>NC_087349.1:37619254-37922284 GCF_030014295.1 Loxodonta africana
TTTCCAATGTATCAGGCACTGTGTTAAGGGCTTTAAGTCATGTATTTCTTACGATACACAATGAGATTTTAGAGATGAGAAATGCAAACCCCAAGTGGTTAAACAATCCTGATACAGTCACTCACATGGGAGGTGGCAGAGCTGGGATTCAAACCCAAATTGGTCTGACTCTAAAAGCCATGCTTAATTACTCTTACACATTTTTTTTTTTTTTTTTTGCATTTTACTTAAAAACCAAATTTTATTTGTAATGTTGCTTGGAATGTTTCCCAGTTCATAAACACTAGAAATGGAAAAATAATTCTAATGAAGCCTCTTCCCCCTCCCTTTTGTTTTTTGATGTTTTTTAACAGTGTGAAGAAAACACAAATCTTCAAGATACTACCCGCTACCTCAAACTTCCCTATTCTAAGGGCATTCTCCTTGGGAATAATAATCAAGCCATGAAGGCCACAAAGGAGTCTTTTTGGATAACATCTTTTCTGTGTTCCACAAAACTCACACAAAATGGTAATGTATAACAACACTGTTTTATTTGAAAACCTTTGTACTTTAAGTACTGATATGAATCTTGGTAGGCATATTCAGTAAACACCAAAATTATATTTCAGAACTTCCCACTAGAAGAATTAGTGATTCTTCTGTTTGTAAGTTCCAATAGAATAGAAATAATTATGACCCAGTGATCTGTTGAATGCATATAACTTAAGAAGGACTTCAAAATTAGCCGGTATAGAAACCAAGGACACAGCCCTTCAAATTAACTATCAAAACCCAGCTGTTTAAAAAAAAAAAAACAAAGAATACCACGACCTCAGTCTCTTGTTTTATAGCTCCATAAACAGTGCTAATTGCAGGCTTTAGAATAAGGGCTGTTTTTTTGTTTAATTAGATGGATATTGCTTTTCTGTTCGGGCATTACTTTTTATGTCCGTGGTTGTTTAGCAAGTTATGATTAATAAAGCAAGCTCTTCTCCTTACAAGTTGTTATGAACACATTGTCTGTAATGAAGGAAGTAAATTAAATGTTTTTGAGTTCTTCGTGGTTGCCATATAGGGCTTCTGGCTAGCACCCTGGATGCTACATGAGTAAGTCAGATTCACTATATTGGGAAGAATCACCTCATAATAAGGTATTGTGTCTTATAAAATGTCCCTGTGCCTGAACATTGTAAATGTTACTAGTTCTTCTTTGGGTGGCCTAGAGCAACATTTGTAGCGCGCTTTTCCAAGATTGTGGCACCGAAGAATCCAAATACATATCATTATAACGTTAACCGCTTTTAAAATACCTCTCAATTTCAGTACACAATGCTACAGCATTTACATAGGACTTTGCAGAAGTTATTCTTTCATGTTTTCATTAGTTTTTATAGCTCCTCTTTCAAAAGTGCTTTTGGAGAAATATTTTTAAAAACCAACTACATAATTTCTTTTTAGTGAATTTGATTGAAAGTAGCTATTACCAAGTTAACAAGATATGTCATTATATCAGAGTTTATCAGTAATCAGTCATTAATGATCTTACTTAGATGAAATCTCCATTGACATAACTGTAAATGATTATAAAGCATTCATCAGACGTTAGGTGTTTTTTTAATGGGGCCAGTCCGCCTCCAAGAAGGTTATGAAGTGAATCAAGTCAACCTTTTATTGACTCCTTTAGCATAGAATCTTTATTCATTTTATGCTGAAGAGTTGTAGGTCTGTTACAGAGCATAGTTCGCCATTTAACTACATGCTTCTAGTAGACTGTTCCCAGAAAGATCCCATTGAGAACCTTATGGAGCACAGTTCTACTTTGACACACTGGGGTCGCCGCATGAGTCAGAATTGAATCAAGAGCAACCAGTTTTTATTAGTTTCCTGTTGTCTCTTTGAGGTGGTATTAGTTTTCTGTTCTGCAAATTGCCACAAATTTAGTGGTTTAAAACAACACAGATTTATTCACTTACAGTTCAGAGTGTAGAAGTCTAAAAAGGGCCTTCCTGGGCTAAAATCAAGGTGTTGGCAGGGCTGTATTCCTTCGGAAGGCTCCAAGGAAGGATCTGTTTTCTTGCCTTTTCCAGCTTCTAGAGACCACCTACATTCTTGGCCTCATGTCTCCTTTCTCCATCCTCAAAGCCCGCAACACATAGCATCTTCAAATCTCTCTGGCTCTCTTCCGTCTTTTAAAGACCTTTGTGATTAATTGGATCCACCTGAATAATCTAGGATACCCTCCCTATCTTAAAGTCCTTAATTTAATCATGTATGTAAAGTCTCTTTTTGCTATGTGAGGTAATATGTTCACACCCTCTAGGGATCAGGATGTGGACATCTTTGACGGGGTCATTGTTCTGGCCAGCACCCAGGTAAAGCTAACAGTAGACTCTCTGCATCACAATTTTGGCCCCGCATCCTGAAGCTGTTCTAGCTCTAGGATGTATGGTATTAAATAGGATTATTAACATGGAACAGAGTGAACCATATGCTGATGATTAGAAGTTGCTACTTTGTAAAAGCAAAGGACATTTTCAGTTAAATACGGGTAATTAAAGCATTCATAAAATCATATTAAACACCTCACTGTGTGAAAGGTGGAATCAGAATTCAGTACAATGCCTGGCACATTTTCAGAGGCTGATAAGTGCTAAATTATCATTCTGATTTTATTAACCTTGTCAATGTAAGACAGCTCAATATAAGCCAGGAAATGAGTAGCATGCTTCAGGAGACGGGAAGAGAGAAGGGAGTTAGTTGATATTTTCTGAAATTCACATGCCAGGCACATATCTCTGTGTCAAAGTAACCCAGTTCCAAATTGGAATTAAATTGCTGTATATTCATTTTACTTTACTTGGAAAATACACAAATCCCATTTCCGTAATAATTGGGCATCTAGCAAACGATGTGATCTCTAGGAACAGTTTCCTAGAGCAGAGTTGCATTTCGGGATCCCCACAGTGTTATCTGTCTGCACACTCTCTCTCTTACCCAGCATTGTTCTTGGATGCTGTTGCAAGACCAGAATAGTCTGCCAGGCATCTGTGATTCTCCAGGCAGGTAGAGCCTTTAAGCTTCTTGAAAATAGAGATCATGTCATCCACCTATTTTTTAGCTCTCGGTAAGTTAGGCACATAAGTAGATACTTAATAAATGCGTAGGTCCCCAGATGATGCAGACGGTGCGGTCGACTACTAATCTAAAGGTTGGTGGTTCAGACCCACCCAGCAGTGCTGCAGAAGAAGGGCCTGGCAATCTGCTTCCGTAAAGATTACATCCAAGAAAACCCTGTAGAGCTCAGCTCTACTCTAACACGCAGTTGCCATGAGTTGGAATCAACTCCGCAGCAACTGGTTTGTTTGGTTTAATAAATGCTTGTTGGATGAAGGATACCCTGGTGGCATAGTGGTTAAGCGCAACGGCTGCTAACCAAACGGTCCACAGTTCGAATCCACCAGGCGCTCCTTGGAAACTCTATGGGGCAGTTCTACTCTGTCCTATAGGGTCGCTATGAGTTGGAATCGACTGCACGGCACTGGATGTGTGTATGTGTGTGTGTGTGTGTGTGTGTTGAATGAAATGTATAAAATTCGTATTTTCAGTGGTAGGCTACAGCTATTCTGCAACTAACATACCTTCATATGGCTAAAACAGAGACCTAGGAGATGGCAGTTGTGACTTCACGTTGAGTACTTTGCGTACATCATTTACTATGTCCAGAAGGACTTACTGCTTTACTCCCTCATTTGCTCTACTTTGAGGAGTCGGCTTCTTGCAGCAAAGATGAACAGTCCGTCCTGATCTAATTGTCTGGAGCACTGTAATCTGATTCCCAGTTACAGGCTAGCTGGGGACACAGATTAACAACTGTGATAGTCAGATAAGTGCTACTGTGTGTGGGAGCGTATTGTTGTGTGCCATCAAGTTGATTCTGACACATACCAACCCCATGTGACAGAGTAGAACAGCTCCATCAGGTATTCTTGGTTGCAGTCTTTACAGAAGCAGATCGCCAGGTCTTTCTTCTGTGGAATTGCTGGGTGGATTCTAACTGCCATTCTTTCAGTTAGCAGTGAGTTCTTAACTGTCACATCACCGGGGACTATGAATTCAGCCTAAGGATTTCAGGAAAGGCTTCCTGGAGGAGCAACAGCTAACCTGAGAACTGAAGGATGAACAACCAAAACCAGTTGCCATGAGGTCAACTTCAACTCATGGTGACCCCATGTATGTCAGAACAGAACCGTGCTTTAACTGTGCTCATGACAGTTCCATTCCTGGTTCCCCCTGCTGCTCTGGATGCCACTTGTGGCCAGCAGAGCCACCTCCTTCCTTTCCATATGCCACACCCTCACATCAGGCAGCGCCCCGACCACCTCTTCAATTGCTCACTCTAAAGAGAAGGAAAGAGCAAGGAGGAGGAGTGAGCACTGGCGTGGAGGCGGCGTGAACGGCAGGGAAAATGCATTGGGGAATTACACAAGAGAAGATGCCAGGGAAGGGAGGCCGCCTGAAGCTCAATGCAGGAAGCAGAAGTAGGTGGGAGGGAGGAAGCAAAGAGACCTGGAGAATAATAGAGTTCCGCCTCTGCCGCCACGGGTCTCTCTCTATAGAAATATCTACTATTCTAAATATAACCATTTTAAAGAAGGGTTTCCGTCAAATCCCCAGGATGTCTGAGTTAGATATGAATATTAAACTTTTTTTTTTTTCTGGTTTTTGTTGTTGTTATGAAAACCTCCTAAATCTCTGTTTTGACTTTTTAAAAATTTCCTTCATTTTTTAAATTCTAAATTACCATCCTCCTCCCCTTATCCCTGTTTGTTGGGGATAACCATTCCTATTTAGCACTAAATTTCTTATTAGTGAGTGCGCTGTGATGTTTTTCTCTTGACTGAGGCTGTGGTTGGGGATTGCTTCTTTTTCCTCTTGAGATTCCTATGCTCTTTCTTGTTTCTACTCACTATATTTTCTTTTTCGTCGTAACTACTTACTTCCTTGATTTCTTTTCTCCCCCGCACCCTCCCCCGGTTGATCTTTCTGTCTCTCAGCAAGCCCCCTTCAAATCTCCCTTGGTTCTCTCTAGACCGCTCTAGTCACTGAACCCCACTGAGCCTTGGGAAGACCAGCCCTGCTGGGTCCCACCTCCTGTGTCTCCTCTGCACGCATAAGTCTGGTCAGCTCTTACTGCCTTCAATAACCTTCAGCTGCCACGGGCACCGTCGTCAGGAGCCTTCCCACCTCTTTTCCAGGAAAGATGAGGGGACCATATATTCCCTTAACAGATGATGAAGTTCTCAGAGGTCCTTGCAGGACTCGGGACCCACACATTGGCAGTTTAGGAAGGGGAGGAAATTGGAGAGCTGGGCCCTGAGCTCGCCTAGAATCTGGGATGGAAGACAAGCCCGTGGAGTCCAGGAACCGGCATCTTCAGATCAGAGGACTCACTAGATGATTCTGGCAGTTCACTCAGCCTGTCGTCATTGTATAGGGACCTTCTACAGGGTTTTGGTTGGGTGGTCAAGAAGACCTTCATTAGTGGGTGAAATTGGTTGCTGTGGGTGTAGGTACTATGTGCTGGGGGTACAAACATGAATGAAGCAGGGTCCCAGCCTTCAAGAGACTTCTGTTCTCTGGGGAGGAGGCAGAAAATAATTCAACACGTATTTGTCAACTTCCTGCTATATGTCTGCTGTTTTTCTAGTGCTGGAGATATCCTAAGGGCAAGTTCAACATTTTTTTTTTTTTTCATTTTGGAGTTTACAGGCTAGTTAGGGACATAGATAAACTGTGACGGTGAGGTAAGTACTCCTGCGTGTGGGGGTGTATTGTTGTATGCCATCAAATTGATTCTGACACACAGTAACCCCATGTGACAGAGTAGCACTGTCCCATAGGGTTTTCTTAGCTTCGCTCTTTATGGAAGCAAATTGTCAGATCTTTCTTCCGCGGAGCTGCTGGGTAGGTTCTAGCTGCCAGCCTTTCAGTTAGCAGCTGAGCACTTCACTGTCACGCCACCGGGGACTATGAGTTCCCCTTACGGATTTCAGGAAAGGCTTCCTGGAGGAGCAACAGCTAACCTGAGAACTGAAGGATGAGTAACCAAAACCAGTTGCCATCAAGTCAGTTTCCACTCATGGTGACTGTATGTGTGTCAGTGTAGAACTGTGCTCCATAAGGTTTTCAGTGGCTGATTTTTTTGGAAGTAGATAATCAGGTCTTTCTTCTGAAGACCCTCTGTACCTGCAATATTTTGATTAACAGCTGAGTGAGTTAACAGTTTTACACCACCTGGGAACTCTAAGGATGAGTAAAAAAAGAGTAAGAGTTAGTAAATCAACAGCATAAAGAGGGAGGAAGTAAATTCCAATGCACTGTAATAAATGCTGTCCGAGAGGGCTATTCATATTTTGTAGGTTCCCGCAGCTGGAATGACAAGGTGGGGTGGATGACACGTTTGAGAATTCAACTTTTACTAATAGAACGCTTCATGCAAGGGACCATTTTCTGTTAAGGAAACTAATGTTCTTTTTCTATTTGGAAAGGTGATATGCTTGATCTTTTGAAATGGAGAACCCACCCAGACAAAATCACAGGCTGTCTCTCTAAGTTAAAAGAAATCGATGGCTCAGAGATAGTAAAGGTATACGCTATTTCATTACTCCTTTCTTGGAAATTCATAGAAGAAAGATTTTTTGGAGGGGAAGAACAGATATTTTCTTTATTCATTTACTTCTTCTTTATTGTAACAGTTCCTACAAGATACACTGGATACCTTATTTGGAATTTTAGATGAAAATTCCCAAAAATATGGGTCTAAAGTGTTTGATTCTTTGGTGAGTTTAAATTTGCTTTAATGACATTTTAAACAATTTTGTCTCTTCATCATGACTTTCGTAAGGATGTTTCAGAAATAACCACTTAATAGTGTCACAGTTCATTTAAAAACAACAAGAAGAAAACCTTGATTTGCATCAGTTTTATAGAATTTGATTTTCTTTTTAGGTTCACATAATAAATTTGCTGCAGGATAGCAAATTTCATCATTTTAAACCTGTAATGGACACTTACATTGAGAGTCATTTTGCTGGGGCCCTTGCATACAGGTAAGGCCCTTTATCTTGTAATTGGTTTAGAAGCAGCTCCTTTTGAGCTTTTCTAAGCAGAACCGGTTATATAAGAAAATGTTAAAGGGAGTGTAGGAAGAAATGAAGCACAACAACTGAAGTGCCTCTTGAGGCGGTGTCTTCCCCCTCAGCTACTCTTTTTTAATGGCTAGAACTTATTTTGATTAAGAGAAGAAAAAAAAAAAAAAAAATGAACATCTCAAATTCTGTTCCCGAGACCTAAAACATAAAGTATTTTCTTCTTGTCTCTACTTCACGTGATAGTTTTTAGTCTCAAATGTCTGTTATTCCACTTTGGGTCTCAAGAGCCCCATCTAATCCATACTCTTTGATGATTATTGATGTTTTAAAGAAAGAAATAGCAAGGGAAAACAGCATTTGCCGCCATTCCATTTTAAATTCACTCATTCATCAGAATACTTACTGAGTACCTACTGTGTGCCAGGTGCTACTATGAAGACCTGGCCCCTGACCACGAGCAGCTCAGTCATTAGAATCGGCCCTGTGAAAGTTGTTGTTAGTTGTCCTGGAGTTGATTCCAACATGGCAGCCACACGTGTACAGAGTAGAACTGCTCCATAGGGTTTTTAAGGCTATGACCTTTCGGAAGCAGGCTGTCTTCCAAGGTGCCTCTGAGTAGGTTTGGACTGCCAGCTTTTTGGTTACCAACTGCCGTGTTAACTACTCCTCTCGTCCCCCCAGGGCAGATTATGCGTGTGAGGCTAAAAGTCAATGAGTGAATAAAATCATGTGCTATTTGCTGCTTCCCTGCACCCTAGTTGATAATTGCCAGAAGGCAACACCACCTCTCTTTCTGTCCTGTTCATAACATCCTCCCCATCTTTTGGCCCTGCTTTAATACAGCCTTGAAATGTATGCTGGGATTGTGCCTACCTGTTCCAACACTGTCATTGCTGTCCTGCCCACATTTTTACCTTTTGCCTTAAACACCTGTGGGGCATGTATATGCACAGTTGTCTATTCCCAGAGGTGAATTAAAAGAACATAGAACCAGGTTTTTGCCCTTTTTTCCCCATAGATGTTATGTGTACAGGATAATAGATTGTCAAGCATTTGATCCTGTTAACTTGGGTATTGCTGATCATTCATGTTAAGATTTGTCTCCAAAACTTAAGTGAATGAAGCTATCTGCGCAAGACTTGACCCTCCATCAACATGATTTTATACCAGGTGTGAATCATAACAGCAGGAATTGCTTCGAAATGTCAGCATAGCTCTGCCACTCAGCCTAACAGTTTGGGCCTGGCATGAGGGGGTCATGGGAAAAAGATGTGGCAGTTTGCCTCCATAAAGATTACAGCCTTGGAAATCTATGGGGACAGTTCTACTCTGTCCTATAGGATCGTTATGAGTCAGAAGCAACTGAACGGCAATGAGTTTTGGGTTGAGGGGGTCAGGAGCCCTGGTGGTGCAGAGGTTAAAGCACTCGGCTGCTAACCAAAAGATTGGCGGTTCAAACTCACCATTGGTTCCGTGTGAGAAAAGACCTGACAATCTGTGCTTGTAAAGATTCAAAAAACCCATTGCCATTGAGTCGATTCCACCTCATAGCCACCCTATGGGACAAAGTAGAACTGCCCCATAGGGTTTCCAAGGAGTGGCTGGTGGATTTGAACTGCTGATCTTTTGGTTAGCAGTCAAGCTCTTAACCACCATGCCCCCAAGCCTGGGAAACCCTATGGGGCAGTTCTGCTGTGTCCTATAGGGTAGCTGTGAGTTGGAATGGACTCGCCAACAAACAACAACGAATGAGGGGGTCATTGCATCTGGCTGGAATTGTCCTTGGAAGCTGGAGAACAAGAGTGTAATTTCTATGAGTTTAGTTTGGCCAGGAAAGTAGGATAATCAGTCCTAAGAAGACAAATAAGTCCTGTGGAATCTTCTCTGGCTGTGGGCGGTCAGAAACTCGCTGACATCTTAGCTTTAAAATAGCACTCCCACAGTGTCTCCCAACTGGCACACTATGGAGTCTTTCCTAACTGAGGGAAAAGAGCATTTTCAAGAATTGCTGTGTGAACTGTATGTTTCCTAGAAGCCAAGGACTGACCAAGGTTAGAGACTACAACACTTCAATCTTGAGAGCTGGGTTTTCTTTTGTTTTTAATTCAGTTTTTATTTCTTTAATTTTTTTTTTTTAACGCTTGGTTTGTCTAGAAAATGCCCTACTTAAGGTGTACTTTGACAGTTAAGCCGTGTTTTCCCACAGGTCAGAGAATTCATTTGAATAAATTCATGGATTTTTATGAGTTGGGGTAAGGGGATGTTGCCTTCATCCCTCCCCACATCCCTTTTTGCTTCTGGCTGAGTGATATTTCATCTACGCGTTACAAGGTCACTGGGGAAGAGATCCTAACGTAGCTGTTGTCCAAGGTTTGGCCTTGGCAGTCACACTTCCAGACACTTCCTTGGCCAGACTCTTTTTCTCTGATATTTGTGTTTGGAAGCATTGCCAGAAACAGCAGGACCAATGATTGAGGGGAATCTCAATGGGAGGAAGTGTTGTTTCTCTCTTAAGCTTCAAAAGGAGACTGTGATGTTGTAATGCAGACTTAGTAAAATTATTATATAGCAGTTTGACAGGTGTGAACTTCAAGATATAATAAAGCCTTTATCTGCAGCATTTTTAAAACATGAAAACTGATGGGGGAAAGATGGCATTTAATTGAGAATTAGACCAATTCTACAGAATTCTGCACATTTCCCCCTGTATTTTAGAGACCTCATAAAAGTGCTCAAGTGGTACGTGGACAGGATAACAGAAGCGGAGAGGCAAGAGCATATCCAGGAGGTGCTGAAGGTAATAACATCCTGTTGAGATAACATGATCAAACAAAGCTTTTCCATGGTGATGCTTAAGCTAATTGGTTTCCTCTACACAGATGGTAATTGGTGATGATATATTACTGACATTCTGATTCAAGGACCTGAGTAAGTTTATGGCTGTCCTGAGCTGATGGAATTGGAAAGGGACTTTGCCATGCTCGTCCACTGGAACCTCTTGACTCCAGAACACTTGAAGTGATGTCTAGGGTTGGCAGAGGGGAAGGTTTATGAGATGACAAATGGGCAGTTAAGCTTAGAAGTCCCTGGCTCTTGGCTTCTACCACAAAGACCATTTGAGAATCATTTTGCTTAAATTTAAAGAGAGAATAGCGTGGCTTAGCAGTAATCGAAATGTAGAAACTTGTGGCCTTACTGGGCCTCATGGTTTAATGCTGCCCTACCTCTGGGCCCTAGTTGGCCCAGTTATAAATGGAGATGTTATTGCCTTATTTGTAAATATGTTCAAAAGGAATATAATTTCTTTCCTAAACTGTCCAGTAACAGCCATGATAATCTTCTGAGTCCTGTTATTGAGTAACATTTTCCAGTAACAACCGTGGTTGTCTTCTGACTCCTGTTGTTGAGTAACATTGCCCAGTAACAGCTGTGGTAGGCTTCTGATTCCTGTTGTTGGGTAACATTCTACTGGATAGCATTTGATAAAGTTAAATAATATCTTAGTTTTGTAAAACAAGTATTTGGTTAATTATAAATTTATCATGTTGGTCCGACTGAAAGTAAAAGGCTAGGTGGAACAAATACCTACCAACAAAGCAGAATCATTTTTGAAAAACAGTTACCCATCTCTTTATTGACTAAATTAAAAAAGCATCTAGGGATCAAAAATATTAAGTGTTCAAAACTCTCAAGAATTATATAGAATTCTTAAAGTACCTATACTTTTTTTCCCATTAGGTATTAGAGAAACATTGCTTTTCTCTCCACAAGTGAAAAATGTTCAAAAATCTCATACGGCCCCAGTGTTTAAATCAGTAATTTTAAAGTCTGATGCTATACCCTGATTTTTATTCTCTGTCATTGTTAAAGGTATATTCTTGGTCTCCTTTGAAGCTAACTTTTTAAAAATTTTGCTTTAAGGCTCAAGAATATATTTTTAAGTATATCGTTCAATCTCGAAGACTCTTTTCCCTTGCCACTGGTGGACAAAATGAAGAGGAATTTCGCTGTTGCATTCAGGAGCTCCTTATGTCGGTCCGTTTCTTTCTTTCACGAGAGAGCAAAGGGTCTGGAGCATTATCTCAATCACAGGTAATTGTTTTTTCATCTCTGATGAACAGAAGAAAAATTGGGGTGCAGTTTATTTACTTTTACATAGCAGCGTAATTGAATGTTTTCTGCATGAGAAACCCATAGCCCCAGTTTATATTTCTAGCCTAACCGACATTGAATAGACTTTCAAAACTCCACCAGCTTCTGAGTCCCAGCAGAGCAGGAGCAGGTTACCTTTCCTCATACTGCTCTCTGTCTGAATGGAGAGGATATTGGTTTTGTATCAGCCTTGCTTCCGGTTGCCAACACGCATACTGATGATTGGACAAGCTGTCACCATCAGCCCTGGGAAGGAATTTCACTAGAGCCAGGCTACTGTGGTTGTTTTCCCCAAGCCTCACACTGCATTTTAATCTGTCAGCCTCAGACTCATTAGACTGGACTTGGCTAAACTGCATATTGTTTTGTTTTATTCAACTTGACCCTAATCTTCCTGGGACTGATTTTATATGACCAGTGCTGAGCAGCTGCTGCCAAATTCTATTACCAGGAGGGGCCCCACGCGTTTTGTTTAAGGACCGGATCCATCCACTTTCCAAAGAGCATGGCCTTGAACATATTCTGAGATTCTGAATATCTTTCTCTACACTTTCTTAATTCTTTTCATATGTTTTTAATTCTAATAACTTGGTTAAAAACCTGTCAGAAAGAGAAGTGGCCTCTTGGCTACCATCCCCTGAAGACATGTCATCTTTGAGAAATAGAACATTAAATGGGAGATTGGAAGACAAAACTAGATATCTAAGAGTATTACAGGCAGTTCCCAGGTTATAAACAAGGTCCGTTCCTAAGTCTGTCTTCAAGTCGAATTTGTAGGTAAGTCAGAACAGGTACCTATGGTTCTTATTTTGTGTCAGTTAGTCATATGTTTGTCATAGTATACAGTATATACTTTACCTTTCTATGCATATAAAACACTCCAGAAACACTTAATGAGCATCACAAAGTAGTGTGTGTGTTTGTTATTACAAACCATTGTATTTAACTGAAATTTTTAATACAATAAACTTAATGGCAGTCCATTTTAAGTATATGTTGTCCATAAGTTGGATGTTCTTAGCCTGGGGATTTACTGTATTTACAATCTGGTGCCTTATGACATTTGGAAGGAGTTATGTATAATGACAAAATACCAGAAATGTACCAACCCCACGCATAATAGCGCTGTACTCTTTCTGACTCTTTAGGGACTATTCTGTAGCAATTTTTGTTACTCTCCTCTTTGCAGAAGTGGACTGAGCTTCCATCTGTGCAGGAGTGTAATTCAGGCTCTTTCCAATTTTGTTTTGGCCCCTACAGTCAGCAACACAATCCTTGTGCTTTAGGAACTTGCCAGAAACCTCAATGTCAAATTGCCCACTAACCAAACCGTGCTTACAGCAGTTGATATTTAAAAAGCTAACCAGAATCCTCGGAAATTTACTACTTCTGTGAAAGTTATTTAAACTTTGAGTTTTCATTTTGAGATTTTTCTCTTTAACCTTTGTTCATCACAGGGACAAAACTTGCCTTCTGGAGTGCTAATTCACACCAAAAGATACTCCTTTACTCTTGGGTCCTTAAGACATAATTTCTCAGACCCACAGAGGTCTGTGTATCACAGGGATTTGTTATGGATTGAATTGTGTCCCCAGAAAGTTATGTGAAGTCCTAACCCCCAATACCTGTGAATGTGACCTTGTTTGGAAATAGGGTCTTCGAAAATGTTATCAGTTAAGTAAACCCACTAGGGTAGGTCCTAACTCAATCTTCCCCTATTTGTCTTGGCTACCAAACCCACTGTCATCGAATCAGTTCTGATACATAGCAACCCTATAGGGTTTCCAAGGCTGTAAATCTTTATGGAAGTAGACTGCCACATCTTTCTCCCCTGGAGTGGCTGGTAGAGTTAAACCGCCAACCTTTTGGTGAGCAACCAACTGCTTTAACCACTGCACCGCCAGGACTCCATCTTGGCTACCAGTAAGGTCAAAACTAAATTTTAGTTTGATTTTTATTTTCAGTAAAAAGCGTTAGCTTAGATTCCCTGGTACAACTGTCTTTCTGCCCTCATCACAAGGTCCTTGTCCCTTTATCCTTTATTAACAGTCCTATTATATATGTATCATACATTGCAGGCACGTTGAAAAACTTTTTTTGAATATATAAAAAAAGAGTTAATGGGGGTTTTCACTAATTAGATAGTAGATGAGAATTATTTTAGGTGAAGGGAAAGACAGCACACAGTACAGGTGAGGTCAGCACAACTGGACTAAACTAAAAGCAAAGAAGTTTCCTGAATAAACTGAATGCTTTTGAAGGCCAGTGTAGCAGAGGTGGGGGTTTGGGGACCATGGTTTCAGGGGACATCTAAGTTAATTGGCATAATAAAATCTATTAAGAAAACATTCTTCATCCCACTTTGGAGAGTGGCTTCTGGGGCCTTAAATGCTAGCAAGTGGCCATTTAAGAGGCATCAATGACCCACCTGGAGCAAAGGAGAATGAAGAACACCAAAGACACAAGGTAATTATGAGCCCAAGAGACAGAAAGAGCCACATAAACCAGAGACTACATCAGCCTGAGACCAGAAGAAATAAATGGTGCCCAGCTACAACCGATGACTGCCCTGACAGGGAACACAACAGAGGACCTCTGAGGGAGCGGGAGAGCAGTGGGATGAGGGCCCCAAATTCTCTTAAAGAGACCAGCCTTAATGGTCTGACTGAGACTAGAGGGACCCTGGAGGTCATGGTCCCCAAACCTTCTGTTAGCCCAAGGCAGGAACCATTCCCAAAGCTAATTCTTTAGACATAGATTGGACTGGACTATGGGGTAGAAAATGATGCTGGTGAAGAATGAGCTTCTTGGATCAAGTAGGCACATGAGACTATGTTGGCATCTCCTGTCTGGAGGGGAGTTGAGAGGGCAGAGAGGATCAGAAGCTGGCTGAATGGACACGAAAATAGAGAGTGGAGGGAAGAAGCGTGCTGTCTTATTAGGGGGAGAGTAATTAGGAGTGTATAGCAAGGTGTGTACAAATTCTTGTATGAGAGACTGGCTTGATTTGTAAGCTTTCACTTAGAGCACAATTAAAATTAGAAAAAAAAATGGATAAATTAAGGGATTCCTGGGGGAAATCAACTTAACTATTGGCTATATTGAATCAGAAAGCTGGGCTCATTTTTTTATTTTTTTAAACTTTTATCTGTATGACTCAGCTCTTTGCAGAGTGAAATAAAGGTTATATAAATATAGTATTTAATGGGGAATACCAAGTTATTAATTTTAAACACATTCACGTGAATCTGTAATTTTAAGAGTCGGGCAGAGCTGTTGACTATAGTATCCTAAGCATTTTGATGACTCTGACATCAAAAACAGGTCTTGGCTTTTCTGTATATTTTTGATGATGCTGCATAGGTGAATACCAAAATCTATGAATTTGAATTTGATTCCACATTTGATTCATCAGCACATGTAGATTGGACCTGCTTTCCACTTGTGCCAGATATCATTGGTAACTCAGCTAGCAGTTGAATCCCATCCAGCATATTAGAAACACACGCCTCTTTCCTCTGCTGGGTTGAGTTGAGACCAGTTGTCTCTTCCTTCCACTGCCCTCCTGTGCAATTTAAAAGCTGTGAGTTTGTTTGTTTTAATGCATAATTCTAGCCCAATTTTTTTTTTTTTTTAGTATGTTTCTTGGGGATTTGCTGTTAGCATAATTTTTTCTTAAAACTTATTTTCAAATTTTATCTAAAGGACATTGTTCTTAGTCTGTATACACAGTTCTTCTTGATGTAAAGTAGGTTTTGAAGCAACCTAAAGCTTCATTCTAATAATCTTTTCGTTTTACAGGTGATGACGTTAAAGCCTAGGGAGGTAAAATGACTTGTCCAAGGTTACAGAGTTGGTCAGAAGCAAAGCTTGTTGTTGTCAAGTTAATTCCAACTCATAGCAACCCCTTGGGTATCAGAATAGAACTGTACTCCATAAGATTTTCAAGGCTGTACCCTTTTGGAAGCCGACTCTCAGGCTTATCTTCTGTGGTGCTTCTGGGTGGGTTCTAACCGACAATCTTTTAGCTAATATTGGAGCACTTAACCCTTTGTGCCACCCTAGTACTACATATAACAGATCATCTGATGCTTAGGCCTTTTTTTTTTCTTAAATCATAGGTTGACTGCTTTAAGGAATTAATGTGTTTGGTTTCTTAAAGGTAAATGAGATTAAAAATGAGCACTTCAGAAAGCTTCTCCGAAAAGGAATAAAATCAAAGTGACCATGAGCCGTCTTGGTTAAGCATTCTTTCCATTCCATCATGCTGCATTTTGCTGATTCTGTGAAGTTGTTGCCAATCGTTTTGCTAATGCCAATATTTTTCCAGAATTTCCTAGATTTCCTTATGTTGCACCTTTGCACATTTCAAGAAACTGTCCTATTACGCTGTACTTTTTTTTTTTTCGGCTCCTTAAGTTTTAGATAACCAAAACATTTGGCATTAATTTTCCTACCATTCAGAAATACTTGTCACAGTCCTTAAACTACTGACATTTTACAGCTCCTTTCTCAAGGAATATCTGGGAATTGATGTAAATTTCTTCTCCTTTTTAAGGCCGTGTTTCTCAGCTCCTTCCCAGCCGTGTACTCAGAGCTCTTGAAGCTCTTTGATGTCCGGGAGGTGGCCAACTTGGTGCAGGACACTCTGGGCAGTCTGCCGACCATCATGCACGTAGACGACTCCCTGCAGGCTGTCAAGCTGCAGTGCATTGGCAAAACCGTGGAGAGCCAACTGTATACCAACCCAGGTAGCGTGCGGGATCTCCGGACTGAAATCTCCAGGAAGCCATTATTTATAGATTGTAGTCGTAGGTTAGCAGAGGCTATTAAAAACATCTGAAAAGTATTCTTCTCAAAAGAATCATTTATTAGGATGGTAGACTAAATTTATTTATTAGTCAAATACAAAAGTCCCTAAACTTTAGTGACTATTAAAATTTTATTTCTAGAAAGAATAAAAACTCTTTAACGATTGAATTATAGATTCTAATCACAACAAGTTATGGTTATAGCATGCTTTTTTTTCTTGTTATAGATTTCCTTTTTTGATGTTCAACAGAATTTAACATTTCCGTTCAGAGATGCTTAGAGGTACCTGATAGGATCATTTTTGTTCGTCTCTTTTGTTCTTAAAAGGTTTCCACCAATTTGTCTTCTAAAATTGAGCAAGCATCTTGATGTACTGTTATTTTTATTTTATCTACACCAAGTGATCAGTTATTAGACTGATTTTTGTCATAACATGTGTTACTAAATCCCTTTGTCTCATTTTTTTTTTCCATATTTTCCTGCTGAAAATGATAGAGCAAGGACCAATTTTGTTTTAAAATTTATTTTAAGAAGTTTCTGTTAGCCTTACCAAGTAAAAAACTTTTAAAAATAGATTCTACTAAGAATTAGTTTTCCATATGGATGCATCTATGTATATGTATATAATTTTTTGAAATACGGTTTCATATATAGTAAACAGGTTTTAAATTATTTTGTCATATTTTAAACATGCAGGCAGGAATAGAGCATGATATAATGACAAGATCATAACAAACCTTAGCACTGTCATATATATGCTTTATATCTTTTATTAAGAAACTCATCATTATAGATACAGACAGTCCCCAACTTAAGGATGGGGTTCCATTCCAACAACTCCATCGTTAAGTCGAATACCCCCTTTTTTTAAATTTTCGTTATTATTGCTTCTTATTATCAGTATCTTTATAAATCTGTTCTTTGAACATCTGCAAGTGGTCATCTGAGAATGATAACATCATCAAATTACACTCTGAAACATTGTATGTAGTACATATTATTAATGATAAGATGTACAAAAAAAAAAAGATGGTTGTAAGTGCAGTTCATCGTAACTTGAGAACCACCTATATATACAAGGTCTTCCTGGGTACTCTCCTAATTTATTTTTCCTACTTCCTTCGTAGAAATTCCCACTATCAGATATTCCCACTCTCATTTTCTGTGCTCTACCAGGGGTTCTACATGTTTATTATATAGCTATAAATATATATTGTATCATTTTTTCAGCTTTTCAAACCTTATATAATGACATTTCCAATTAATATTATACTTTATATTACCCATGCTAATGGATATAGCTATAATTCATTCACCCTTTACTCTCATTTAACATTCCACTGAATGAACGTATCATGGATAATTTCTTTTTCTCCCATTGGTGAACTTTTGGTATGTTCGTAATTTTTTTTTGCTGAAACAAATAACGCTGTAATCAACATAAAAGAAAGTTCAGCCTTCTGATTTCTCCCCCATGGAAGTAAATCGCATATGGCAGAAGAATATTTGTTGCAGTGGTTTTTAAACTCTGCTCCTGAAGCCGTAGGGGTTCTGTTACAATGATCAGGGACTCCTGAGAAGTTGGGAGCAAGAATTTCAGAGTGGAGAGGATGAAAGTTCAGACCACGCCAACTCTCCTTTCAACAGACTAAGAAAAGTTCATGACCATTTCAGAAGAATTGGTGATTTCAGCCATGTTTCTCCCACATTTACCAGATCATTCTTTGTTAGGTTAAAGTCCTGCATGAGAAGAGCAACACAAATTTTCAATTTTTTTTTCAAATGTAAGGACATTATTTTAGAGGATTGTGTTTATTATGTGCTGTGTCTATGGCTTTAGTTCCTTGTTGATGATTGACTCTCAGTAGACAGTAGAGAAATCAGAACTAAAGAATATAAAGAGAAGACACTGCTGCAATCCAGAAGCAAAGATCTTGGTCTGTATGGGAGTTGATGAGAGTATTTATTGGAGTAGGAAGGTAGGAGGACTCATGAGGCCCAGGAAATGTGGATTCTGGAAGGTTTGTGCCAGTGATCTGGAGGAGAGGTTTCGAGCCAGGTTGGGAGGTTGTGGGTTGTGACAATATGGCATGAAGGGGGAAGAGAAGAAGGGAATCTCTGCCTGCTAGTGTTGTATGGGACACTACCCGTGGAAGATGACTACAAAGAAGCATAAGCTTCTGGAGAAGTTCACGATCAACAGCATTCTTAGAATCCCAGGCAGATGCCAGTAAAGAGGAGAGAATTCTTTGAAAAGGAAATCAGGAAAACAATACCATTTATAATAGCTGCTAAAAAAGTTAAAATACTTAAGAATAAATCTAACCAGGGAAGTAAAAGACTTATACAAAGAAAACTACAAAACACTATCACAAGAAACCAAAAGAGACCTACAAAATGGAAAAGCATGCCATGCTTATAGACAAGAAGACTCAACATGTGAAAATGTTAATTCTACCTGAAGTGAGGTACAGATAAAATGCAGTCCCCATCCAAATACCAACAGCATTCTTTAATGAGATGGAGAAACTACTCCCCAACTTTATATGGAAAGGAAAGGGGCCCCAGATAAGCAAAGCATTACTGAAGAAAAAGAACAAAGTAGGAGGCCTCACACTACCTGATCTCAGAACCTTCTTACAACCACAGTCATCAAAATAGCCTGGTACTGATACAAGGACAAACGCAGAGACCAATGGAGCAGAATTGAGACCCCAGATGTAAACCCATCCACCTATGGTCAGCTGATCTTTGACAAGGGACCAAAGTCCATTAAATGGGGAAGATAGCCTTTTTAACAAATGTGCTGGCAAACCTGGGTATTTATCTGTTAAAAAATGAAACAGGACCAATACCTCACAACATACACAAAAACTAACTCAAAATGGATCAAAGACTTAAACATAAAACCTAAAATGATAAAGACTATGGAAGAAAAGATAGGGACAACACTAGGGGGCCCTAATACAAACTATAACAAAGAATGCACAAAAACACCAGACTATAAACTAGATAACTGGGAGCAACTAAAATTAAACACTTATGCTCACCAAAAGACTTCACCAAAAGAGTAAAAAGAGAACCTACAGACTGGGAAAAATTTTTTGGCTATGACATATCCAACGTGAGTCTAATATCTAAAATCTATAGAATATCTTAACACCTCAGTAAGAAAAAGACAACTAATCCAGTTAAAAAAAAATGGGCAAAGGATATGAACAGACACATCAGCAAAGAAAATATTCAGGTAGCTAACAGACACATGAGGAAATGCTCTCGATCTTTAGCCATTAGAGAAATGCAAATCAAAACTACAGTGAAATACCATCTCACCCCAATATTACTGGCACTAGTCAAAAAAAAAAAAAAGAGAAAACAATAAATATTGGAGAGGTTAGAGGGAAATTGGAACTCTTATGCACTGCTGGTGGGAATGTCAACTGGCACAACCACCATGGAAAACAATATGACACCTCCTTAAAAAGCTAGAAATAGAAATACCATACAATCCAGCAATCCCACTCCTAGGAATATGTCCTAGAGAACTAAGAGCTGTCACATGAATAGACATTTGCATACCCATGTTCACTGTAGCACTATTCACAAGATGGAAACAACCTAAGTGCATGTCAACAGGTGAATGAATAACAAATTATGGTACATAGATACAGTAGAATAGTACACAACAATAAAGTACAATTTTGAATCCTCAAAACATCTCACAACATGGATAAGTCTGGTGGACATTATGCTGAGTGAAATAAATCAATCACGAAAGGACAAATATAGTATGAGACCACTAATATTAAAACTTAAGAAAAGGTTTACACACAGAAAAAAAAATCCGTATTTGAGAGTTACAAGGGAAGGAAGGGGTGAGGAGGGGAAATCGCTAACTAGGTAGTAGAGAAGTGTTAACTTTCGTGAAGGGAAAGACAACACACGATGTAGGGAAGTCAGCACAGCTTGACCAAGGCAAAGTCATAGAAGCTTCCTAGACATATTCAAACACCTTGAGGGACTGAGTTAATGGGGCTTAGGGCTGGGGACCATGGTCTCAGGGAACATCTAGCTCAATTGGCATAACATAATCCATGAAGAACATGTTCTACATCTTTCTTTGGTGAGTAGCGTCTGAGGTCTTAAAAGCTTGTGAGGAGCCACCTAAGATACATCTATTGGTCCCATTAGTTTGGAGCAAAGGAGGATAAAGAAAACCAAAGACACAAAGAAAACATTAGTCCAAGGGGCCAATGAACCACAGCCTCCACCAGCCTGAGCCCAGAAAAACTAGATGATTCCCAGCTACCACCACCAACCACTCTGACAGGGATCACAATAGAGAGTCCCAGACAGAGGAGGAGAAAAATGTAGAACAAAATTCAAATTCACAAATAAAGACAGACTTACTGGTCTGACAGAGACTGGAGGAACCCCTGAGACTGTGACCCCTGGACACCCTGATAACTCAGAACTGAAGCCACTCCGAAAATCCACCTTTCAGCCAAAGATTAGACAGACCCACAAAGCAAACAATTACACACATGAGGAATGTGCTTCTTAGTTCAATCAAGTATATGACACCAAAATGGGCAACACCTGTCCACAAGCGAAAACAAGAAGGCAGGAAGGGACAGGAAAACTGGACCAAAGGGCATGGAGAACCCAGGGTAGAAAGGGGAAGGGGGAGAGTGCTGGCACATTGTGGGATTTCAACCCACGTCACAAAACAATTTGTGTATAAGCTTTTAAATGAGAAACTACTTTACACTGTAAACTTTCACCTAACACAATAAAAAATTTTTTTAATCAAAAAAAAAAGAGAAGAGAGTTCTGTCACTAACTCCCAGAGGATGAGGCTCAGCTGGATGTTTGGTGACTCATCATTGAAGGAAACAGAGACTGTCCTGCTTAAATGTGGCATGACACAGCAGGAAGGAGACTGTCTTTATGGAGAAAAACAGGAAAAATCCCTGAAAGCCTTCCAGGGCTCATACTACCCTCTCTGTGTAAGTCACATGGGGCCGTGTGATAGTTTTAGAAAAACCTGAGAAGTGTTTCTGGTGACTCTGAGGTTCTAAAGCAGAAATTATGGACTTAGGGTGTACTATACCCCCCATGGTTTTGGATACCCCCATGGTTTTGGATACCCCCATTACCCTTGAGTTGATTCCAACTCATAGCGACCCTATAGGACAAAGTAGATCCGCCCCATAGGGTTCCCAGGGAGCGGCTAGCGGATTCGAACTGCCGACCTTGTGGTTAGCAGCTGAACATTTAACCACTGTGCCACCAGGGCTCCACCTAGGGCATACTAGTTGCCACCAATCAATTCTGACTAATGGCGATCCAATGTGTGTCAGAGTAGAACTGCACTCCACGGGTTTAAATGGCTCCTTTTTTGGAAGTAGGTTTGGCTTTTGGAAGACCTTTCTTCTGATATACCTCTGGGTGGACTCAAACCTCCAGCCTTTCAGTTAGTAGCCAAGCGCCTTAACCATTTGTACCATCCAGACTTAGGGCATAGATATGGCATGTTTGTATTGTCCAGTTGAAATATGAGATGATGGAAGGAAAAGAAGATATACAATGGAAGTATCTGACTCCATAGATGGTGTCAAAAAACAAGATGCGGTATCTGTGTGGGCCATTGTTCATCTCACAAAAACCAGGTGGTTTCTGTCTAACCGAAGGGGAAGAAGAAGAGAGATACAAATAAAACTGTGTAACTCAGGGCAGGGTGAGGATGGAAGAACCATAGTAAAAAGACGCCAGTGATACTCCACTGAAAACAATGAGTAAAAGGGTTCCATCTAACACATTTGACCTCTCCTTTAAACAGACACACATATACACTTTTTACAACAGAGAACAGAATTTTTTTAAGGGAGATTGGGATTGCAAGCACCAGTTTTTATCATATTTTCCCAGAAGTAACTATATCAAATGATAGAGAATTGGTAAACAGTTATCTAGGAACTAAGTGAGTACCATCACCAAAATTTGGCGATAACAGACTTATGTTTTGGATATTTAAAAAAAAAAACCTGTTGCTGTCGAGTTGATTCCGACTCAAGGTGACTTTATAGGACAGAGTAGGGTTTCCAAGGAACGACTGCTGGACTCGAACTGCTGACCTTTTGGTTAGCAACCAAGCTCCTAACCACCATGCCACCAGGGCTCTGTTTTGGGTATAGTTATGGTGTATTAAAGTTTCTTGTTGCTGATGAACAATTACCACAATCTTAGTGCCTTAAAACAACACAAGTTTATTTCTTATCTATTTATTATCTTATAATTCTGGAGATCATAAGTCCTGAATGGTTCTCACAGGGCTACAATCAAGATGTTGGTAGGGCTTTTTTTTGTTTGTTTTTCCTGGAGGCTGTAGGAAAGAACCCATTTCCTTGCCTTTTTCAGCTTTTAGAGGCCATCTGCTTTGCTGTGCTTGTGGTCCCCTCCCTTCATCCTCAAAAGCAGCAGCATAGCATCTTCAAATCTCTGTCTGACTCTGACTCCCCTCCTTCCCTATTTCACTTTGAAGGACCCGGTGATTACATTGAGTCCACCTAGACAGTCAAGGATACTCTCCCCCAACTCAAGATCCATAACTTAATCATATATGCAAAATCTCTTTTACCATGTAAAGTAACATATGCACAGGTTCCAGGAATTAGGCTGTGGACGTCTTTGGGGGGACTGTTATTCTGCCTACCACACATGAGTAAAAGAAACATCCAAAAACAGTGTGATGCCTTAGCCCCATAAAAGAAGATAAAACCACTCAGAAATCTGTTTTTTTTGTTTTTTTTACTGAAAGTAAAAGAAACACGAAAGTGCTGCAATTGTGCGAGATGCACATCCTCGCCAGATGGGGGTTACAGTGACACTTTTCTGATTGAATTACACATTTGAAACAAGGGTGAGACAAAGCAGGGATAAGGCGTTTTTAGTGCATCAAGTAGCTAAGTACTCAGCTAAAGACAAAGCCTCAGTGACAGTTACATTTCTTAGAAGGTAGAATACGGTGAAGACAGTTGCTACCCTGAGCTTAATTCTGATCATTAAAGAAAAACTGGCTATTGAAATAGAAGTTTGAAGAATCTAAGGGCATCATATTTTCTAGGGGTTCAAATTAACCAGGGAAAGGAATACAGAAGACAGATTGGCCACATTTTAAGACAATAAATATCAAAACATTTTGGAGAAAAAAACCCAAAAAGCTACAAGCCCTACCCCCAAGAGAACTAGGAAGTTCTAAAATTTGTTGTTTTACTGGAATCCCAAGGAGAAAAAAGCAGAGGAGGCACACATAGGCACCAGCATGGCTGCAGAGTATTCCTGGTTTAGTTTAGATTAGAAATTAATCCATTGAGGAGACAGAAAGAAGAGCACATAATACAAAGGTCAGCACCAAAGAAGGGAATAAAGAAGTCTTACTAAGATTAAAGCCAGGTCAAGTTAAGGGTCACTGGGCAGCTTCAGGGCAGGGCAGAGTAGGCAGAGCCGTTTCACAGCCAGGCAGGAGGGCTGAGTACCCCCCTGCCCCTGCCCTCCACCTTAGTCCTGAAGGCATGGCCAAGGTCAGAACCTAGGGTGTCTGGCCAAACTGAAGGGCATAGCCAAGATTTGAATCTAAGTAGATTGGCATCCAAAGTCTAAATCAACCTAGTGTCCAGGCAGCCTTATTTAAGGTATAAAAATTGGGCAACTCGTCCCTGTCTCCACAAAATTAAGTTCCTTGATATTTCTTGTAGGCCACGGATAGTAAGATCTGAATAATTTGGGAAAAGACAGCTTTGGCCTAATGAAATAACAGATTGGAAGGTTAAAGTTTAGGGAGGAGAGAAGTATCCAGAGTAGGAAAGGTAATTTAGGGCAATAGTAGAGAAAGGACAGGGAAAGAATCTTCTAGATTCTACAAGTTCAGGCTCTATCATATGAGCAATGGTTTTTGCATTAGTTTTGCACTTGGCTCCTTCACATGGCATTTGATGATTCCTTTAGCACAGGTCTGCAGTCATTGCCAAGAGATTTTCTTGCTAACCAAAAGTCATATGACTTTCTGCTTTGGGGATAATGGAGCAGTTTATCAGCCAACACTCGGTGCAGATAATAGAGGTAAGCATACACATCTGAATACACTGAGCATACACTGTTGATGAGAAGCACGCTAATACTTTCTTGTCAAAATAAAAAAAAACTAGTGTTTTAGGGTGGAAATTTCTTAAGAAAGTAGTCAAATATATATTTTTTTCTCCTCTCAGCAGAAACTCCTCAGTGCCCATTACTAGCCTTGTAGCTTTCATTCTAGGCTGTAATAAAATAAATAAATAAGAGATGGGAGGGAGGGGTAGACTATTAGATTATTTTTTTTTAATAATTTTTATTGTGCTTTAAGTGAAAGTTTACAAGTCAAGTCAGTCTGTCACATATAAGCTTATATACACCTTACTCCATACTCCCACTTACTCTCCCCCTAATGAGTCACCTCGCTCCTGCCTTCCAGTCTCTCCTTTCCTGACGGTTTTGCCAGTTTCTAACCCTCTCTACCCTCCCATCTCCCCTCCAGACAGGAGGTGCCAACACAGTCTCAAGTAACTATTAGATTATTTTTAAAAGTACGTTCCAGAAATTAATGCCTCCTTGCCCCATTGTGGAGCCCTGCTGGCACAGTGGTTAAGAGCTCGGCTGCTAACCGAAAGGTCAGCAGTTCAAATCCACCAGCTGCTCCTTGAAAACCCCATGGGGCAGTTCTACTTTGTCCTATAGGGTTGCTATGAGTTGGAATCGACTTGACAGCAATGGGTTTGGTTTTTTTGGTTCCCCCCATTGTTGGCCATAATATAGATAAGAAAAGTGTTCAGTAGGTGTATCTTTTAATTTGACAACTTCAACAATATATAAAATCTTACTACAATTGATAAGAATGAGCTCTGGTGGCACAGTGGTTAAGCGCTCGGCAATGGGTTTGGTTTTTTTTGTTCCGTCATTGTTGTCCATAATATATATAAGAAAGGTGTTTGATAGGTGTATCTTTTAATTTGACAACTTTAAGAATATATAAAATCTTACTATAATTGATGGGCATGAGCCCTGGTGGTACAGTGGTTAAGCACTCAGCTGGTAACTGAAAGGTCGGCGGTTTGAACCTACCAGCAGCTCCATGGGAGAAAGATGTAGCAGTCTGCTTCCATAAGGATTATATAGCCTTGGAAACTCTCTGGGGCAGTTCTACTCTGTACTATAGGGTTACTGCGAGTTGGAATCTACTCAAGGGCACACAACAACAGCAACAGTTGATGGGTGTCTAGTAGATTTATTTCTTAGAACGGTGGTTAAAGTACAGTTTAGTGTTGATTTTATCTGCATTGGTAGTGTTCAAATTTCTTTCACACTTGAAAATGTCATTTGTTTTAAACTCTAGCCAGCGCTTGCAAAGTAGCATGGGGAACTTATAAAGACTAGTCGAGTTGCTTGAATAAGGGCCTCTCTTTTCTCTAGAAGCAAAATGATAGTGCAAGACCATTTTAAAAAGTGTACAGACCTTAGTTTTCTTTATGCACACTTCACATTGGTTATCCAGTATAAAAATATATTTTCGAAAATGGCCTGGGGCCTCAAGAAAGCCTGTGGTTGAGTCATTAGTGTTGTGCCCCCTCCAGCCTCAATTCCTGTAGCCCCACTCTTCCTTCTTGCCTGTAGCCATCTTTCCCTCAGGCCTCTGTTGCCAAAGTGGAAAAGCTCAGGTGTGAAAAGCCTTTTCTACTTGTCCTTTGCCATCAGTGCGCTATGAAAAAGCACTTGCTGAAAGTTAACAGCTTTCAAAGCTGTTCAGGCTCTATTCTTTTTTTTTTTTTTAATAATAATTTTTATTGAGCTTTAAGTGAATGTTTACAAATGAAGTCAGTCTGTCACATATAAGTTTATAGACACCTTACTCCTTACTCCCACTTACTCTCCCCCTAATGAGTCAGCCCTTCCAGTCTCTCCTTTCGTGACAATTTTGCCAGTTTCTAACCCTCTCTACCCTCCCATCTCCCCTCTAGACAGGAGATTCCAACACACTCTCAAGTGTCCACCTGATACAAGTAGCTTACTCTTCATCAGCATCTCTCTCCTACCCATTGTCCAGTCCCTTCCATGTCTGATGAGTTGTCTTCGGGAATGGTTCCTGTCCTGGGCCAACAGAAGGTTTGGGGACCATGACCGCCGGGATTCCTCTAGTCTCAGTCAGACCATTAAGTCTGGTCTTTTTATGAGAATTTGGGGTCTGCATCCCACTGAACTTCTGCTCCCTCAGGGGTTCTGTGTTGTGCTCCCTGTCAGGGCAGTCATCGGTTGTGGCCAGGCACCATCTAGTTCTTCTGGTCTCAGGATAATGTAAGTCTCTGGTTCATGTCGCCCTTTCTGTCTCTTGGGCTCATAGTTATCGTGTGACCTTGGTGTTCCTCATTCTCCTTTGATCCAGGTTGGTTGAAACCAATTGATGCATCTTAGATGGCCGCTTGTTAGCATTTAGGACCCCAGACGCCACATTTCAAAGTGGGATGCAGAATGTTTTCATAATAGAATTATTTTGCCAACTGACTTAGAAGTCCCCTTAATCAGGCTCTATTCTTGATTTTATTAAACATTTGCCCTTACATAGTGGTTTGAATTGTGTCCTCCAAAAATACGTGTCGACTAGACCGTGATTCTCAGTATTGTGTGGTTGTCCTCCATTTTGTGATTTTCCTGTGTGTTATAAATCATAATTTCTGCCTGTGGTTAAAAGGATTGGAGTGGAATGTAACACTCTTGCTCAGGCCACACCCCGATCCAGTGTAAAGGGAGATTCCCTGGGGTGTGGCCTGCACCACCTTTCATCTCTCAAGAGATAAAAGGAAAGGGAAACAAGCAGAGAGTTGGGGACCTCATACCACCAAGAAAGCAACACCAGGAGCAGAGCGTGTACTTTGGACACAGAGTCCCTGCACCTGAGAAGCTCCTCGACCAGGAGAAGGTTGAGGACAAGGACCTTCCTCCAGAGTCAACAGAGAGAGAAAGCCTTCTGGAGCTGATGCCCTGAATTTGGACTTGTAACCTACTAGACCATGAGAAAATTAATTTCTCTTTGTTAAAGCCATCCATTTGTGGTATTTCTGCTATGGCAGCACTAGATAACGAAGGCAACTTATAATTTTCTGTTGTTTTTTAAAGGTGTATGTTAGGTAAGGCCGTGTTATGTACAGGTTCTTAATGAAGTGCTTGGAAATGAGCATTTTTTGGAAAATAGTTTCTGCGTCTTTCCCTAGATGAGACAAAGAAAAAACTAGGAGGTTTAGGTAATTCCTCTTCCTGAACATATAACTTAAGATAAAAAATATGCATCAACAAAATTATAGTTACCCTGGCTTTTAACTGTGCTGTTGGAAACCCCTGTGGCATAGTCATTAAGTGCTATGGCTACTAACCAAAGGGTTGGCAGTTCGAATACACCAGGTGCTCCTTGGAAATTCTATGAGGCAGCTCTACTCTGTACTGTAGGGCTGCTATGAGTTGGAATTGACTAGATGGCAACAGGTTTCAGGTTTTTTTTTTTTTTTTTTGGTTTTGTAGGAAAATAAATGTAAACTCACGTATTATAGCCTATTCTAATTTAAATGTGATTAACTCATTATTTCTAATAATGTTGGGTATTGTTTAATGTCTGGTTGCTAAACATTGCTAAACTCATTATTTCTAGTCACATTTTTTTAGACTTTATAACATTTTCTATGTAAATGATCATGTCAAGTTTAGATGCAATTTAATCTTTGCTCTCTTGTCATTTTTCTGAACTTTTCAATACTGACTGGCACTAACAAGCACATTAGTTCAAGCCCACTCCCGGGAAAGGGTGAATCCTGTACATTTTAATGTCCCTCCTAAACCATTCAATTTTAAGCTGTGTTAAAACATGGAGACAGAAATACCAGGCTCTATTTCAGTTGCCCGTAAGATCTAGTAGAACTCATGATTAGTTTCATTCATTCATTCAACAAATTTTTATTATGACAGACCCCATTCTAGTTGGTGTGTTAAGGATATTGTAGCAAACTAAAAAGGTATTATTCCTGCCCTCACTCTACTTATAGTCTAATATGGAAGCAGAAGTTGAACAAATAACTATGCTTGTGACGGGAAAGCTGATTGAGTCTAGGGGCCATCCTACCCACCTAACCTCAATTAATGATCCACATGCAGACACAACTCTCAAATCTGTATTTCTAGGCCAGTTCTCTCCACTGAGCTCCAACTCTGAGTATCTAACTGCCCTCTCCACATCTCTATCATGGCTCCTCAAACTCTCATGTCTAAAGCCTGCTCATTTCCCATCTCAGTACATGACAACACCATTCACCTAGTTGCATATACCCAAAACACTCAGAACCGTTCTTGAAACCACCTTCTCCTTTGTCCTTCACCTCCATCTCATCACCGAGATGCCTAATGTGCTTCCATAGCATCTCTCCCATCTGGCTACTTCTCCCCATCCCCACTGCTATCCTAGTAGCCACTGGGTTTGAACTGCCCAGGTGGTTCTGTACTCCTCTTTCATATCTCTTTTTCCCTATCCATCCATGGTAGCCAAAGTTATCTTTCAGAAACTCGTACCAGGTGATACCCCTCCCAGCCTAGAATCCTTTATTCACTTCTCAGTTTTGGTCAGTCATATTTTTGCTTAGGTGATATATTCCAGAATTGATCTTTCAGGCCCCATGATCTGGCCCTGCTCACCTCCCTAGTCTCATGTCCTTAGTGTTTTCCTCTGCTTGGAATCTACTTTTTCTACCCACTCCCTGAACCTAGTTAACCCCCACTTTCTCAAGGAACCCCCTAACTGTCTCCCCCTCCCCATTAATAACTCTCATAGTACACTGTGCTGTTTATTGGAGTACCTAACACAGCTGTAACGAAATAAGGAATTGGGTGTTTAGTTTTTTGATGCCCATCTGTCTTCCCCACCCTAAAAGGAAAATCCCGCAGAGTAGGGACTGTCTTTATCTTGACCACAACTATATGTCTAGCTTCCATACAGTGCCTAGCACATAAAAACCAAACCCATTGCCATGGAGTCAATTCTGACTCATAGTGACCCTATAGGACAGAGTAGAACTGCTCCACAGGGTTTTCAAGGAGCCCCTGGTAAATTCAAACTGCCAACCTTTTGGTTAGCAGCCAAACTCTTAACCACTGTACCACCAGGGTTTCTGCCTAGCACATGTTGTTGTTGTTAGGTGCTGTTGAGTCAGTTCCAACTCGTAGCGACCCTATGCACAACAGAACGAAACACTGCCCGGTCCTGAGCCATCCTCACAATCGTTGTTATGCTCAAGCTCGTTGTTGCAGCCACCGTGCCAATCCACCTCATTGAGGGTCTTCCTCCTTTCCGCTGACCCTGTACTCTGCCAAGCATGATGTCCTTCTCCAGGGACTGATCCCTCCTGACATGTCCAAAGTATGTAGTAGGTGCTTAATAGACAATTCATGAATCAATACTGTGTACTACATAATGTGCTAGGAATCTGGATGAAGCAGCAATAGCTATTGAATAAATGATGTGTATGAATAAAAACCACCATCTGTCAGTTCATCATACTGTGGTGGCTTGTATGTTGCTGTGATGCTGGAAACTATGCCACCAGTAATTCAAATACCAGCGGGGTCACTCATGGTAGGCAAGTTTCAGCAGAGTGTCCAGACTAAGACAGACTAGTCTGGAAGAAAGACCTCATGACCTACTTCTGGAAATAAGCCAATGAAAGATCTATGGATTGCAACAGAATGTTGTCCAGTATAGTGCTGGAAGATGAACCCCCTCAGTTGGAAAGTACTCAAAATATACAGTGGCTACAACAGTGAACCCAAGCATACCAATGATCATGGTGCAGGACCAGGAAACATTTTGTTCTGTTGTACGTTGGATCGTATAGGTTGGAGTTCACTTGATGGCAACTGACAACAACAACATGACTAAAAAACAGAAAATCTTATCGGAAATGCAACTTTGGAGTTAAGGATGAGCAGGAATATGACAGACAGAATGTGGGGGCAGAGTGGGAGGCAGGTTGCAGGTGTCTCAGGCAAGGAGCACAGCACAATTGACAAAATAAATGATTGCAGGTAAGCATCCATTTTGTTTTAGGAGAGATACCATGTGGTGGAGGCATCCAGGTTGGGATTAAATCCAGTAAAGAGGTCAGAAATCATCCGTCGCTCCCTGCTGTTATTTTCCTTAGTGATCCTTTCCACTCTGAGCTCTCATTGTGTGTACTCTAGTGAGTTTCTGAAAGGCTTATTTGCAGGTTGTGTTGCTGTCTGTGACTCTGACAGTTCAGTTCCTGGTGGCTTTGATCACAAAGGCCAGCCCAGCTCTGGTTTCAGGTTTTCAGTAGCGCTGCTGCAGCAGCAGCTCTGCTCCATGCAGAGCGGTGCATCAGCGTGCCTTCCTGCCCTCCTGGTCTATCATCTCCCCTCCTGGGGCTGCCAGGTAGCAGCAGCTTTGGAGTTCTGCTGGCGTCCAGCCTGTGTTCAGGCCCAGTTTGTGGAAACTGACAGGTAGCCATGTGTAGCACCATGTGGCTCAGAGACCTCGCTCCGTCGTGGACAGATGCTGACTTCCAGGTCCTTGCCTAAAGCTTTATTGAGAGAGGAAGTCAAGGTCACCTTGTGACTGTCCTGAGACTTAATAACCAAGAGGACATCTACCAGCTTTGCTTAGCTGCGCCGCCTCCTTCCTCACCCCGTGTGCACTGGGAATTACTGATGAGAGCTGGTTTGAGCCATTCAAGTGTGTACAAGCAAAATAAAAAATAAACGGAAATCACTCCTTCATACACTCAGCAAGACATACGATGCAGTGAGCTTTTATCTAAGATATGGAATATGAGTGTGTGCCCTCTTTCAAAAAGAACCTACACAGCAGATTCTATTGTTACAAGTACAGGAAGTTAGAGTTTGTTCAGCTGTGGGAATTTTTTTTCCCCAGCCCTATTGACGGGTCTAGGTGTTTTCTTTTAAAGGTAAGAATTAGCATTTTAACCACTCAGTTTGTTTGGCATTTACCCACAGATTTTATCATTTGCATTGGCTGACACTGTCCTAGAAATAGAGAAAAAGCAAATATGCTGGCTAGATAGTAATATACTTTCTTTTTATATATACCATATGCAAAGTATTTCCTCCTTTTTTATGCAGTGGTTATTAACAGTTGGTTGCAAATTGAATTTTTAGAAATCAGCCCTACTGGCTACAGGGACATATCATGGTTTCTTAAAGTAAAGAATGCCTGCGTCTTATGTCCTTTGTTTTGATAGTAAACCTAAGGTCAGATCTCCTTGTGTTGGTAGCCCAGTGGCAGTCATCAAAGGAACCTGAGACTTCAAACCTAATTCCTCAAACAAATCAAGAAGACAATAAGAAACCAACAGTTGTATCTTGCATTGCTTTTTAATTTCAATATCTGATTATTGCCAGTATATAGAAATATAATTGATATTTGTATATTGACCTTGTGTTCTGTGATGCTGCTAAACTCACTTATTTCTAGTAATACTTCTATAGATTTCACAAGATTTTCTATATAGATGATTATCTTAGTTATCTGTTGTTGTTATTAGGTACCATCGAGTCAATTCCGACTCGACTCATAGCAACCCTGTGTACAAAAGAACAAAACGCTGCCGGATCCTGAACCATCCTTACAATCCTTGTTATACTTAAGCCCATTGTTGCAGCCACTGTGTCAGTCCATCTCATTGAGGGTCTTCCTCTTTTTTGCTGACCTTCTCCTTTATGAAGCATGATGTCCTTCTCCAGAGATTGATCCCTCCTGACATCATGTCCAGAGTATGTGAAACGTAATTATCCAGTGCTGCTATAACAGAAGTACCACAAGTGGGTGGCTTTAACAAAGAGAAAATTATTCACTCACAGTTTAGGAAACTAGAAGTCCAAATTCAGGGTGCCAGCTCTAGGGGAACTCTTTTTCTGTTGGCTCTGGGGGAAAGTCTTGTTTCTGGTTCCTTGGCTGTCTTCTTGTGATGTGACATCTATCTCCCCAATCTCTGCTTGCTTGCTTAGTTGCTTGCTTAGTCTACTCTTTTTATATCTCAAAAGAGATTGACTTAAGATACACCGTACACTAATACTGCCTCATTAACATAACAAATATGACCCACTCCCAAATGGGATTATAAGCACAGGTATGTTGTTGTTAGGTGCCACCCAGTCCATTCCAACTCATACTGACCCTACATACAGCAGAACAAAATACTACCTGGTCCTGCACCATCCCCACAATCATTGTTATGGTTGAGCCCATTGTTGTAGCCACTGTGTTAATACATCTTGTTGAGAGTCTTCCTCTTTTTCACTGACCCTCTACTCCACCAAGCATGAAGTCCTTCTCCAGGGACTGATCCCTGATAACGTGTCCAAAGTATGTGAGACATGGTCTCGCCATCCTTGCTTCTAAGGAGCATTCTGGCTGTACTCCTAGATAGATTTGTTTGTTCTTTTGCCAGTCCATGGTATTATGTTCAATATTCTTAAACAATACCACAATTCAAAGGTGTCAGTTATTCTTCCGTCTTCCTAATTCATTGTCCAGCTTTTGCATGCATTTGAGGTGATTGAAAACACCATGGCTTGGGTCAGGCACACCTTAGTCTTCAAGATGACATCTTTGCTTTTTAACGTTTTAAAGAGTTCTTTTTGCAGCAGACTTGCTCAATGCAATGTGTCATGATACAGCCGAATGTCAAAATTACCAAACAGTATCATTAATATCACACACAAGTAAAATTTCGCCGAAGATCATTCAAAAGCAGCTGCAGCAGTACATTGACAAGTAAGTGCCAGAAATTCAAGCCAGATTCAGAAGAGGATGTGGAACCAGGGATATCATTGCCTATGTCAGATGGATCCTGGCTGAAAGCAGAGAATACCAGAAAGATGTTTGCCTGTGTTTTATTGACTACACGAAGGCATTCGACTGTGTGGATCATAACAAATTTATGGATAACATTGAGAAGAATGGGAATTCCAGAACACTTAATTGTGCTCATGAGGAACCTGTACATAGATCAAGAGGCAGTCGTTCAAACAGAACAAGGGGATACTGATTGGTTTAAAGTCAGGAGGTGTGTGTCAGGTTTGTATCCTCTCACTGTACTTACTCAGTCCATATGCTGAGCAAATAATCCAAGAAGCTGGACCATATGAAGAAGATTAGGGCATCAGAATTGGAGGAAGACTCATTAACAACCTGCGATATGTAGATGACACAACCTTGCTTGCCAAAAGTAAAGAGAACTTAAAATAACGATGAAGGTAAAAGACCACAGCCTTCTCTATGGATTACATTGAAATCCTTGCAAATGAACCAATAAGCAACATCATGATAAACGGAGAAAAGATTGAAGTTGTCAAGGATTTCATTTTTCCTGGATCCACAATCAACACCCATAGAAGCAGCAGTCAAGAAGTAAAGAACCACAGGTATAGGTTAGGATTTACAATACATATTTTGGGGGAGCTCAGTTCAGTCCAAAACAACGATTATGTCATCTGCAAGTAAAGACAGTTTTACTTATTCTTTTTAATCTATAAGTATTTTATTTCTTTTTGTTTTCTAATGCCTTATTACATTGACTAGGAACTCCAGCATAATGATGAATTTAACTGGTGAGATTGGGCATCCTTGCCTTGTTTTGATCTTAGAATTGTCTTTTACTACTAAGTATTATGTTAACTGTAGGTAGGCTTTTCATTTATGTACTTTATCAAGTTGAGGAAATTACCTTTTATTTCTAGTCTGCTGAGAGTTTTTGTCATGAGTGGATGATGAATTTTGTCATTTTTTTTTTTTTTTCTGTATCTACTGCTAATGTGGTGAATTACATTGACTGATTGACTTTCAAATGTTAAACCAACTTTACATTCCCAGGATAAATCTTATTTTACTTGGTCATGGTGTTTTATACATCTATTACTAGATTAATTTTGCTAAAATTGTTTAAGGATTTTTACATCCATGTTCATAAAAGGTATCAGTCTGTAGTTTTCTGGTCTTACAATGTCTTTGATTGATTTCATCATCAGGGTAATGCAAGCCTCAAAAAATGAATGGATTGTATTCCCTCTTCTTCTGTTTTCTGAGAGACTCTGTGAAGAATTAATATTATTTCTTCTGTAAATGCTTCATAGAATTCACCAGTGAAGCCACCTGACTTGGTATTTTCTTCGTGGGGAGGTTTCAGCTGCAGATTCAATTTCTTTAATAGGCATAAAGTTACTTAGGTTGTTTTTTCTTGAGTGAGTCAGATGGAATTTTAATTTATGCAAGCTACTTACAAGCTACACAAGTTTTTGTAAACCAAGAATAGTTCTTCTGAATTGCTGCACAAATGAAATCCTTTAGAGACACCAACAGAACAGGGGAAGAAGCTAGGGCATCTGCAAGTGATGTGTGTCGAGTTTATTCCAACTCATAGTGACCCCACGTGACAGAATAGAACTGCTCCATAGGGTTTCTTAGGCTGTAACCTTTATGGGAGCAGATCGCCAGATTTTCTACCAGGGATCTGCTGGGTAGGTTCAAGCAGCCAATCTTCCAGTTAGCTGCCGAGCTCTTTAACCATTGCTTCACCAGGGCTCCTTAATATGTCAAGAAATAATGGACATTAATAGACAGTAATTGTATGTACGTGACAACCTGTTGTAGACAGTAAGTATACCTACTCTTACTTTTTCAAAAATTGAAATGTATGCTATATGAATATATTTTTTGTTAATTTATCTCCTATGTTGAATACTTAAGAACAAGTTAGGGATTGATATAAGACTTCCAGTTAGGTGTGAAGAATTGATGCATGTGTTTATCTTTATTCCCTGATAGAAGTACACTAAAATGATTTTCAGATGTTAAACACTGCGTTTAGAATAAGCCCTATCTAGTCATGAAGTAATACCTATTTTTTGTATTGCTGGAACTGATCTGCTGAAGTTTTCAAAAGGGTTTCTGCATCTATTTGCAGGAAAGAAATTTTTTTAAAAAGCATAAGCTCACAAGGTTTAAGAGAATGAGAGAGGAGAGGACAGCACATAAGAGATAGCAACAATTTTAGCAAGAATGAATGGCAACTGACTCAGCAGACAGGGGAAGACTGATACTTAGGCACCATGTGGGTAGGGTTGGGGTAGAGCCAACAAGAAACAAACTGATTTATACCACAGCACCTCAGAACACTCAAAAAGGCTTCAGAAAGGCTCTGGAGTAGAAAATGTCAAGTACCTATAAAGATGAAAGATGCTTGGAGTGTGAAAACTTATGAGGAATAGTTAGCACCCCCCTCTGCCCCAAACGTCTCTATTGGAGCCAAAAAAAAAGTGAAAGTTTATTTTCTAGAGAATATGAATGACATATCGCCTGGAATCAGAAGCACCAGACAGCTAAATTTGGAATGAGGCTTCATACTAAAAACAGGGCTTCCCAGTTAATCAGGGAAACCCCCACCAGCCAATTCCTTCTTGGTTTCAGATTATGAAAGCGTAGGTTCATGCTCCTCAGAGAGGAACTTGACAGATTCCTCTCTAGAGAGTTGACCAGCCCAAGAAAAACATCGCAGGTACTGAACTTTAGGGATCTCCCAGTGAAACACTGGCTGCTTCCTATCCCTGCAATGAAGTTTCAGTAGTCTACAAGCTTGCCTAGGCACACAGAGTTTCTTTTCCAATCAGCATTCTAGTGCCTCACTTGCAGTGATGAATGTCATAGATTGAATTGTGTCCCCAAAAATATGTGTATTAGTTTGGCTAGGCCATGGTTCCCAGTATTTTATGATTATCCACCATTTTGTCATCTGATGTGATTTTCCTATGTGTTGTAAATCCTATCTCTATGGTGTTAAGGTGATGAGATTAGTGGCAGTTATATTAATGAGGCAGGACTCAATCTACAAGATTGGATCATATCTTAAGTCAATCTCTCTTGAGATATAAAAGAGAGAAGCAAGCAGAGAGACAAGAGGACCTCATACCACCAAGAAAGCAATGCTGGGATCAGAGCACGTCCTTTGGACCTGAGGTTCCTATGTGCAGAAGTTCGTAGACCAAGGGAAGATTGATGACAAGGACCTTCCTCCAGACCTTACAGAGAAAGAAAGCCTTCCCTTAGAGCTGGTGCTCTGAATTTGGACTTCTAGCTTCTCAGACTGTGAGAGAATAAATTTCTCTTTGTTAAAGCCATCCATTTGTGGTATTTTTGTTATAGCAACCCTAGATAACTAAGACAATGAATAGGCAGTGAGAGATTACCAGACACTGGAGAAAAACCTCACTATGAAAGGCAGAGGCCAAAATGAAGAGACGGAAAAAAAGAACTTGAAAGAAAAAGATAATGCAGGGAGCAGAAAAACATCAAAAAATTGTCTATGATTTCTACAGAGACAGAAGATAGTACATCTGTGAAACAAGAATAGGAAGCTGTATAATGAGAACATTCGGGGAAATAAGCAGGAGTGGCTACATAATGAAAATATAGAGCTGCTTGTTAAAAGATGATTAAGAATTTCAAGATGGCAACCACAGAGTGTTAAACGCAGCATGGCCCCTCATGAGTACACGGTTCTGTGTGACTGCACAAGTTGCACACCCATGAAACTGGCTCTGGAAAGAAGAAAAAGCTCTTAGAAATTGAATATATGACAGCATAAATTAAAAAGTTGAATGGGAGGGTTGGAAGATAAAGTAAGGAAATTGTTCAGAAAACTAGACAAAAAGATGGAAAATGTTCAAGAAAAGTAGACAGTAGTTCAAGAGATACACGATGTGAATGTCATTAAAATTCTAGACAGAGGACAAAGGAGACAGGAGTAAGGAAGTAATCACAAAAATAATTCAAAGGAAGTTCTTAGAACCGAAAGACATGAGTTTACAGATTGAAAGGACCAATCACAGTACTTAACTGTGAAATTTTGAATTTCCAGGAAAAAAGATAAGTTCCTGAAAACTTTCAGAGAGAATAACAAAAACAAAACCAAAAAGAAACAGATCATGTACAAAGCGTTGAAAATCAGAAAAGCAGCAAACTCAAAATGTTAACCTAGACAAAAATTATGATATAATTATGTTGAGAGGCTGCAGAGCAGAGAAAGGGAGTTAAAAAGCTAAATCCCCATCTACCATAATAGGAATTCAGTAGATGATCTATCTCAATGAAAAACCAGGAAATACCAAGCAAAGCTTGCCATCTAAAAATTTGGAGGCTAAAAAATAAATAAATAAAAGAAGAAACCTATTCAACTAAAAGTTAAAGGCCTCTTGAGTGTAGGAATCTTGGGTTGGGGAGATATGGGGAAAGAAACTACTGGTTTTTAATACAAACCATGTAGAACTATTACTTTTTAAAGCGTATGCATTAATAATTTAACAATTAAAATTAAATTTAAAAGTAGATAAGGATTTGCCCAAGGTTTGCGTGGGACTTTTAACAGATGTGACACTAATGATTCTCCTCCCTTCAGACTCCCGGTACATTCTCTTGCCTGTTGTTCTTCATCACCTCCACATGCACTTGCAAGAACAGAAGGACCTGATCATGTGCGCGCGTATCCTTAGCAACGTATTTTGTCTCATCAAGAAAAATAGCTCGGTAAGTATATACAGGTCATAGTATGTAGTTCCCGTCAAATGGCTTCTGGAAATGAAATTGTTTGAGTCTTCAAAGAAAACACAGTAAAGAGTAACCTTAGAGACTCTTACTTTTATTTCCAGCTGGGTCGGACTTTTTCCTTTTTTGTTTTTCCTCTGAAGGATTTTTTTTCTAGCCCTGTGGGATTGCTATAACCCTGAATAACCTAGGTTTCCTAATCTTGTATTTCAAGAAAGAACTAAATACCAAGTGAGAAAAGTTAGAACTCTCAAAGCCTCCCACATGTGTCTTTAATCTTGATATGAAGCATGTTTTGTGGCAAGAATAAATTATTGTTGCCAAATGAAATCTTTTGAGTCCATTCTGTGAAAGGCTGAATGATGGTGCTCACTGGTTGGCCATGGCCATTGGGTCAGGTTCCATGGCAATTGTGGTGGCAGAGGAAAGCCCCAGAAGACTGGAGGGATTTTGCAATACAACCATTACTCAGTCCCAACCATAATGACTACATTGTTATGGCTTTGGGGATCCCTGTCACTGTTCCTGACTCCTGATGCCATGTGATTGCATTAGAGAATACAGTACAATTGGAGAAAAATCACATGCATGGTTACAAAATGGGACAACTCAGAATATTCATGTTCATGGCTTAGGGGTCTGATGTGAAATCCACATATGAAGGATGCCCTGCTCCAGTTCTGTCAATCTGCAGTAGGTAACTAAGCGTTATACTCACAGGTAACAAGTTCTCCAGACTTTGGCACTGAGTGCTAAGGCTCCTATTTCTCTGCCTCCCTATTACCTTTATGCTTCAATTTCCCCATTTTTATCATTCTTATTTATGACAGCTCCTAAAGGGCTCAGCAATGAGCTGGGACTCCAGTACTGAGGGAACGGGGTTGGCATTGTTAGCACTTGAGAGAAAGGCCAGAAGCTCCACATGTAAAAGTTTAATAAGAGAGATCTGCACAGGAAGGGCCGATTGATTTTTACCCACCTGACATCCTAGGCTCCAAGGGGGACCTGAAACAGTAGAAAAATGGTGAGGAGAGAAGGCAATAGTTTTTTTTTCAAAACTCCCTCTATATAAATCAATATGGAATAGCCATGCCATGCCTAGTTAAATAGTGTTTCTAAACTAGAATTGCCAAGAGCAAAATAAGTCAATAAATAGGTAATTCACTGCAGAAAATAGTGTGTGTGTATCCATATATATATGTAATAAATAAGTACGCATAGTGGAGGTTTTTTTTGTTTTTATTTTTCTTGTCTATTTCAATTTGGAAGTTGCAATCAGCTTTTGGACTTATAAGGAATTTAGAGCAGATGCCAATTCACTGGGAGGAAAACCTTGGTAGTTTTCTTGCAAATGTAAGAAAGTTTACCTTAAATCCTAGCAAAATAGTTCTTTCAAACTCATTTTCTAAAAGTATTCTTTGCAGAGAGGGTCTCCTTGGTAAGGAATATTTGTACACAGAGTTTCGTGTGATCCAAGTGTAGGAAGGATAACCCCACCTACTACCTACAGTCAGTGCAGAGCAATTCGGGCTTCTCTCTCAAGTCCTGGGGGCTTGGATAGTATTAATTTTGCTTTAGGAAAGCAGTCTCCATGATGGCCAGCTGGACTTAGGTCTAGTCTATAGGTAATGGTAAACCAAATGCCATTTCTTAATATATTACTGATCATTTTTCAAGGAATAGTCTTTTGCACTTAAAACAGAGCTTTGGAAAATGACTTGTGAAACTCCAATGATTAGAAAAGTAAATAAAGGACAGCCTGGAGTCAAGGAATGATAGATTTTTAGAACCAGGAAGGGCTTTCGGTAAGGAATTGGGCCCGGAAAGGCAAACTGACTTGCCCAAGATCACACACCATGTTGGTGGCATAGCTGGCATTCTTCTATATTAGTCTGGTGTGCTTTCCCTGACATCCAAACCCAGAACCATTGCCACCGAGTCAATCCTGACTCACAGTGACCCTATAGGACAGGGTAGGACTGCCCCATAGGGTTTCCACGGCTGTAATCTTGACGGAAGCAGACTGCCACATCTTTCTCCCACGGAGCAACTAGTGGGTTTGAACTGCCTACCTTTTGGTTAGCAGCCAAGTGTTTAACCACTGTGCCACCAGGGCTGTTTTCCCTGACATTACCCACCTTTTATTTGTATCTCAGGTATCATTGCACGGCCAAGTTGTGTGCTCTTGGGCAAGCCTTTGTTTTCTCATCTGTAAGAGAAGGTCATTCACTTGGGTGAGGCCCAGGCCTCAAGCTCTGCCGTTCTCTGATTCTTTGATTCTGTATTTGGAAATATGCTTTTTACCCCTTTCGGTTAAAGAGAGGCTAATAGACATTTTAAGCCACAATCTCCTGAACACTTTTTTCTTTTCTCTTAAGGAAAAATCTGTGTTGGAGGAAATAGATGTGATAGTGGCCAGCCTGCTGGACATCCTGCTGAGAACCATATTGGAGATCACCAGTCGACCTCAGTCATCTGGCTCAGCAATGCGGCTCCAGTTCCAGGATGTCACGGTAAGATCAGAAAGCAAGTGACACATGGAAGAGGACATAGTTGCACTTGAGGGTGGTGGCTATGAGAATTTAGGAAATCTGGCCTTGAAAAGTTACTATGTGTATTTCAAGTATATTTGAGATTACCTTCATTTTACCAGGAATTAGGACATGAAGCACACGTGCTAAAAGATTGTGGATTAAGCAATTTTTAATTTCTGAAAAGTAACTTTGATGTTAGTTCTTACTTTGGCTAAATTAAATTAATTTAAATCCATGTACCTAATCCACTTGGTAACTTTTTATTCTGCTCATCCATTGAATTGCTTGAGGAAGTGAGAATGGTGAAATAGAGCAATAGGAGTCAAGGGACCTGAGTGCTAATTCTGGCTTCTTCATGGCAACTAGTTAAGATTTTAATTTTCCTGGACCTCAGTTTCCACAGCTATGAAATGAGATGGCTGGACTTAGTAGTTTCTAAGGTAATATTCTTGTAAGCAAATGGTATCATTTTTAGAAATGATGACAGGTGCAGTGGTTTTCATATATAGATTGTTTATAAGAATGTCCACATTTTACCATCATTTTTACGAGTAGTATACTATACTTTGGAGCTTTTTTTTTTTTTGGCCCTGGATGAGAATAATTTTTGGTTTTACTGAAAAAAAATATATAGAAGCCCTAGCTTGGCATTCCTGCCAAGGCTGGCTATTTCAGTATGGCCATATTGTGTTACATTCTATCACATCTGCTTTCTGAGCTGAGATTTACCTGAAGGAGCGAAGTTCTGGGTTTGAGAAATAAATCTAGTCTTCATTTTAACAAAATAAGGTTAAAGATAGTGTAACCAGTCAAGACAGAAAATAATTGTACGTATCTCAAAGTTGGTGTGAATATTATATCAGATAATGTGTAAAAGTGTTTAAATAGTATCTGGTCCAGTACTCGACAACAGGAGTCATAGTAATATTATTATTGTTGAAGTAATAATTGTTATCGTTGGTGTTACAGTTTATTCTCTGCTGAGAAATATGTTCTGGTCATTCACAGAATCAGGTCTCTGTGGGCTCTGAAGTTCTCTCTAATTTCATCATCATTTTCTCACAGAAAACCACCTCTCTGAAGAGGGAGTCTTCACTTGGTGGTCCTACATTGAGTATCTTTTCAGTCTTTACAGACACACATATAAAAAAGTGCTCACAATAAGTGGACACAATGTGGGTAGAAGTAGTTGCCACAATCACGTGAGGATGCTCTGTGCCAGTTTTCTGTAAGTTCCGTGGCTGTTAGCCTGCTTCCCAGAAACACCAGCGTGAGGACTGGCTTCCACTCCATCATGATTCCAGATAACAGTAGCCTTATTTTTACAGCTGAAAAGGATTGTACTTTTTGTTCTTCTACCAACTGTTCTTTCTTTAAATTTTAAAATGGTATCTCCAGCTGGAAGGAAAAAAAAAAAAAATCACCATCATGATCGATGCCTTTCAAAAATCTAATTGTACATGGAAGCAGATTTTATAAAGCAGCATAAATGACTGTTTGCCTCACACCTTCAACTAACTGGACTGCAGAGTTCCTTACAATTTATAAATGCTCTTTCTCTTTGTACTTGATTCTGTTAAGTGTGTTGCATACTTCAGGAGACTCAGTTCAGCATAGGTCACATCTAAGACAGATACTCTGGTGCACTAACCTTAAGTTGTCCTGCTGTATTGGCTGTGGTTAGAGGAGAGCAGAGTGAAGAAGGATAATTCTATAAGAAATAGCTGGAAAAAACTGTGCACATGTATGATAGAAGGTTTCTTGAAGACTGCTGTTGTAGACATCTGATAGTCTTATTTTATACTCACAATTATTGATAGAATTTACCATTATACTCAATCTATACATATAATTGATTCAATACATCCACTGAAAAGAATATGGAGTTTTAAAGCTGATTTGAATGTAAGAAGTTTCCACCCTAAAACTAAATAAATCTTGGCCAGAGAAGATTTTTAATTTTTTTTTCTCTTTTAAACAAATTATGAGTCTAGGGTTTTTCAAGTGAACACATTCTTAAAATATCTTTAAAAAAGAAATTACATTATGGGTAAAATAAATATGTCAGTAAACTATTTGAAGTCTAAGCCTCTGAACATAGTTAAATGTGTTTGGAGTTCCTAAATAGATCAAGTGAATAAACAAAAGGGATTGTACAGTAGGTGTTGGGATTGATAATATGTCATGAATGTGTCAGAGATTAGTATATTTATCAGGATGGTAAATTATTTAAAATGGACCTAAGCCAGATACGACGAACACAAATGCAAGCCTCCCATGGCAGCTGGTGAGGACACATTTGACTGTCCTGACCCAGCTGCCTCTGTTGGAGAACATCCCACTTCCCAGGGCTCTTAGCCTCTAATTTTCCATGTGAGCCCATAGTGTAAACTCAGAGGATCCAATTCCCAATTAAACTGTACTTGTGTAAATACTACTGTCAGCTACCACCAATGACTTCTCCTGTTGTCCTTGTATTGTTTTAAATGTTATTGCTCTAAGTAAAAGTGGATAAATTCTTTGTCGAGCAAAAAGATTGTATTGAAAATGCAAATATTTTAAATTACAAGTGCACTGGGAAATGTACGTGATGGTAGTTTTATAAACTACAACATCTTTCGATCTATGGATGCTATATATACTTTTTCATTATTAATTTTTAAGAATTGAACTTCTTAGAAGTGAATTACATCGATCCCATGTACAAAAGAATTCGCAATTAAACTCTTTTTCTCGATGATATTGAAATATATTTGCAACATACACTTTCTCTATGCCCTCTAGGTCAGTAGACTGATAACTCTGCTGAGTTGGCGGATGCTAATTCACAGCTATGTGAATTCATAGATGGAGCTTGTTTGTAGAAATTGCTCAGCCCTGGGATCCTTGCAGATGAAACTCAGCAGTCTTGGCTGATCTGGGGTAGTACGTGGGGGAGGTGAAGCCTCACATCACATGAGTTTTATAGACTAAAGGCCACATCTGGGATGTAAATGGCAACTAATATGGACCCAAGACTCACCACGGGGGAAATCTCCCTGCTGAGCCTGTGGCAGCAGCTGGAACTTTTTAGTATTTCTCTAGAGTAAGTCCAAATGAAGCATGTTGCAGCACTCTAACCCAGATGGTGTGAAAGGCAGGGACCTCATGTAAAAAATAGGTGATTAACTTTCCTAAGAAACCCTGGTAGAAGGAAAATGGTGGTAGTAATCATGTCTCCAGACTCTTCCAGAAGCTAGGAATACTCTTAGACTGTGCTTTTTAAAATAGAGAACCTACACAGAGGTAAAAATAAAATCCACGTAGCAGAATCGCCCTGGTCAAAGCAAAAGGCAAGAGTAGGGAAGGCTGAGAGTGAAAGGCGAGGAGGCAATAAACCTGGCGATGTAACCAAAACAAATATATTTATGAAATAATGTTTATCCTTGCTATGATACTCTGATATTTTCTGTTTCATTTTTTAAAATGCCAATTGTAACTCACCAAATGGACTTCGTGACCAAACGAGGCTGTGGCTTGTAGTTTAGAAAACACTTTTTTAGATGGTGTTTTTTTCTTTTTTGTAGGATTTTATAATTAATTAATAGTTAAGATGTATTCAGTGTTTGTGCCAAGCATTGTAGACTTTACTTGTGTCATTTCATTTAATCCCCACAATTCTGTGAGGTAAGTATGCACTCGACGGGCTAACCAACTCCACAGCACCTAACAACAAGTGTCCACTTTTTACAGATGAGAAGGCTGAGGTTTAAGTATTACTATGAATAATAATAGCTAATATTCACTGAGCCCTACATTTTACTGAGGAAATGAGGTATAGAAAACTAAAGTATCTTGGCCAAAGCACCAGGACCTTACTCACGCATTCAAATGTTATATGTGAGGTGTATATATATATATATAGTTGGCCCTCCTACCTTGAGCTGCTGGATCAACAGACATGCATGTACAAGACAGTTCTTTCAAAATGGATCAGAGACCTGTTACCTATTAATATAATCATCCTTGTCCAGTAACCACTCATGTTAGATCCAGTTGCATATTGGGTGATTGTAGCAAGAGTTAGACTTGACAGCCCACCCCAACCTCTTATTTTTTAGAAGGAAATAGCATACTCCTGAGAGACACGCCAAGATCAGGAGTTTCACTTACACTGGTGGGGACCGTAGGAAATAGATGTCAACAAAGGCATTGAAGTGGTAGTAGGAGCCTCATAGCTTAAATAACCTTGGGTGTGGACACCCTCGTGACCCTGCATGCACATTATTTCCAGTTGACATCTTCCCATGCATGAAGCAGGTACCAGTTTCCTATAGTGCCTGCCAGTTCTCTTCCACTGCAGCACTTGCTTTTCCTTGTGTCCTGTCTGCTTGACGTCTATGGGTCTTTGCTTTGGACAACTGGTGCCCCTGTTTTGTGATGCCCTAAGCATGCATTTACCTTGCTCATTGGGTGATGTGTCCCTACAAAGCATACTCATATAGCAGCCATTTCACCTAAATTAGATTGTAGTCTGTTTTTATTTTTCCCAGGATTCTTTATCAATTATGTTTTTGTTAAAGAGAGGCAAATATTCATATATCTAGCCTGGAAGTTTCAAAACCTTTTAGCTGAAAAAGGAACAAAAATAAAATGTAACCATGTAGGAAAAGAGAGAATTTGTTCAGAACAGCCTTCTAAGACCATCTGGTGGGTATTTCCAAGTGAAAACAGGAGACTCATTGAGAAAGGAAAAGAGGAAGGTAACATTTACATTTCCTGATGGTCTCTAGTGTACTGAGGACTTTCGTTCAAGCTGCTGATTATTGAGGCCTCAGATAGTGCCTGCATTATGCTAGACAGCTCATGTACGGTATCTGTAATCATCCTAATAAGCGGGCAGTATGATCTCCATTTTAGAGAGGGAAACTGAGGCTCAGACACATTAATGGAGGTGGAATTGGAATCCAAATGTGTTTGACTTCAGAGCACATGTACTTTTTTGGTGTCACAGTGTTGCAGTGGTTAAGAGCTTGCCTGCAAACCAAAAGGTCAGCAGTTCGAATCCACCAACTGCTCCTGGGAAACCCTATGGGGCAGTTCTGCTCTACCCTCTAGGGTCACTATGAGTCAGAATCTACTCAATGGCAAGGGTTTGGTTTGGTTTGGGCAATGACTGCAGAGCTAAAAATCCTGATAAATGTTTTCTGGACCTGTCACTTAAGTACTGCCATCTTCTATCAAACCAAAGCCTGTTTGGTGTCAGCCATGATCACTGGGGACATCTAGGCTCAAACCTTTATGGCATTAGAAGCCATACAGGAGTTATTGTATCTCCTCCATATGTGGACTTCAGTACAGACTTTTTATGTCCACAAACTTTCTTAATCAGAGACAACAAAAGAAAGTAAAGACATTTCAGCTACAAAATACATGGTATGAAATCTGCACAGAATTACCTGTCCTTTGTTCACAGGAGAACCCATGCGGTTCTCATTTGAAGCCTTTTTTTTTTTTTCCTCATATTTTTAGGCACAGTTCTAATAAGCTAGATTATCTGGTTTCTTGAAATCTACTTAAGAAGAGAAGCAATAAGTTAGGAAATAGAGAAACAGAATTACTCAGGCTAATACTAATATGGCAAATATCAGCCTGGTAAGGAGGGAAGAAAGGAGGAAAATCTAAAAACTAAAAATAAATAAACAAAGAATTCAATTATTTTGGGAGTCTGAGCCCATTTAAAGAAGAGGTACACACTTCAGTAGACCTTGCTTTGTGTTACTACAAACAAAAAACATAGTCACTAAGGCATGATGGAATTAAGGCTAGTGGTTTTCATTCTAGGAGGCAGAAAGTTGTAATCCCAGCTGGTTAATACCTTTTGCGATTGAGTATTTCTGAAGAAAGCCCCATGCAGACACAGTGCCAGATGATCGAATGAATGCTCACGGTTCTGCAGGGTTGCATGAAGTTACAGTAAGAATGTTGGAGTCAGAAAGACAAGGGATGACTCCCAGCTCTGCCACTTTCTAACTGTGTGACACTGGGCAAGTCTTTTTGCCCATCTGAACTTCAATTTTACCTTCTTTAAACAAGTATTATACTCCCTACTTCATAGGGTTGATATGAGGTTTCGATGAGATAGTGAATGAAAGCATAGTAAATGCTAGGAGGCCTCATTGCATTATCTCCTTTTACATCACTCCTTTGAGTGTGTGAGGTTAGTTCCCAAGTAGAAAGCTGCCATTCAGTAGAAGATTCACTCTATACATTAAAAAAAAAAAAAAAAAAACCTGTATACCAAGTAAATGGTAATTCATCACAGGGAGAAACTGTTCGTTGTGATATTGTGGGTAATTTAGATTAAGATTTCTCAGGGTGAATTTAGGCCATGCTGATTCCTGTTTTGAGTATTCTATTTGAAGACAGTTCTGAGTGAGTTGCTGATGTTCTTTAAAGTCCTTGCTTTAAAAAAAAATGACTTTTTTTTTTTTTAATTAGGGGGAATTTGTTGCTTGTCTCCTGTCCCTTTTACGGCAGATGACAGATAGACATTATCAACAGCTTCTTGATAGTTTCAGTACAAAGGAAGATCTAAGGGTAAGTGACTTCTTAAACCTTCCTTTAGTATGCCTTTCTAGTTTCTCTCATTCTTATCCATTGCTGTTCAGGTAGTCCCTTGACAGTTGCCTTACCTGTTTCTGTTAAATTCTAACCTGTTTTTTTTTTTTCAGTTTCATCCATAGAACTGCTCATCTGTGTTAGATCTTTAAGATTTCTGCTACTCAAGTGGAGCAGTTAGCTCTTATTTCAGTAGTTTAGCTTCATCCCTGTAAAACCACCACGAAAAGTTCTGGCTACAATGCTCTGACTAAGAAAGCAGCGTTGTATTTGTTATTCTCTACCAGCTGTGGTCTAATCAATATGCTGTGCTAGTCTAACAGGCTGACATTATGTAGAAAATATGGATGCCAGGTTTATGAAAATCCAGTGCTTGCTGAGATTTGGGGAGCTTTGATACTTCCTTCAGTGGTGTTCACTAAAAGCTTAGAAGTTGATTTTCCTCAAGGGGAGGAATGACCTGTCATCTGTCCTTATTTTATTTCTCTTCCATTGTTTCAGTTTTTAAGATGAACCCATGATGGAAGGATGTTCAAATGCTTGGTGATAAGGAATTATAGGGCACCAGGCACAGTCACCCTGCTGTGTTTGCTTGATAAGAAGTCTTCACAGTGCCTGAGGGGAAGATTGGTAGATTTTTGTATGCATGGTGAAGAGGGATCACTGATCTTTAACTTTTAACTGACTTGAAGATTTTGCATGATCTCAAAAGAATCTTTTAGTTACTTTGGTGTAGTTGGCAAGCTGAGTCATAGGAAACAAAGAATGAGTCTGGGGAAACCTAATCTATGTAACAGTCAGTTGACATATGCCTAATGCCTGAAAATATCGTGTTTTTCATGCTGACATTCAATCTTGAGGTTAGAATTAAAATTGAACAAAAGGCTTTAAAATTTACCCCCTCTGAGTATAGAAATTCGTTCATACCCTAACCCACAGAGATTGTTACTGTTAACACAAAGGGATGTATCCTTGTCAACTACTTTCTATGTGAGATATATACACATATTATTTATTTAAAATGGAATCATACTATTCATATTGGCCTATGCTTTTTTCCCCCACAATAGCATGTCAGAATCTCATTATATGGATAGTATATAATTGATTTAATCATTTCCCTTTTTAGATGGACATCAGGATGTTTCTGGTTTTTACCATCAGAAAGGATACTGCAGTGAACATCTTGGTACATATGTCTTTATGAACATATGCCCTTATTGCTGTAGAATAAATTCCTAGAAGAAGAATGTATGGGTCATAGGATACGCACATTTTAAATTTCAGTAGATACTGACAGATTCTATATTGATATTTCCAAATTAATATTTTTGTTCTTTATTACTAGTGTCACTACTTTTTCTTTTTTTTTTAACCAATTCTAAGAAAGATTTGGCCTAGCATTTCCCAGTGGTTCTCTGAATCAGAATGAATTTTGAAAGTGTGTAGTTCTCAAGTATCTACTAAGACTAATGGTGTTTTAACCCCATTCTTATTTGAAGAACCTGGATATCTCCAAGGTTACTGTTGGAGTGGTTTCTGATGTCTTTTTTTTTTTTTTTTAGTGGTAAACAAAACATATTTATTACAGTCCTGGAGGTCAGAACTTCAAAATGGGTCTCACTGGAACAAAATGAAGGTGTTGGCAAGGTTACTTTCCTTTCTGGAGGTTTTAAAGGAGAATCTGTTTTCTTGCCTTTCCAGCTTCTAGAGGCATGTGCATCCTTGGCCCTCTACCATCTTCAAAGCCAACAATAGCCAACTGAGTTTTCTCACATCACAGCACTCCCATACTAACTCTCCTGCTTCCATCTTTCACTGTTAAAGACCCTTGAGCCCACCCACAGAATCCAGGTTAATGGCCCTATCTTTTTTTTTTTTTTTTTTTACTTTTGATGAACCTTTACAGAGTGAATTAGTTTCTCATTAAACAATTAATACACGTTTTGTTTTGTGACATTGGTTGCCAACCCCTTACCATCTCAACACTCTCCCCTTTTTGACCTTGGGTTCTCTGTTACCAGCTTTCCTATCCCCTCCTGCCTTCTCGTCCTTGCCCCTGGGCTGGTGTACCCATTTAGTCTTGTTTTGTTTTATGGGCCTGTCTAATCTTTGGCTGAAGGGTAAATCTCAAGAGTAACTTCAGTACTGAGTTAAAAGGGTGTCGGGGGCCATACTCTCAGGGTTTCTCCAGTACCTGTCAGACCAGTAGCCTAGGCTTTTTTTTTTTTTTTTTTTGTGGGTTAGAATTTTTTTCCACGTTTCTCCAGTTCTATTGTGATCCCTGACAGAGCAGTCGGTGGTGTTAGCTAGGCGCCATCTACTTGTGCTGGACTTAACCTGGTAGAGTCTGTGGTACTTGTGGTACATTAGTCCTTTGGCCTAATCTTTACTTCATTTCTTTGGTTTTCTTCATTCTCCTTTGCTCTAGATGGGGTGGGACCAGTGGAGTTATCTTAGATGGCAGCTCACAGGCTTTGACAGCCCCAGACGCTACTCATCAAAGTAGGATGTAGAATGTTTTCTTTATAAACCATGTTATGCCAGTTGAGCTAGATGTCTCCTGAGTCTGACTTCTTGAATACTATGCCATTCCTTCTCCTTGGTCCCAAGGTACTTGAAAAAATGGCATGAGTCACAGTGTCAGAGCACAAAGTGTGTAGGAATGAAGACCTGGGGGCTGGTGCTCTGCATTGTTTAATTTTTTCCTTCTCTAGAACATGGCATTATTTTAAAAATGAACAAAAGCAAAAACTAGGTAGTGATTAGGGTTTTTTCCCTCCTTCTGTAGTCGGTAATGTTTTATTATACACCCACCTCACACTGGCAGTTGAGGCTTTGTCCATCTCCCTAGTATTTCATGCATATGTAATGGTAAGGCTCCTGTTCTTAGTTGATTATGACTTTTCGTATAGAATTGTGGGGGTCTGGATTTAAGCATGAGGTTATACATGTTCTGGAAGCACAGCACTGTTATGACCTCTCATTGTCTCCCATTTACCAGCCCACTAGCTTTCAAAAATCGTGTCTGATCAAGTCTTTATCCCACTTTAAAACCCTGAGTATTCCCTGCTTACTTGCAAAAAAAGGCCTAGTCTCTTTGTCACATCTTCCCTAACCTCAGCTGCTTCCCAACCTTGTCATCTTCCACTGTCTTCTAAATACCTTTCACTGCAGCCACTTAAAATTAACTTGTATTTCCCAAATGAAGCATATGTATAATTTTTAATTCCTTTGAATCTTTTTGTCAACCTGAAATACCTGTCCCTTCACCACCTCACTTCCATTGCCTAATCCCATAAAAAAAAATCCCATACCCCTGTTAATTCTCTTCCCTGATTTCAACTCATGCTACAAAATTTAGCTCAGATTTTGTTTTGTTACCACTTTCTTCATGAAACCTTTAGAGATTCCAGCCTCTATGTCTACCCTCCCTGCCCTGTGGTAACACACAACATTGCACTATAATTATTTGCTGTGGTTCCTTGTATCACTGAAGACTATGGATTCCTTGAGTAGGGATTATGTCTTTGTGTCCTGAGCACAGGTCCCGGAGTATTAAATCCTGATTGAATGAATGAACCTTCTCAATATATTTCTGCCTGCTTCACAAGCTATCTTTTTCTGTGTAGTTATTTTGATTTGCAGTATTTGTTTGAATATATTGATTACAGAAAAATCGTTCTATAGCTCTTGAAGATTGAAGGCCATTTGGGAGTTATTTTTGCATAATGTATGTAAAATTCAATTATGAGGATATAAAATTTAAATGTGATAATGATTATTAACACCCTGTAATTGAATTGAAATCCCACACCAAGGATGTTATACATTTGAAATTTGTGGCAAATTTTTCAAATAACATTTGACTATACAAAAAAAAAAAACCCACTGCCCTGAAGTTGATTCCAACTCATAGCGACCCTATACCAACCAGACCAAACCCAGTGTCGTCGAGTTGATTCCGACTCACAGCGACCCTATAGGACAGAGTAAAACTACCCTATAGGGTTTCCAAGGCTGTAAGTTCTTACGGATGCAGACTGCCCCATCTTTCTCTCACCATTTGACTATGTGTCTGCTAAAACATAAGTTAAGGCTCCCTATCTATCTTTCAGCCGCATTTCTTGCCACCACTCCTTGCAATCCTTGTGCTCTCTTGCCTCTGAGGCTTGCAGGTGCTGTTCCCTCTGTCTGGAATGCCTGGCTTTCAGACTTACTCCAGTTGGTAATGCCAGCTTGAATTGTGTGGTTATTGGCTTAATAGTCTCTCCCACCAAGCTGTGAGCTCCATGAAGACAAAGACCATATTCAACATGGTGTGGCATGTTGCAGGCATTCAGTAAATATTCGTTTCATGAATAAATGAAGGAATATATCTTGCTACTAGGTGTCCCCAGCATCTAACACAGTGCCTGGCACATGGTAAGCAGTCGATATTTATGAATGAGTATATGTTAGTGATAATTTCTAAAATCATAATGACTGCTCTTGCTTTCTTTTTTTTATTACTTATGTGTTTGAATATGGGACTTTGTATTGTTTTGGGAGAATTCACAAGAACTTTTCTTCTTTGAGCCTCTTGCACTGGAGAAGAGCCGCTTCTGCAAAGTAATAACCTCCCTGCTTCATTTTTTTTTAACCCTGGTATGAAAAATACCAAGTTAATCATGTTGTACTATTTGAAGTAAACAAATAAGAAAACTGCTCTCCAGCTGCCAGTTTTAAAATAGTGGCATATGAAACACTTATTTCTGTGTGCTATGCAAACGGGAACATGATAGGCAGGGCAATGTTCTTTTTAAATTCCAAAAAGAATCTGTTGCTTAGTAATTGTTGTGTGTGTGAAATAAAAGCTTTTTTTTTTTTTTTTTTAATTTAAAAGCACATATTTGGTGAAATGACCAGAGCTCAGAAGTACTTAGAGAGGGCAGACAAGGAAATATCACAGTATTTGGGGTTAGGGAGGATAGGGGATGCCCCAGAAATCTAGCATGCATGTTTTACTGCTCTAAAATATTGTAACTGTGAGTTTAAAATGTAACCTGTTGCATGGCAGGTGACAATAAATACTTGCTCAGCTAAACATGTAAATACCACAAAGGAAAGGAACCCTGGTAGCACAATGGTTAAGCCCTCAGCTACTAACCAAAAGGTTGATGGTTCAAACCCACCCAGCAGCTCAATGGGAGAAATCCTTGGCAATCTGTTTCCCTAAAGATTAAAGCTGAGAAAACCCCATGAGGCAGCTCTACTTTGTCATGTGGGGTTGCTGTGAGTCAAAATTGACTCGATGGCTACTAGCAACAACAATGACCACAGAGGAAGATGTTCACTTTATCACAGTGTGACCTTATGAAGCATTAGACTACAATTTGGAAATCAGGTTTTTTTTTTTTTTTGCTTTCTTTCTGAATAGGTAGTTAATCATATCAATTTTTTTAATCTCCTCCAACTACAAGGGACATCAAAGCCCCACACATTTTTCAGGTATGAGAGCTCAGGTCTAGAGAGGTTAAATAAATCACCAAAGTCATTGAGATAATTACAGAGCCAGGTTTAGAATCTAGATTTTCTGTCTGTGTAATATTCTTTTATCTTTATTATAAGGTTTCTATAAATGAATGGTTCCACAAAGGTAGTTGTAGCTTCAATGAATACCTTAGAAATCTTCTAGGAAACAACTGAGAAGTATTCTTAGGGGAAGTAAAGAGTTACGCCAATACACAGGCATTAGTACAACATCAGAAGCTGCCAGAGCCTTTCATTTTTGTGAACACTGGGAATGGGAAAATGAGATAGCCTAGGAAAGGCTTTGTATCCCCAGCTCCTACACTGGCAATATCTTTTCTTTTGTCCCCAAAAATATAAAACAAGAACAGCCAAAGTTACTAACCTATAAGGTAGATGCTTTGCCTCCTGTGACCAAACTTTTCAGCCAGATTTTTCCCTGTGCAGCTGATATCACAACCACACATGAACACACACACACATATCTAGCCACTAAGGTTGGGGCCTCTAATTTTGAATTCTATTAGACGTTTTAGGAGAGAAGGTGAAACTTCAGTATTTTAGAATTTATTTAAACTGTATCCTATAGGATCGCTATGAGTAGGAATCGGCTTGATGGCAGTGGGTATTCCTAACTAACTCTTGACTAAAAATAATAAACGACCTGAACTTTCATGATATTTCTTTGATAGCTATCATAGCAAATTCAGTAAGATAGGAAATTGAAGTGGGATATAATTTTTTAAGAGGTAAATGCAAAGTTAGCATTTTTTTTTTGCAGGGATGTTAAGTATCAGTGTCTGGGAAACCCCAAATAATCAACTGAAAAACATTAAGAAGTTTTGGAAATGCATTAAAAATGACTTCTCACAGTTTTAATATGCTAATACCTACTCTCCCAAGGGAAAACCTAAGTGTGAAATTGCTTGAAATTATCTGACCTGGAGTGGAGTACTTTTTAGGAAACTCTGTGTCTGGTGATGGTGCAGACATGAGCAGGATCAGTCTGGCCATTTAAGACAGATGACCTTGTGGGCAGGTTTCCACATGGTATATAAGGCATACAAAAGTATGTGTGTTGATGCCAAAAAAACTAAAATAAATTCTTGTCAAAATATTTATGGCCTTGGTCAAAGCTGTTAAAGTACATTAAAAAAAAAAAAGAAAGAAAGAAAGAAAAGCTACCACATGGTTCTCAGTGTTTAGATTCTTAGATTCTTTCTGTCTTCTGTTGGCATGAGTGACAACCATAATCTTATATTCCGGCAGCTTACATGTTTTACATAATGTGTTGCTGGGCTTGATAAATAAAGCTCTTGTATTTTGGGTTGCTTTTTATTTTTTAAGCAACACCATACTGATGCTTTCAATCAGATTGTTAGAGAAATGAATTTTCCTAGCATCGCTTAAGATTATTAAAAAAAAAAAAAAAATCAAGGGGTTCAGGCTGATACTTCTAAATCCAAGCTAGCTTGAGCCAATCCCTTTTTGAGTAGGGACTTTCTATTTCATTCATTAAATGTGGTATATTACCTCCTTGAGTCCCCTGTAAGTATCATGTGCAGCACCACTGTTGGTCCTAGCTCTTGCACTGTATCAGGAAGAGGAATTTTCATGTTTGACAATAGCTTCTTGTCAAGGAGTGTTCAGTTTAAAGATAACGTCTCAGTGAATACTGCTGCGCCATAGCGTGGCCTCTGTGTGAGGAGTACCATGATACTCTCCTAGCTACAAAGTCCTCATTACTGGGTTCAATTTTGCACACATCCTCATTTGAATTTCTCCCACATGGCACTCTGAGAACAATTCACTCAGATTCTATAAGCCTGCCCATATCCTAGTAATTCTGCGTTTTTACCCCCTAAGAAATATGAGCTTTTGTTTATAATACTTTTTTAATGAACATAACTTTCTAAATTTTGATACCTGCTTAAAGGATAGCAGAAGGAGCCCCGGCGGTGCAGTGGTTAAGTGCTCGGCTGCTAACCAGAATGTTGGTGGTTTGAACCTACCAGCCGCTCCGCAGGAGAAAGATGAGGCAGCCTGCTTATGTAAAGATTACAGCCTTGGAAACATTTGGGGGCAGTTCTACTCTGTCCTATAGGGTCTACGTGAGTCAGAATCGACTCACCAATGGATTAAAGGATAGCAGATCTGAACCAGGACTGTTTATAGTTCTCTTGGGTTGAAAAGTCCAGGTGTTTAGGATACTGTAAGAGAAGGAAGGGAGTATATTTGTATGCAAATCTTCTACCACTAGTGTTCCATTTTATTTCCAGAACCTACATTTTTAGAGCTTGTGAAAAAAAATGAAAAGTCATTTCTACTGTGCATGAGCAGGAAAAAGAAAAGGGAGCATTTGGGAAGGGGAGCAAGGCAGGAATGGTCATGGTGACAGTCCCTTCTCCTGGGGAAACAATTAGAGTATGTTTGTAGGCTGCTTTCTTTTCTATAGCTGCTTTGGAAATGGTAGCAGCAGCACTTACCTTATTTCTTGTGTTTGTGTGTGTGTGTGTGTGTTGACAGTTACAATAAAACCAGTAAAATGGTCTTTTTCCTCCTTATCCAAGGATTTCCTGCTGCAGATATTTACTGTGTTCCGAATATTAATTCGCCCAGAGATGTTTCCAAAGGACTGGACTGTGATGCGCTTGGTCGCTAACAAGTAAGATGTTTAAATTGATAATAATTGTGGCTCAATGTGTAGTGGGAGAGGAGAGTATAAAATGGTCTTTTTAGCTTGATCTTCAAGTTTCTGACCTCCAAGTCCTAGGTTTCTTTTTCTTTGCCTCTTAATTAACTTCTCTCGGTCCATTTATTATTATTGTTATTATTAGTTTTGAACATGAACATAGTTTGAAAATCAAAATAATATAACAGTGTATGTACTGAAAAGTCTCACTGTCACTTCTTTCCCTGTCTACCTTCTTCCCCAGCTGATGGTAACCACTTTTATTTCTTCCATATCCTTCCAATGTTCCTCTATCCAGCGCCTAGCAGATAAAAAAAAAAAAATTAGCGTAATACAAATACTATTCCACACCTTGCTCTTTTCATTTAAATAACCCTGGTAGCCTTTCCCTATTAATATGTAGAGAGCTCCTCATTCTTTTCTTTTTTTTTTTTTTCATTTACAGCTGTATAATAGTCTACTGGATAGATGTACTATGGTTTATTTAACCAGTTCCCTGTTTCTGGACACTTGAGTCACTTCTGATCTTTCTTAATTCATTTTAACTTAACAAAATACATTAAGCATCTACCATGTGCCAAGAAATGGGATAAGACATAGGCCTTCAGTTGGGCATGTGACGATTGAAGTTCCTATTATACATCCCAAGTAACTTGCCCAAGATTACAAACCAAACTCATTGACATCAAGTCGATTCCGACTCATAGGGACCCTATAGGGCAGAGTAGAACTGCCCAATAGAGTTTCCAAGGAGCACCTGGTGAATGTGAACTGCCGACCCTTTGGTTAGCAGCCATAGCACTTAGCCACTACGCCACCAGGGTTTCCACCAGGACTGCCCAATATTAAATAGCTAGTAAGTGGCAAAACTAGAATTTAGGCCCAGTGCTCTGATTCCAGGAGTCCTCGTGGCTCAGGGGTTAAGTGCTTGGCTGCTAACTGGAAGGTCAGCAATTCAAACCCACCAGCCTCTCCATAGGAGAAAGATTTGGCGGTTTTCTTCTGTGAAGATTACAGCCTTGGGAACTCTTATGAGGTAGTTCTAATCTGTCCTGTAGGGTCGCTGGGAGTCGGGATCAAGTTGATGGCAACAGGTATTTTTATTATACATGCAAGTGGCAGGGCCAACAGAGAGCTGAAAATCGTGCTCTGAGGAAAGGGCAGAACTAGATAGATGTGGGAAATTATTGGCTTTAAGTATATTTGTGAATGTCTGGGAGTTGATAAAGTTGGCTTATACTGTGCATATCCACTAAAAATGAAATGATCTGAGGGCAATGCTTGAAGGAAAGGACTTTAAGGGGCAGTCAGAACGGCAGAGGGTGCTCCAGGAGAGTGCCATGTCACGGGTTTACCTTCCCTTTCATCTTCCACTCTCTGTAGCCTCAAGATACAAAGTGAAATCCAGTTCTTTAGGAAACCTGCCCAATCATCACTTCCAATCTTCTTATTTACCCTATTTCATAAACATTCTCACTTTCCAAGTCAATGTTTGCTTGCTTCTCCCTTCCTCCCCTTCTCCAACCCCCAACATCATCAGGCACAGGGCGAACCTTGGACTCTCCAGGCATCTGTCCACAGGCCAAGTCTACCATATGTTTTTTCCAGCTGCCCAGGTATGATGGTGGTGAGAATGCCAGGCATGCAGGATTTGATTTTGATTAGATGTGCCTGATAGCGTTTCCGCTGCAGTATGCATTTATAGACTTGAAGGTGTTCAAATGATGTGTTAAAAACTTTGTGAAGTAACAAATAGTATAATATGCCGTGTTATATTTTACGTAAGTACAGAAGCAGCTTTTCCATTTTGAAGGCTAATTGAGACAACTAAAATAGTTCTCTTTATAATTTAGCATATTTAGTTTTATATCCGTGACTAGAATCAGATAATCTATTCATCTGGATGTCCAGATGCTACAGTTTCAAGTGGGGGCTTTCGCTCATGTATTGCCTTTATTAGCAAGGATAAAACATTCTGGATACCTGGAGATGGTTATGAAGCCACCCAAGGAGCCTGATGGGAAGGGGTCCAGGCTGCCAACATCATCACCTCATAGTATCAGCATTTGATCATTCTGCCTGCCCTGTGTGCAGAGGGGTATTTTGACTTGAATTATAATTTTCAGAGGTAGAAATTCAAACTGAAATTTGGCATTTTCTTCCCTAAGTAAACAGGCTCTCCTTGAGCTTGCTGAAACCATGACAACGTTGTTGTTGGTTAGGTGCCGTCAAGTTGATTGCAGCTCATACAACCCTATGTACAACAGAAGGAAACGCTGCTCAGTCCTGCACCATCCTCACAATAGTTGTTATGCTTAAGCCCATTGTTTTTATATTAAATGCTGTCTGTCTCTCCACCCCAGCTAAAACTCTACTCCATTTATGAAAACAGCATGGTCACATAAGTGGGGAACGGACTCAGAAGTATAGATTCTGCTTTTGAGTAACCACATAGTGTTCACAATTTTCATCTACAGTGTTAACCAAATAGGAACATGATTTTGTTAGAGATGAGCTCTGTGTGATAGTATGTCTAGACAGAAGATTGCTTCAATAGTAATTGCAAGAAAAGTGCCATTAGCCTTTGCTAAATGCAACAGTATCATTATGTTGCCGCCCAAGTAAGTGCTGATAGGAAACTGGCATTGCTTCTCCACTGGTGATGGCTGGCAGCTACAAGTCCAACTTAATTTATAGATGGGACTCCAGGGCCTGGCGAAACACCCGCCAAGTTGGAACAAAGCACACGCTGTATGCTTTCTGCTTACCTCTCCTCTCCTCAGTTAGCCACCCTAGTCATATCCCATCCAAATTTTAAAACCTTACGAGATTTTTCTTGCTTTACGTTTCTTGCAATATAGAAAAGAGATTAGTTCTCAGCTATTTGTCCTTTATTTATAGATTATGAATCTGTAATATTGGTGGAGTCCTTGGGTGTTGCAAACAGATAACATGCTCAACTACTAACAGAAGGGTTAAGGTTCGAGTCTACCCAGAGACTCCTTGTAATAAAGGCCAGGCACTTTACTTCTGAAAAATCAACCATTGAAAACCCTATGGAGCTTAGTTCTACCCAGACATACTTGGTGTCACCATGAGTCAGAATCAACTCAACAACAAATGGGGCAGGGATTATATATCTATATATATATAATGAGAGAGCAAAATAGATTTCTGAAGGATGTGAAGAATATTTTAAATATGCTAAAGAGAGTACAGTGGAAAGAAAGGTTCCTATTTTGCCAAAGAAGTTGGGTAACTGTGTAGAAGCAAGCTCAGAAGCTAGATCTACGTCTCTGAGGTTGACTGCCTTTTCTTTGATGGCACTTTCTTAGACAAACATTTGGTCAGGGCCCCTCAGAGAGGCATTTTAACCCCACTGCCACTTCTGCTAATCCCCTTGTGTACTTAATACATGTCAAATTGATAACAACTAGCTGAGAAGTCACCGTTTTCCTACCCTTGAATTCAGCTGAATTAGTTCATCCTTCAAAGTGAATGTTCTTTTATGTTTTAGTCCTTTCCTCCTGTGTTTCTCAAGTAAGTTAAATGACCTTTAACTTGTTCCATCCTAAGTTGTGTTATCCTATACCCTGTAGCTCCCCTGCTTTATGTGAAGTCCCACCATAAGCTGTGGCCAGAGCACCTGGATATTTGTATGTTTTTTGTTTATTTCTACCTGAATGTCTAATATTGGGTAACAGAGCAAATGTGTCCAATCTAAATTCCACAAAGCCAAAGAAACACACCTTTTTCTTTCTTTCTTGCAAAGCTGTATCCTGCCCACTGTAAGTTCTTGAGAGATGTTTCTGATGAGGACAGCTGCTCAATCTGAGAAAGAAGGAACATAAGGGAGAGGAAAATTAAGTACCAAAAATACAGGGCACTTTGAAACAAGCTTCCCTCCACCCCCTTCCCATACACATTGCAAAATAAAGTACAAAAATAAAGTCACATTTTTATACATGTTTTCAAGGAGATAACAAACTTGCTTAACTGAGGAAAGTGAAAATTCCCCGGTCCTTCAGTTGGAATTTCAGACCCTTATTTTGTTAATCTTGTGTGCGGTGGTGGCCTCTAACATATCATATGTTTGCTCTTCCCACCAAATGCTTGAATTGTTTTAGTTGATGATTATCTTTAGCCAATTTAGGTTCCCAGTGAGATCTATATTGCAAAGAAATGATTTGTGAAGTCAAAGATCCTTAAAGGTGGAGGTCATTCATTCATTTATTCATTCATTCACCAACCCATTAATTCAGCAAATATTTCCTAGTACTTAATATGTAAAATAGAAGCCCTGGTGGTGCAGTGGTTAAGAACTACAGTGGGCTATGGCTGCTAACCAAAAGGTCAGCAGTTCAAGCCCACCAGGTGCTCTTTGGAAACACTATGGGGCAGTTCTACTTTGTCTTATAGGATTGCTGTGAATCAGAATTGACTCAGTGGAGATGGGTTTTTGGTTTAATGTGTAAAATAAATGCTATAAAGAGCACAGTTCTATTAAGATAATGAGCCTATTTATGAAAGGAACTTAGTTCCAGACTGGACTAGCAAGGGTCTTTTGTGAGAGAATGAAACTTGAGCTGAGAGCTGAAGTATGAGTAAACAGGCAAAGAGCAAGGGAAGAATGTTTCTGCCAGCAGAAATAGCATATGCGATGGCCCTGTGGTCAGACGGAATATGGCACATTTAAGGAACTGTGGCTAAAGTATGGGGAGGGAAGGAACCAGTAAAGGTGAGGTTGGAAGAGGAAGACAAGGCTCAGATTTTGGGGGTGGGGAAACAAAAGAGAAAGCACGGAGAACCAGTTAGGAGGTTAATGCAGCTTCCAGGTAAGAGAAGATGATAGCTTGGACAGGTGGATAGCAATAAAGGTAGCAAATCATGGTTAAATTTGAGATTAGTTTTGGAGATAGAGATGATAGGACTTGCAGATAGACTGGATATGGGTGAGAAAGAAAAAGTAATTAAAGATGATTTTTGATCTGAGCAAAAGGACGAATGATGGTGCCCTTCACTTACATGGGAAATACTGAGATAGAAGCAACTTTGGGGGTGGAAGAAGTGGAGAAACCTGTGTTGAACATACGTTTGAGATGCTGCTAGATATCTAAGAGGAGACGTAGTAGAGGAAGGAAGACATGCTTGTATGGAGCTCAGGAAAGAGGTTATTGCTGGAATTCTAAGATTAGAATAGTATTTGAAGTATGTATGGATAAGTACAGGCAGTATTTGAAACCATGGAACTAAATGAGATCTTCCAGAAAGAAGGTGTAGGTTGAAATAGAAAAGTCCTGAGGACTGAGCCTGGGACACACCAATGTTTAGAGGTCAGGAATGGAGAAGCATTCAGCAGAGGAGACTGAAAAGGAGCAGACAGTAATGTAAGAAGAAAACCATCAGAGTGTAAAATCCTCTGAGGAAAGTATTTAGGAAGAAAGGAATAGCAAGAGCTGTGGGGAGGTTGAGGATAATGTGGATGGACAGTTGACCCTTGGATTTGGCAGTGTGGTTGATATTGGTGACCTTGACAAGTGCCATTTCAGTGGAGTGATGGAGATGAATCCTTGATTAGAGGGAACTCAAGAATGAATAGGAACTGAAAACAACAGTAATAGGCAGCTTTTTAGAAGGCTTTGCTATATAAAAAAGACCAGAGAAACAGGGCTATACCTGGAAGAGGATATGAAGACTAAAATCCTTTTTAAAATATAGGATATTATAGCATATTGATTTACTAATAAGAATGGCACAGTAAAGACAGAAAAAATTATGGTGCTAAAGAAAACAGGGGCAATTGAAGGAACAGTGCCCTTGGGTAGGCAAGTGGGAATGGAATTTTGCGCTGTATTTGCTCAGCGTGTCAGTCCGAGAACTGCCTGTTACTTGTCCATGATGAAATGAGCTTGTACTGCAAAATAAATCAGCTGTGTCTCTACGCACCAAGTTAGCCCAGCTGACATTGTGTTTTGTGGTAGATTTTCTCAATGAAGGAAGCTTACCACACTTCGAGTAGCGCTAATCTAGTACACATAAAGAGAACTTGACTTTAGCTAGGAGCATTAATCATTTATCCGTAATAACAGGAAAGAAGACAGAGTATGTAAATATGTAATACCCTGAAAAGTTGAAAGATTGAGTGATAGAATAGCGTGTCTATTGAGCATCCATTGACACAGTTGCTATTGTTTTTTTTTTTTTTTAATTGAGGATAACCATCCTTAAAGGATTTTATAATCCAGAGAGAGGTAAGATATTTATTTTTATCAAAACTACATATTACTAAGATAAGTGTGCTAAACTTAAATAAAAAAATAGTTACAGCAAATATTTACACAAGATTTTGCAAATATATATACATTACATCTCCTGGTGAACTGTAAAGAGTTGGTAGTGAGAACAGACACATGAAGGAAAGGACTCTGTAGGGTTTGGGCTTAATATCTCAAAACTGAGACGCTTGCCACATGAGTGAATTACTGCCCAGTGAAGTAGGTCAATGGAGTTTTAAAAATCACTCCACTTCAATTATTTTTCATTCTGTTTACCTTGCCCACACTACGTAATTACCTGAAAGCAAAATCACTCCTCTTCCTGTTGCCCTATTTTAGCTGATGCTGTGCCCTCCACCTGGAGTGCCGTTTTCCATCAGATTTGACTACTAATATCAGTCAGTTCTTTACAACATCTAACAAAGTGTAAAAAGTTTTACAAGTTTAACATTTTAGAATTATCTAATATAGCAAAAAATACAACAAAGCATAGATTTAAATATAGTCATGAGGCTCCAGTCATTCAACATTTATTGGACTAGGCATTTAGTGATACAGTGGTATGAAAGGCCAAATTCCCCAAGTGTTGTTCCCCAAGTTTTGACCTAGCTGGAACCCCCATTGCAAACCCACTATGCTGTAGTGGCGATGAAGCCCTGAAGACTTATACACCCCTCAGGTGATTGTTATGCACCCTGAAGTTTGAAAACCACTAAAAAAACTTACACACCCCTCAGGTGATTGTTATGCACCCTGAAGTTTGAAAACCACTAGCTTAGATAAATTCCCTTGATAGGTTGTCCAGTTGACTTCTTCTACCCCCATCCAGCCCACCCAGGTTATAGGGAAGTCACTGTATTCCAGGTTAGATTTCCTTAGTTTTTCAATGTTTATGGCCCAGTTTATCCACAATAATGTTTTTCTCAGTCCATGTATAACTTTTGGAGATGGGCTTTTTGCTTGAGCAGATTATCAGGTTGGAGTCGTTTTCAAAGGGATAAATTATGGGAGATGAGATGGCAACTGAAAAACCATGAAGCACTTAACTGTGACTTCCCGTACACTGGTTTCTCCTTTGTGTATAAATTATGTCATGCTGTGTCCATGAGATAAACCACAGATTATGATTCTCAAGAGTGAACCTTGTGCCTGCATATCTAGGGCAGAAATCAGCATTTTGACATTTGTGGTAGCAAATTGTAAACGTTTCTTGGCTGTTGAGCTGGAGCACTGTGATTTGAAATGTCCCCATATTCAGAAACTGAGTCATAAGTAAAAGTATAAAACCAGAAGAGCCACATGGTGGATAAATTGGAACAAGTAAAGAAAGGTCCCCAAACTCCACAGGCATCTACTACACCGAAGGCACAATCATGTATAAAATGCCTTTGTTTGGCTTGGGAACTTATGTGCTACAGAACTGTGTCTTGGTCCTCAGTTTCCAGAAAAAGCTCTGGGAGCTGCCTCTGTAACGGGGGCTGAATGTTAGAAACACACAAAATGTATTTGAAGTAAAGTCATTGAAAGATGTTTCCAGCCCCACGCACTCTTATTTTTGGAGGCCGCATCCCCTCATTATACCAAGCATATTTAGTAGATCGTAGAGGGTGGTTTCTCTTGTTTCAATACAGTATGCTGTCAAACATTGAGTGGCGGACAGTGGTGGTTCAGTGGTAGAGTTCCTGTCTTCCACGGGGGAGACCCAGGTTAGATTCTTGGCCAAAGCACCTCAGGCACAGCCACCACCCATCTGTCAGTGGAGGCTTGCATTACTCTGATGCTCAACAGGTTTCAGTGGAGCTTTCAGACTAAGATAGACTTGGAAGAAAAGCCTGGCAATCTGCCTTTGAAAAATCAGCCAGTGAAAACCTTATGGATCACAATGATCCAGTCCTGTTGTGCATGGGGTCTCCATGAGTCAGTGGCAGACTTGAAGGCAGCTAACAACAACATTCAAGGAATCAGTTGGAAATATATTCAATTTTTAATATACCCCCTTATAGCTGTTAAAATGAGAACTCTAGAATAAAGAGGAATGTTAGCCAAATCCTTATTTTTCTCAGCTAACTGAGCCATGTTCCCTAGATGCTTATCTATACACATTTTTTTAAAAATCTTCCCAGCAAGATATATATGGTTCTACATGTTCCCTCTCTAAAGTTTTTCCTAATTTCTCTACCCTGGAAATGTTCTATTCTCTAAATTACTCTAACATTCACTGTGAATTTCACACAGATTAGTACTGAATTATAGATGAGTTCACAATAATTCTATAATTCTTTTATGGCAGTCTTGTTTCTCTGAGGAAATCTGCAATCCGTGGTATTTCCATGCCCTCTACCACCTTACACAGGATAGTGCAGAGAGGGAGCATTTAATAAGTATTCAGTAAAGTCTCTCATTTTATCCTGTCTGTTTCCATCTTTGAGCTCCATTTTTTTTTTTGTCTTTTTTTAAGAAGTGTCTTTCTTCTTGTTAATCAAATATGGGGTATTATGTTTGTATTATGTCACTTTGCCTTTTTCAGAAATTAATGAAAACATTATAAAACATTAAGATACTAATATAGTTTCTTTTGTGTCATATGAATTCATAGATTTTTCTGTGTATAGTTTTACAAATCACCTGACGTCAGTAATAGATTTTCTTTTGGGAGGAGATGGGAGACCTGCTGTCTCTTTTCTTTTTTGTTTCAGATATGAATTATCACGTGTTGCTCCACATGCTTACTGAAGGAGACTTTCTTTTATCTTAGCTGCTTTCCATTCTTATCTAATAAATTAGTTTCACTAATGTTGTTTTCAACTTAATTTTTCTTTTTTTTAATCACTAGCGTTATTATTACAACAGTTCTGTACCTCTCAGATGCTCTTCGTAAGAACTTCTTAAATGAAAACTTTGATTATAAGGTAAATATCCATTTTGATAACTATCTTGCTTTGACTAAAAGGTTTCACATTGTACTTTAGGAAATTACCTAATGTATTTTCTTTCTCTCAATAATGGAAAAATAAATTTATTCTACCTGCTTTAAATTAATGTATGGCCATATTAGTTTTAATTATGAATAATATTAGAACAGTTTTTATTATATTTGTGAACAAATTAGGGCTATCATAATGTTTGTCAACCTGATGGAGATCATAGTGCTCAAGAGGCATTTCTTTGTTGTTATTATACATTTTAATTCTTACTTTTTTCTGTTTGATCCCCATACCTAAGAGGACTTAGAACATGTTTTTAAGGCAATTTTTTTTAATAGAGACCTATATAAAGAAAACATTTACAAAGTAGTCCGTTTTGTTTCTTTGCTTCTCCATATTCCCACTTTTTAAAATGAATTAATGAAAAAGAAAAAAAAGGAAGATTTGTAAGATTCTTGATGGCAAAGCTTTCTGTGCATCTGTAGTGTAATGTAACTTATGCCAGGAGGCCTAAGAATTCCTGAAATTCTTGATAACACTTTTTTCAAACGGCCAGTAGTAAATGGTTAGCAGAGATGGGCAGTGCTAAGTCGGCTTCCCTTCTTAATGCTCTTTCTATGTTTTTAGCATCTTTGTTTCTTTTTCTTTTTTTAAATAACATTTTTCATATTAAACATTTAATAAAATTCCCTTGTTCAATAATTAGAAAATATACAGAAGGGTACAAATAAAATGAAAACGAAGGTAATTTTAAAGGCTGTATAGGATTTCGTTGTATCATTTTATAGTAATTATCAGTATGTCAAATTGCATAATTGAAGACCTACTTTTTGATAGTTCAGTTATTTCTACTATTTCATTTAATTACTTTTATGTGCATCTTACAAAATTAAACTTTGTGTATATCCCTTTTTTTTTTATATCCCTAATTACTTCTTTGGATAAGTTTTTATTTGTGTATATCCCTAATTACTTGTTTGGATAAGTTTTCATAACTGGAATTGTTGAGTTAAGGTTTGTACTGGTTATGTTTAACTGCCTGTTTCCCTATATCTTCACCAACACTGGATGAGACTTTTTTTTACCCTTGATCTTTGACAATTCGATAAGGGAAAAAATCATTTTTCTTTTAATTTAATTCTTCTTTGGTTACTAGTTATAGATGAAAATTCATATTTTGTGGATTGTCCTTGACCATTGTTCATTATTTTCTTTGAGGGTTTTATCATATTCTTTTTTATGTTTAAAAACTTTTTATGTATAAAAGGTATTAATTCTTTGCCATGTTTTCCCTAGTGTATTTTTTGTCATTGATTTTACATGGTGTCAGTAAAGAAGTAGTTTTTCTCTATTATGTTCTACACATTTTTGGTTAAGTTTATTTCTGGATATTTTATTTTAATCTTTTTCTGATGATGTTTTTGGTATAAGAAAACTTAGACTCAAAAGATTTGTCTGGGCGGGAAATTTTTATAAAATACTTTCTGAATTTAAATCAATTTAGCATATCTAAAGAAGTATATACATATTTTAAAGTTCTAAATTAAAAGGACTTCTAAAAATAAATTCAAAGAAATATAAAGTAATCCATCTTTATACCTCAGCCTCTTGGAGAGATACTTAGACATGTTATAAGAGTAACAAAACGTCTACCATTTAGCATATACCAAGGAGTTCAGGAAACCTGGGATATGGCATTGAAGCAATACATAAATAAATAGTATTTATTTGTTTATTTAGTTTACTTCTTTATTGTAGAAAATTTCAAGCATATGTAAAAGAGAGAATAGTATAATGAACCTCCATGTGCCCACATCCAGCTTCAACTATTATCAACCCATGGCCAATGTTGTTTCAGCCATAACCTAATTCACTTAACCACTCTTAAAGCCAATCCAAGATAGCATGTTACTTTACCAGTAGATATTTTTTGTAACATTGTGGTATTTAAATATCTTCTTGTCATTTTAGATCTGGGATTCCTACTTTTACCTTGCAGTCATTTTCATAAACCAGTTGTGTCTGCAGCTGGAGATGTTCACACCTTCCAAAAAGAAAAAGGTGTTAGAAAAGTAAGTACCAATGTAGAATCCAGTGGGAATATGAGGCTCATCCAGTACTGTGCCTTTTGAAGGATGTTTAGTACAAATGGTTCATAAATCAAAATGTCTATAACTGGAAATCACACAGTGGCGCAACATTGAGCAAGAAGACAAGAAGTAATCCTTTCTGGAAATTTCAGTATTTTGAATTTATTTTTGAACTTTTTTTTGTCCTGAGTCTTTCAACATTCAAAATTATCATAGAAGCAAATAAGCATAAAACAAATCTTTTACTAAAGGATTTATATAAGGATTTGAATTAGAGGCATCAAGAAATGTACATTAAACATCTCTAATTAAAAACATATTGCTGTTAGAGTTACCAGAGCTGGGTAGAGTGGGGAATGGGGAGTTCTTGCTTAGTGGGTACAGAGATACTGTTTGGAGTGATGAAAATAGGAAATAAAAATAGATAGTGCTGATGGTTGCACAATATTGTAGATGTAATTAATGCCACTAAATTGTACACTTAAAAATGGTTAAAAAGGCAAGTTTTGTTATATATGTATATATAACAAAAAGGCAATTTTTTATATATATATATAAAATCACAGTAATATATATATTTTTTAAATTGCCTTCTATTTCAGAATGATAGATTGTGTCCTATAGAGATGCAAACGCTGCTTCGTTCTGGAGGCTTCGTTCTGGAGGCTTTTTCTTAGGTTTGATTTTTGTTCTATTTCAGGTATGGTGACATGCGGGTAACAATGGGTTGTGAAATATTCAGCATGTGGCAAAACCTCGGTAAGTGATGAAAAGAGAAACGACCTCTGTTGTAAAGCTCATCATTGTACTTTTAAGCCTATAGATGAAGAAGGGCAGTTTACCAATGACAGCATTTGAAATCAAATGTCTAAACCAGTAAAGATACCAGTAGAAAGTAATTGACACTTTGGCACTGAATAAAAAAAAAAAAGTTACAACTAATTCTTTAAATTGACGTCTGTCTGAAAAATCACCTTGCCTGTACGTGTTTCATTATTAACAAATGATAAATTTTATAATCTAGCATTGCTCTAATAATATACACATTATTTCTAGGGATGAGCTAACCTTTCAGAATTTGGGACTATAACTACTTAAAATTTCTAGAACTCTTAATTGAGGCTATGGATTCTAATAAATATAGGTTAAATTTCATTAAATATTGACTTGAGCATCACTACTTTTAAAAACTTGAAACCACTGACCGGTATCATAAAGAGTATAACCAAAGGATTTTGAAGGCATCTGCAGTTGCTAAGTGACCGTTAGAGCCAATTTTGTTAATCTGCCATAGTAGATAGAGCATATTATTCTGCAAATTGATGGCACATATCTGGTTGCACAGAAAAGAATACTTGAAAAATAAATTGTTTTAAAATCTCATTGGCATAGAGTCTCTTTCTAGAGACCCACTTATTTAATTTTGGCATGTTAACTATTCAAGTTAATAGTATTCATTTACTGTATTACTGGATTTTAATTTCTCCTCGTGGTTTATTAAAGTGATTGACCTATTTGAATTGAATATGCTTTAACCTGAAAACATTTCTGTCTTGGGCTCATCCAAGCACGGCTTGGAGACGGCAGGATTTGTTTGCTGTGAGTGAAAATAGAACCATTATGTTTTCCTTCAATTCATATTACCAAGTGTTTTCTGACCAGGACTGTTACTATTGTATATAGCAAGTTAGGGAACCTTTGGGTATATAACTTTGCTTAGTCTTCAGTGTTTGCTGGTGATTTCACAACAAAACAAAAAAATATTCCTTAACATCTTGAAAACAACTTCCAACTCTCCAAGGCCAGCCCGAACAAGTCCATGATTTTTCCTTAGATTCCATTCAAAAAATAGTATCAAACTTTGCCTTACTTGAATAGTGCGCCTGTGACTCTTCATGTTCTATTTATTCTTTGTGTCCTTCTTTTCATTCCAAAGCAGGTCAAGGCCCTAGTAGTATCCATCTTGCAGTTGGCAATAATTTAGCAAGATGTTTTCCAAAGAATGCTGTGTTGAAGTGCTGTTTGATGGCAGTTGTTTGTTTAGGCTTTTATAGGACTTCAAATTAGAAGACCAGGAGAGATGTGGTTGGGTTACCGGAATGTTCAAAAACATGGCAGGCTTTGCTTCTAGATATATCTCAGCATTGCCATATATGGTTGCCATGTATTTCCACATAAACCTTCATCCAACTCAGGATACTGTGGATTTAGGACTCAACCATTGGCCTGGCAAAATGAAGCTGGCACCTTTAGTCACACCCTAAAGATATCACTGTATTTCATAAACTTTTTTCCTCTATTTTGCCTTTATTCTAAAACAAAAAGATTTCTCCCTCTCTGGTTTTCATTTTTAATTACTTCCGTCAGTTTTAGTCAGAGATCTAGAGAATACCGAAAATGTCTGGAGCGTATTGGTCCCCATGAAGCACTAGTCAAAGTGGACCAGTAGTACCTGCATCATCTGGAAGTTTCTAAGACATGCAAATTCTCTGACTGCACTCCAGACCTACTGAAACAGAATCTCTGATAGTGGGGCACAGAAATCTGAGTTTTATCAAGTTCTCTAGGTGATTCTTAAGCTCTTGACTAAAGATAGAAAAGCACTGCCTTAGACAACACTGTCCCCTTGGCTAATTTGTCCAGCTCTGAATACCTGCTCTAGCACAGTTCTAGGACTTTGTCAGGAAAAGCTCATTACACTCAACTTGCAAATCCCAGCATGATATAGTTTGCATGTAACGTGTGTATAAATGTCTGCTTTATTTCTTGGTTCCTAAATTATTTCCCTAGAATTATATTGTGACAGTTCTGAGTCTTCCAAAACATTAGGAGAATTTTAAAGGTCGTTACTGTTGTACAACAGCTAGAAGCAGAAAATATTCAGAAATGTTAAAGCCTCCTCTATTCCAGCATATATTTTTAGAAAATGGTAAAAAAAAAAAAAAAAAATTAAGTATTCAGGGTATTATTTTGACACCCTTTAAAAAAAAAAGACAACCTTTATAGACCTTAAATCAGCTTGTTAGTCAGGAGTATCAAAATACATTAGTTATAATTTGATTTACCTATAATTATGTCATGTTCACTATGAATAAGAATCAACTCGATGGCAACAGGTTTGGTTTGGTTGGTTTGAGCATTTTGAATGCTGGAGGAGAATTTATACAAGTAATCATAAGTTTGCACTTTTTAATGGAACCAGCCAATAAATTCAGTTTAACAAAGTTTATGAAGCATTGATTATATGTAAGTTATTTTAAGAAAAACATGTCCATTCCTATTAAGTATTCAGTTTTAAAATATGACATTCAGTTGTATGTGCCCGAAATATTTCATAAATTCAAAATTGCCTAACAATTTATCTGTAGTATTAAATGTGCTTTTATAGCAATTATTTACCTACAAAAGGTTTAAACTTTTTTTCTGAAAGTAAGTCACTGGATATTTTGTGTGAGAACTGGGGGAAGCCAGCTCTAACTTCTCTTCTTCTTTGCCCTGAGTCTTGCAGCTGTTGAGCGAGCAGGGCCCATTTTCATCTCTATAGCAATGAGTAAGCGGCTCTGCCAGTTTATGCTTCAGCCCCAGTTCTGTGCAACCTAGTTACGAACGTAGGAATGAAACCAAAAGTTCTTGTTTGTGTAATGGCTACGTGTAGGATCCTACCAGTAAACAAGGCAGGGCCTCCTTTCTTCCCTTGAGAGATAGCAGAAGTTCCCGAGACAGACAGACTTCCAGCTTCTCATGGCAGCTTGGAATTGTGCTGCTTGTCTCCAGTGCTTATGGTGCATTAGACACAACAGTACAACATCTTGTAATTAAAATAATTTATGTTTGAAGAGTACAGACCAGGTAGTGATAAGTGAACACTTCATCTTCAATTTGTTCTTTTTCAATATTTTCCTCTTCTAAATTGAAGGACTAAAAATATTCTGTTAAGAGAGGGGGAGAGGGCATGTATTTTTCCCCTAAATTTGATCCGTTTGTAACCCACATTTGCAAGTATAGCCTGCAAATAAAGAGGTTACTCTTTACTACCATGACCCACCTTTGGCATTCATCTTGAGGCAAGGTTAAGTTTTGTTTTGTTTTTCTTTCTATTTTCAGATGAACTAACATTCTTACTAAATATAGAGTGGGCTCTTTCTCCACATTTGCAAACACAGCATCTTGTAACTGCTGTAGAAAAATTAGTACTTCCCTAGCGCACTGTTCTGTGTGCATAAATATAAAACTCTTAGCCCAAGTAGCAGGTGTCCTAAATTCAAAACAAGACCACATGGCTGACAATTAGAGATGGGGAAAATATACTAAAACTGCGTTTTAAAAAGAAATAATTTGAATCAAGTTTATTTTGCCGTTGCCATACGTAGCTCAAGATTTTGCTTTACTGGTCGGCTAGGAATTATATTTTCCATGCTTGGAGAGCTTACTCAGGTTTGCACAGATTTTGTGTCCTCAAAGTACATTTACAGCAAATAAGGCTACCCGCATGAATTCCTGCACAGTGGTTTACACGGGGGCATAGCTTCTCTGAAAACTCTGGTGGCGTAGTGGTTAAGAGCTACGGCTGCTAACCAGAAAAGTCGGCAGTTTGATTCCACCAGCTGCTCTTTGGAAACCCTATGGGGCAGTTCTGCTCTGTCCTGTAGGGTCACTCTGAGTCGAAATCAACTTGATAGCAATGGTTTTTTGTTTTTTGTAGCTTCTTTATGACCCTCTTATTGCCAATAAAAGAAATCAAGCTACAATGTGTAGTGTGTGGACCTTATTTGGATTCTGATGCAAAGAAACCAACTGTAAATGATGTGTCTTAAGACAATTGGGAAAATTTTAATATAAGTTAGATTTTAGATTACAGAATTATTTACTTTTGTTAGGTGTGATAACAGCATTGTGAGTATATTTGTAAATGTCCTATCTTAAAGATGCTAACTGAAATATTTATAAGTAGAATGATATGGTGTCTTAAACTTCACTTAAAATACTGCAGAAAAAAAAATGGGGCGATAGGATAGACAAAAATGTTAATAATTATTGAAGCTGGGTAATTTTGTATACATTTAAAATTTCTCGTCATAAAAAGAAATTTAAGGGAAGAAAGTCAGATTCTAAAATGTCTATGACCATGAGAGACTTTTTAGAAGATATTCAGAAATATTCGTGCAAACGGTGGTAAATAAGATGAATGCATGCTAATGCTGTTCTTCATTAGAAAGGCCCAGGAAAGACTGAAACCTCGCTGAGATAGTAGTGTAGCAGCTCTGAGTCTCATTCCACCAACTTGAGTGTTCAAGAACCATCCAGGCCTACAGGAAATTCAATTTTATTTCCCCTCTCATTCCATCCCCTTCCCACCTTACACACTTGAGTGCCGTGCAAAGGTTTCATGTCTTACACAGTGTCACAGCAACAGAGAGGCCCTCCTGATTACCAGTCAACTGCCAAAATGTCATTTGTCCTGGACAAATGATCCACTCAGTCCAATGCCTCTGCTGGGACACAGCCCACTCTGGCTAGACTTTGAGCCCTGAAGCCATCTCCTGGGGCAGGGTCATGGAACGGGCAGTAAGACCCACCAATATGAGGACTTGCCAGCTTTGTCCCCTTAGGAATCAGTCTGACCCTTTTGTCTCTGTTCTTCTCACCTGCCAGGACATCTTAGTTAAGCTTTTCAACAGGCCTAGGATTTTACAAAGGAGCTCAGCGGTCAGATGGTTAAAGCCGTGACCGCTAACCGATTGCTACCTGAAAGGTTGTTGATTTGAGCCCAACCAGCAGCTCATCGGGAGAAGGACCTGGTGGTCTGCTTCCATAAAGATTACAGCCAAGAAAACCCTATGGGGTAGTTCTGTTCTGACACATGGCTTTGCTAGGATTTGAGATAGACTCAATAGCACCTAACAGCAACAACAGCAGGGTTTTACAAATGTCAGTAAGAGTGATTGAATTCAGGTTGCTTCTGCTTTCTGCCCTGACAGAGAAAAACTGAGGAAAGGAACTGCAAGTCCTAGCTGCTAGTTACCTGCTTGAAATGCATGTGTCCAACTCACAGCAACTCTATATTGCAGTAGGGGGGCAGAATATAGAGAGAACAAATATGGAGAAAATAATATTTCTGTGTATTCTACCATGAGTTTGTCAGTCTTGAAAGTATTCATTCTTTTGAAAGAAAATATACAAGATTAGATTAATAAGGAAGTTTCTTTTGATGAATATGAAGGAGATGTTCCTGCTCCGATAAGGAAAATTAAAGTCTTTTGGGAAAGATGAAGTGTTACCTGAGTCAAAATAAAAGTAGAAACACAAAAGGAATTACAAGCCATATTTCTTCCGCACATATAATGGACATGGAAGACTAATTTAGAGATGAAGAGAAATGATTAAGTTACCTTTGATGAAACCTCAAAGAGAGAGGAAATGACTGTGTGCCTTCAGTGATGTAAAGAGACTTTTAGATGGCCTGGGATCTGGGGGTTGTGCCTAGGGCTGTATTCTTGAATAGATACTCAAAGCATTTTGGCCTAAGCACTTTCACCTGCATTGAAACTAAATGCAAGACAAAATATGACTCCCAACTATGATATAGGAGCAACTCCCTGGTGGTGTGAGTTCTCTGGTGTGCAGCCAATCCCACGTGTATCCAGTCCCAAGAATGAGGTATCTCACAAATACCCAGGGCACTGCATCTGTGCCAACTAAAGCAGGGGGTGGGCATATTACCAGTAGATATCATGAAGACCTTGCTCCCATAGGGCAATCCAGACACAGCATAGGACAGGACCACCTTGTCCTTAGTTGAGGCAGATGTCTGAGACAGCCCTGGGACTGCATCACAAATGGAAGCTGGAAAGTGGATAATAATCCCTCTGTTGTTGTTGTTATTGGGTGACATCAAGCTGATTTTGACTGATAGCGACCCCATGTGACAGAGTAAAACTACCCCATAGGGGCAGTAATCTTTATGGGAACAGATAAGCCAAAGCCAAACCCATTGCTGTTGAGTCAAGTTGACTCATAGCAGCCCCATACAACAGAGTAGAACTGTCCCATAAGATTTCCAGGGAGCAGCTGGTAGATTCAAACTGCTGACGTTTTGGTTAGCAGCCAAGTTCTCGACCACTGAGCCACCAGGGCTCCCTGGGAGCAGACAGCCAGGTCTTTCTCCCATGGAGAGGCTGGGTGGGTTCCAACTGCCAGTCATTGGGTTAACAGCCCATAACAGTTACGCCACATACGCTCCTTTAGATATAGGTCCTCTAGATATTGCTAAGATAGAAGGCAGTTCAAAACAGTGTCCTCTGACAAGGGCACCTTTTCCAAATGGATGGAAACCCAGAAGGAATTCAAACTCGTAAACTCTTAGCACAGGGCCTTCCATCTCCTCTTTATTGCCATATTGGTCTCTAAGGGGATGGGCAAGGCGCTGCTCAGAGGGTCTTTGACACAGGTAGCTAACGCTTACCTTCTAACTAGTGCATTACAGCTTTGCTGGTTGCATTTGACAAACTCCAAAGCTCAAAACATCCAACTTAAACCCCTGTTAAAAAAAAATGCATTGTCTCCTGTAGCTAGGAAGCCTGAAGGTGGGTGCGTCTTTAGGTATGACTGTTTTCAGGAGCTCAAACAACATCTTTGGGGCTCTTTTCTCTCCATTTCCCAGCTCTCCTTTGCTTCACATACTGCATTTTGTTTATAATAATTTAAAGAACTGAAGATTCAGATCATTGCTTTGACTGCTGCATTGCCTTGTCTAGGAAATTGGACACAGAGGATTCCATGGCCTCTCTTCATCAGGGAGTGTGGAGCGGTTTTTCTAAATAAACATTCCTCATAATGCAAGCTTTTACAATGGTGCATCGTGGTCCCTTGTATATTCTGAAATATTCAGTTACGAAGAGTAGCTTTTCCTCCATGTTACCTAGATAGGGAGAGTTGTATCATAATAGAAATGCTATACTCTGAGGATATAATAAAGGATTTCATGTTACTTGGATCTACAGTCAACACCCATGGAAGCAGCCATCAAGAAATCAAACAACGTATTGCATTGGGCAAATATGCTGCAAACGATCTCTTTAAAGTGTTAAAAAGCAAAGATGTCACCTTGAGGACTAAGGTGCACCTGATCCAAGCCATGGTGTTTTCAGTTGCCTCATATGCATACAAAAGCTGGACAATGAATAAGGAAGACCAGAAAAGAAGTCGATGCCTTTGAATTATGGTGTTGGTGAAGAATATTGAATATACCATGAACTGCCAGAGGAATGAATAAATCTGCCTTGGAAGAAACACAGCCGGAATGCTCCTTAGAAGCAGGGATGGCGAAACTTCATTTCACGTGCTTTGAACATGTTATCAGGAGGGACCAGTCCCTGAAGAAGGACATCATGCTCGATAAAGTAGAAGGTCAGTGAAAAGGGGGAAGACCGTCTACGAGATGGTTTGACACAGAGGTGGCTGCAACAATGGGCTCAAACATGGCAGCGATTCTGGGGATGGTGCAGGACTGGGCAATGTTTCGTTCTATTGTATATTGGGTTGCTATGAGTTGAAACTGACTCGACAACACCCAACAACAATAACAGAATTAATCATAATATATTCTCTTGATCTTGACTTTTTAACCTAAAGAAAAAAAAAAAAAAACTATTTGTCCATGTTTTGTTTTGAAATGTTTAAGAATTTTAAATGCTTGTCCAGGAGCCACTGCATACCCTCTTTATTCAACTGCTAAGCTAGTGTCAGAGCCCTGATGCAACAATGGTTAAGCAACCAAAAGGTTGGCGGTTTGAACCTACCCAGCTCCTCCTTTGGAAGAAAGATCTGGTAGTCTGCTTCTGTAAAGATTACAGCCTAAAAACCCTATGGAGCAGTTCAACTCAGTCACTTGGAGTTGCTACGAGTTGAAATCAACCTGATGGCACCTAACAACAAGCTCTTCTCAGTGATAATCTATGCCAAGATTTGAAAAGCTTGTTCTTGACTCATTCACACTTCAGCTGATGTTGCATAGCACTGAGAATAGGTAAGTTATCCAGGGAGGGATTTACATTCTAAAGATAGCTGATATATCCCAAGGCAATCCCACTCACAGAAAACAGTGACTTCTGAAACACCCACTTGGGTTTTCCCATCTCTGATCTCATCCATCATCCTTTGTTTTTCTCTTTCCCAAAACCTTTCTTATATTCTCTTCCCTTTAAAAAACCTCTCTAAAGTAAAAATAAATTTAATTTATACATTTACATTTGCACTCTGGGTTTATATAGTGTCATTTGCAAATAAATGTCTGAGCTTGCTGGCCCTCTTAATGCCTTCTAGTACAAAAAGCAAAATAGAGAAACCTATCATTAACGTGAAGGTATTTAACTATGAAATTGGCAAGTAACTGGGAACAAGGTGATTTTGTTAGTATTCAACCCTTTCTACAAAAGATCAAAGGTAGAAGAGAATAAGGGGAAAATTACCTTCTTTCATGAACCCAGCTATCTTCTGCTCAGCCTCTCAACTTGCTCTGTGGGGTTAAGTGAATGCTTTCAGTATCATACATTTTTATCCATGATACTGAAGATTGACTATAGAGAAATAGTACATTTTTCAGTGTATACGGTATACTGATTATAAAAATAGAAACTTCTCAGTAAGATTTAACATAGAAGATTAGAGTTACCCACCTGCAACATGAAATCATCTATGTCCATGCACACCTCTACCTTTCTTTCCTCTGAATTACTTATTGTCAATACCATACCTTTTAGCACTTGGTAATAATACCCCATTTTGAGTTCACTATTGCAGCATGTTTTGGTCTTTTCAGAAAATGGTTATATTCTTTTTTTAGACCATCATTTAGATATTTATTTATGCTGTGTGTTTATTATGTTGAAAAAAAAAAAACATGTATTCTAGAAAAATTATAAAATGTAGATAGGAATCACTTTTTTTCACATATAAAACTCATCTGTAATCTCATCACTCAGTAATAACCATTGTGGTTAGCATTAGAAAGTACAGTCTTCTAGACTATCATATATATATGTATATATATGTACATACATATGTTTATATTTATATACGTATATGTGAGTCAGAATCAACTTGATGGCACTGTGTTTTTTTATGAATGAACGTATGATGTACCTGTACATACTGTATTATACTTTGCTTCTTCACTTAATTATATTGAAAAACTTCTCCCATATTACCATTCTTCAATCTCATTTTTAATGATTGCGTAAAAATTTCAATGTATGAATGTACAGTAGTATACATAACCACATCCTCATGGTTTATATAATTTTTAACATCATACCTTATGATTTTTTTAAGGTGGAAAAAAGTAAATCTCCAGTTTTATAATAAAAAGGAATGGAGAAAACAAACTCAAAAGATGGAAAAATATACCAAGCAAACAAAAACCAAAAAAGAGCATGAGTGGCAATATTAATTTCTGACAGAACAGGCTTTAAAGTAAAATCCACCACAAAGGATGAGAAAGGGCACTATATAATGATTAAAGGGTCAATACACCAGGAGGACATAACCATAGTAAATATTTATGCACCCAGCGACAGTGCTCCAAAATACATAAAACAAGCTCTAAAAGCATTGAAAAGAGAGATAGCTCCACAGTAACAATAGGAGACTTCAACACACCACTTTCAGTGAAGGACAGAATATCCAGAAAGAAGCTTAATAAAGACACAGAAGATCTAAATGCTACAATCAACCAACTTGACCTCATAGACATACACAGAACACTCCACCCAACAGCAGACAAGTGTACTTTCTTTTCTAGTACACATGGAACATTCTCCAGAATACACCACATATTAGGCCATAAAGCAAGCCTTAACAAAATTCAAAACATCAAAATATCACAAAGTGTCTTTTCTGACCATAAAGCCATAAAAGTAAAAATCAATAACAGACAAAGCAAGGGAAAAAAAAAAAAAATCTACCACATGGAAACTGAACAACACCTTGCTCAAAAACTACTGGGGTATAGAAAAAATTAAGGATGGAATAAAGAAATTCACAGAATCAAATGAGAATGAAAGCACATCCTACCAGAACCTTTGGGACACAGCAAAAGCAGTGCTAAGAGGTCAATTTATAGCAATAAATGCACACATCCAAAAAGAAGAAAGGCCCAAAATCAAAATATTAATCCTAAAACTGGAACAAGTAGAAAGAAAGCAGCAAAAGAAGCCTTCAGGCACCAGAAGAAAGACAATAAAAATCAGAGCAGAATTAAATGAAATAGAAAAACAATTGAAAGAAGTTAACAAGACCAAAAGCTGGTTCTTTGAAAGAGCAACAAAATCGATAAACCGTTGATGAAACTGACAAAAGAAAAACAGGAAACGAAGCAAATAACCCAAATAAGAAATGAGATGGATTATATCACAACAGACCCAACCAGAAGAATCAGAACAGAATACTATGAAAAATTGTAGTCTAACAAATTTGAAAACCTAGAGGAAATGGACAAACTTCTAGAAACACACTACCTACCTAAACTAACACAAACAGAGGTACAACAACTAAATAAACTTATAACAAAAGAAGAGATTGAAAAAGTAATTTAAAAACTCCCAACAAAAAAAGCCCTGGCCCTGACGGTTTCAACAGAGAACTCTACCAAACTTTCAGAGAAGAGTTAACACCACTACTACTAAAGGTATTTCAGAGTATAGAAAAGGATGGAATACTCCCAAACTCATTCTATGAAGCCAGCATTACCCTAATACCAAAATCAGGTAAAGACACCACAAAAAAAGAAAATTATAGGCCAATATCCCTCATGAACATAGTCGCAAAAATCCTCAGCGAAATTCTCGCCAATTAAATTCAGTAACATATCAAAACAATAATTCTCCATGACCAGGTGGGATGTAGGTACACATGGATGGTTCAACATTAGAAAAACAATGTAATCCATCATAAAAATAAAACAAAAGACAAGAATCACATGATTTTATCAATCGATGCAGAAAAGGCATTTGACAAAGTTCAACACCCATTCATGATAAAAACTCTCAGCAAAATAGGAATAGAAGGGAAATTCCTCAGCATAATAAAGGGCATTTATACAAAGCCAACAGCCAGCATCATCCTAAATGGAGAGAGTCTGAAAGCATTCCCCTTGAGAACAGGAACCAGACAAGGATGCCTTTATCACCACTCTTCTTCAACATTGTGCTGGAGGTCCTAGCCAGAGCAGTTGGGCTGGAAAAAGAAAGAAAGGGCATCCAGATTGGTAAAGAAAAAGTAAAAGTATCTCTATTTGCAGATGGTATGATCTTATACACAGAAAACCCCAAAGAATCCACAAGAAAACTACTGGAACTAATAGAAGAGTTCAGCAAAGTATCAGAATACAATATAAACATACAAAAATCAGTTGGATTCCTCTATACCAACAAAGAGAACTTCGAAGAGGAAATTACCAAATCAATACCATTTACAACAGCTCCCAAGAAGATAAAATACTTAGGAATAAATCTAACCAGAGATGTAAAAGACCTATACAAAGAAAACTACACGACACTTCTGCAAGAAACTAAAAGAGATCTACATAAGTGGAAAAACATACCTTGCTCATGGATAGGAAGACTCAATATTGTGAAAATGTCGGTTCTACCCAAAGCAACCTACAGATACAATGCAATCCCGATGCAAATTCCAACAGCATTTTTTAATGTGATGGAGAAACAAATCACTAACTTCACATGGAAAAGGAAGAGGCCCCGGATCAGTAAAGCATTATTGAAGAAGAACAAAGTGGAAGGCCTCACACGACTTGATTTTGGAACCTGTTATACCACCACAGTGGTCAAAACAGCCTGGTACTGGTACAACAACGTACATAGGCCAACGGAATAGGATTGAGAATCCAGACAAATTCATCCACCTATGAGCAGCTGATATTTGACAAAGGCCCCTAAGTCTGTTAATTGGGGAAAAGACGGTCCCTTTAATAAATGGTGCTGGCATAACTGGATATCCATCTGCAAAAAAATGAAACAAGAACCATGCCTCATACCATGCACAAAAACTAACTCAAAATGGATCAAAGACCTAAATATAAAACCTAAAACAATAAAGATCATGGAGGAAAAACTAGGGACAACACCAGGAGCCCTAATACATGGCATAAATAGAATGGAAACCATAACTGACAATGCACAAACACCAGAAGAGAAACTAGATAACTGGGAGCTCCTAAAAATCAAACACTTAATGCTCATCCAAAGACTTCACCAAAAGAGTAAAAAGACAACCTACGGACTAGGAAAAAACTTTTGGCTATGACAAATCCAATCAGGGTCTATCTCTAAAATCTACAAGATACTGTAAAACCTCAACAACAAAAAGACACATAACCCAGTTAAAAAATGGGCAAAGGATATGAACAGACACTTCACCAAGGAAGACATTCAGGCAGCTAACAGATACATGTGAAAATGCTCACGATCATTAGCCATTAGAGAAATTCAAATCAAAACTACAATGAGATACCTTCTCACCCTAACAAGGGTAGCATTAATCCCCAAAACACAAAATAATAACTGTTGGAGAGATTGTGGACAGACTGGAACACTTACACACTGCTGGTGGGAATATAAAATGGTACAACCACTTTGGAAACCGATTTGGTGCTTCCTTAAGCTAGAAATAGAAGTACCATACGATCCAGCAATCCCACTCCTTGGAATATATCCTAGAGAAATAAGAGCCCTCACACGAATACATATATGCACACCCATGTTCATTGCAGCACTATTCACAGTAGCAAAAAGATGGAAACAACTTAGATGCCCATCAGTGGATGAATGGATAAACAAATTATGGTATATTCACACAGTGGAATGCTATGCAACGATAAAGGACAAGGATGAATTCATGAAACATCTCATAACATGGATGAATCTGGAAGACATTATGCTGAGTGAAATTAGTCAGTTGCAAATGGACAAATATTGTATGAGACCACTTCTATAAGAACTCAAGAAAATGTTTAATCACAGAGGAAAACATTTTTTGATGGTTACGAGGGTGGGAAGGGAGGGGAAGGGGTATTCACTAACTAGTAGACAAGAATTATCGTAGGTGAAGGGAAGGACAACACACAATACAGGGGAAGCCAGCACAACTGGACTAATCCAAAAGCTAAGAAGTTTCTCGAATACAACCAAACACATCAAGGGACAGAGTAGCAGGGGACTGGGTCTGGGGACCATGGTTTCAGGGGACATCTAGGACAATTGGTAAAACAAAGTTTAAGAAAATGTTCTGCATCCCACTTTGGTCAGGGTGTTTGGGGTCTTAAAAGCTAGCAAGTGGCCATCTAAGATGCGTCAGTTGGTCCCAACCCACCTGGAGCAAAGGAGAATGAAGAACACCAAAGACACAAGGAAAATATGAGCCCAAGAGACAGAAAGGAGCATATAAACCAGAGACTCCATCAGCCTGTGACCGGAAGAACTAGATGGTGCTTGGCTAGCACCAGTGACTGCCCTGACAGGAAACACAACAGAAAGTCCCTGACGGAGTAGGAGAAAAATGGTGTGCAGAATTTAAATTCTAGTAAAAAGTCCAGACTTAATGGTCTGACTGAGACTGGAGGGATCCTGGAAGACATGGACCCTGGAGTCTCTGATAGCCCAAAACTAAAGCCATACCTGAAACCAACTCTTCCGACAAAGATTAGACTGGACTATAAGATGTAAAATGATACTCATTCTGAGTGTGCTTCTTAGCTCAAGTAGATAAGTGCTTCTTAGCTCAAGTAGATACAGGAGACTAAATGGGCAGCTTCTGTCCAGAGGCGAGATGAGAAGGCAGAGAAGGACAGGAGCTGGCTGAATGGACATAGGAAATCTGGGGTGGAAAGGAGGAGTATGCTGTCACATTATAGGGAGAGCAACTAGGGTCACATAACAATATGTGTATAAATTTTTGTATGAGAAACTAACTTGAACTGTAAACTTGCACTTAATGCACAGTAAAAAAAAAAATAATGGAGAAATATTATTCGACTTATGTAAATTTACTGTGTTCATATATAATTGCTTAGGGAAAGGTTTACTTGCTTGGGAACAACTGTAAATGAATATACTTATGTAAAAGTTTTAAACAAATTTTATAATATTTCTGAATTCTTATTAAGACTACATATACTAAAAGTCAAATATTCAATTTAGGAGAACACAAGCTGCACTTCATCCCTGCCCTGATTGGCCCCTTCCTTGAAGTGACCTTGATACCCCAGCCAGATCTCCGGAATGTCATGATTCCTATTTTCCATGATATGATGGACTGGGAGCAGAGGCGGAGCGGCAACTTTAAACAGGTAGGTGGACATGCTCCTCAGAGCAGCTGGAAGAGTTTTGGTTCTCTTCAAGCATCTCTGAGCTCCCAGGTTCAGCTCTGAGTTGGGGATGAGCACTAGACCAGCATTCAGGAGGCCAGGATTCCAGGCGTTGTCTGCCCACTCCCTGGCCACATGGCTGTGGACACATTTCTCTAGTCTATGTTTCTCTGAGCCTCCGGGGAAGCCCTGAAAAACCATTTAGTTCCCTTTCAGCTAAAGATTTCTGTGATTTCCCAGGTCTGTATTTAAGAACTGGCAGAGATTTTATTTGCTCCCTGTTGGACAGCACAGAGAAATCAGGGTTAATGATTCTTAAATTCACTGGGCTCTTGGTGGTCTGCCCGTTGTATATGATGAACGGCTGAGCTCTGAGCATTAGATTCACAGCATGTGTTATTGCTCTTTGCCTGAAGCATTGAAACTTAATTTAAGGGGGAAAGCAATGGAAATTCTTGCAAAGGAAATTCTGGGGAGATGAGCCTATGATTTCTCGTTGACATTGGTTCTGATACTGCTGCCTCAGTTTTGGAAAGACAGATGTTCTTATTATAAAACCAGATTGAATAATGTCTTACCTGCTTTTGCCACGCCAAGCCCTTCAGGTTGGAGATACTAGGCTTGTTATCTCTTTAAACAGTCACTGTGTTAATCTTGTACGCCCATGAGATTTGGCCCTCCTTCATGCTGCTCCAAAGGAAGCCGTCTTCAACCTCCAGAGCTGGCTGGCAACTGTATGAGTAATTTGAGCACATGCATAGAACTCTTCTATTGCCAAAAGCATGAGCATTTCACCTGTGTCAATACCTACATTTATTTTCAAGAGAACTAATAGGTTAATGGGAGTCTCTGGGTGGTGCAAAGAGTTAACATGTCCAGCTACACTAACCAAAAGGTTAGAGGTTCAAGTCCACCCAGAGGCACCTTGGAAGAAAGGTCTGGTGATCTACCTTTGAAAAATCAGCCATTGAACACCCCATGGAGTACAGTTCCACTCCGACGCACATGGGGTTGCAATAGTGAGAATCAACTTGATGGCAACTGGTTTTTTGTTTAAAAGGTGAATGAGAGCATATCAAAAATTATACTCGAGGAAAAAGGAAAAAAACACTTTCCTTCTACCTTGTCTTTATCTTTTGGTTGAAATCTGGTTCCAAGGAATGACTGCACTTAGTTCTCTGACAAAGTCAAATATACCCACCCAGTTCCTAATTGTTTTAATCTCTGTAGCCACGGAGAGGTTTTCATTTTCTCGCTCTCCTGCTGCCACAGGTAACCAAGCTCCACTGCTGTCGAGTTGATTCCAACTCATAGTGACCTTTTAGGACAGAGGAGAACTGCTCCATAGGGTTCGCAAGGCTGTAAATCTTTACAGAAGCAGACTGCCACATTTTTTTCCCACAAAGGAGTTGGTGGTTTCAACCGCCAACCTTCCAGTTAGCCACTGAGTGCTCAACCACTGCTCCAGATAGTTGTTTTTTTTTTTTTTCTTTTTCATGATATTCAAGTTCCAGAGGATTTATGCCCTTGAAAATATAAATGTTCTGATTACATTTTTCAGGAAGTATTTTCTTTCTCTCTCAAACTGCTTGTTGCTGACTTAAAATGTTTGTATAGATCTACCATTTGTACATGGGTAGGACGAGTTCTCAACTTCAGCAAATATTCAGTGCAAGCCTGAACTGTTTTGAGAAAGAAAATAAATACAAAGAAATCAAAGATTTCAGTTCATGTATGTAAATATGTTAGTTTGCTGATGTTCCTACGTGTGTGTGCATGTGTGTGTGTATATATATATGTGTGTATATATATATATATAGTGATTTAAAAAAAAGAGATAGGGCTTGCCAGTTTTTGTAGCACCTAAAAATGGATTCAAGCGTTTAAGCTGGGCTATAAGCATTTGTGTTTGAATCAACAAATAAAAGTCTTTGGCAGTAGCAAATGCTACCCAGCTGGGAGTTCACCCCTAGAATTCCAAGCAGTGTCTGCTCTTAACCACAGCTGATAATGTCACTATCACAAAATTTACTGTGAGTCTTTTTCCCTTACAGAAATAAACATGTTCCTATTTGCCTAGAAACCCTACTTGTAAAGGAGAGGAAAGAGATAGTAATATTTGGGTATGTTTCAGGTGGAAGCCAAGCTCATTGACAAACTGGATAGCCTTATGTCAGAAGGCAAAGGTGATGAAACATACCGTGAGCTCTTCAACAGTATGTGAGTAATGTATTTATCTCAAGTTGATTCTATTCAGGGGATTTGGTATCAGTGCAGAGCTGCATGGCACCACTGTCACTGAGAGCTACAGAGACAGCTTTGGTCTCACAGGAGTGCTTTGTCTTTGTGGAGTGTGAAATAAAGGATAATTGCCTAACTCTGGCAAATGGATCTTATTATGTTGATGATTAGACATGTCTTCCTTATATTAATCTCTGATTAGGACAGGTCACATGTGTTACATAAAAAAAATCTCACTCTCTTCAATGCCCAATAATTTTAAAATCCAGGCTGCAAGGTAATAATTTTAAGTGGGGCTAAGAGTGTGAGAGGAAAACACTGGTGCGATTTGAATCGTGTGCAGTGCTTTTCAAAGCATAATATCCTTGGCTGATTTGCTGTTAGGATACCGAGTTTGCCTCTGTTCTTCAACACTTGATTAAATAAATTGATACTGATTGCTCCCTCAGCATTATTAATTGCTTCTTAAACGTCTCCGGTTAGAAGATCCTAGAAGCAAAGCATTTTTAATAAATTCTGTGTTTTGGGATTTGAATGGATAATGGAGAAGTAATGGAGGGCTGTAAAGGGACTTTGAGGTTCTCCTTACCAATAGAGAAGGAGCCTGCATGGTGCAAATGGTTCACGACCGGCTGCTAACTGAAAGGTTGCCAGTTCAAACCTACCCAGCAGCCCTGCAGAAGAAAAGGCCTGATGATCTGCTTCCGTAAGGATTGCAGCCAAGGGAACCCTATGGAACAGTTACACTCTGCAAACATGGGGTGACCATGAGTCGGGGACTGACTCAGCCGCAGCTAGCCACAATAACTACTGATAGAATCTGATCACAGTCACAGGATGAATTGCGTGTGCCAACTATTCAGCCACTATGTTGAAACAGCCAGAGAGGACACGTGAGAATGTTTTAGTGCTTTGGAATTTCAGTTCTGGCACTTGTTTTCTTTACAGCTCTCTATGGATGGTCATCAATTTCATACCAAGTATACTTATAAACTGTTTCTTTTTGAAGGAGGAATTAGATCATTGCACTTGGAAAATGTTTGCAATTCTTTCTGAAGTGCACGAATAATACAACAATGCATTTTCCTATTACAACATAAATGTATACTTATGCCCAAGCATCACTTAAAACTAAACATTAATGCAACACTCTGTAATTCATTTTGTAATCATTAATTTAGAGCAGTAGAAATATGAATACATGTGTTTGAAAATATTATTAGTGACTGATAGGCTGGATGGATGTCAACTTGACTGATTCAGAATCATTTTTGAAGCTTTAGGGAAAATTATATTGAAAGGAAATGCCAAAAAGGGGTATTCAGATTTCCTGTGATGGTGGAAGGTAATAAGATACATTCTTTGTTATGGAGCCCTGAACAACACCATTTTCTTTTGATACTGTAATTAAACCAGAACTTTTTAATAATTGTTCACCAAGCCCTCATTCATTCTAGCGTACAAGCATCTGTCTTTCACGACAGCTGGAATTTAACAAGAATTCTGATTAAAACCTCATCCAATATAATAAATTGCTTTTAAAAACTGCTCTCATTTTAGTTACTGTCCTTGATTTGAACAAAGAACTAAAATGAGAACGCAGTCAGGGAAATGAATCTCCTGAGATTTGCAATTAATTATTTATAATAAATTCACAAGATTAATAAATACATAGTTCTGTAGTGCCTTTTATCAACTTTAATATAGGTCTGATAGTATGCAATTTAGATTGCTTGTGTATAAATACGACTTTGAAATAGAAGACATACCTTGACATAAGAATCAAACCAATAATTAAAATATTAAGCTCTATAATAAGGACTATTTTAAAGTGCCTGATTCATTCCATGGAGATTTTTATTCTTTTGTTGATTTTTAGCATATTACTAGAGTTGTTACTGTATTTTTCTGTCATGCTTTATAATCAGCGTATTGGGAATAAGTCAAATATAAAGTGATAATTAAGTATCATTTCTACCTGGGCTCAGAAAAGAAAGTGAAAACCAAACTATATTTCAGGAAAACAATAAAATGCTTTTTTGGCAATAGAAATCACAAGGAATTAGTATAGCCACAATGAGTCACTGCACACATTATGAATTAGGAACACATGCCGTTATGGTACAGATTTTCGTTTGTTCTCTGTAATTCATGCCTAAAACTTCTTAAAACACTGGAAGTAGCTCTCATAGCTTCCTGACAATACAGTACTTGCCAAGATAAACCCCTCAGAGCAAGACCTTAAATTTGTATAGTACTGTCCTAACTAAGAACACAACTTGTCTTTCCCTACCCCTGCCATTATCTCCATTTGCCCATACTGCATCATTTTGAAGTAGGAATCAGAGATTATTTATGATAATGCTGAAATCATGCATCATAGCTGCCAATGTGATATATCAAGAAAAGTATCAGAACTAAACTTTGCTTCCCATGGCTCCCCTTGATTTAGTCATTTGGTGTTATTTACTGAGCACCTACTTTGTTGTAGGCAACCTTCTAGGTCTGGGGATGCAGCAGGGACTGTGCTGTGGGAGCACACAGTGGGAGTAGCTAGCCCTGACTTAGCAGCTCTAATGGGCTCTCTAAAAGAGGTGGCATCCATCTCTGTTCTTCCTCTAGTCCTTTACTCTGCTTTCTCATCTGTTGCTCTAAATAATTCAGTAAGACCCCAAATCATTTCAAAGATCTTTATTTAGTGATCACACATTCCGTTACAGTTTGGGGGCAGAGAATTAGCTAAGTAACACCATAGCTTAGGTATCTAATGCTCCTCTTTGGATTACTTAAGGAGAGCATGCGCAGACACAGGTGTTAGATGTAAGAGTGATGGTCTCAGCATAATCATGTTATGCAATAAAGAAAGGTGCATTGAAGGTCAGATCCCACTCCACCCTACCTCCGTATCATTCTTTCACAGAGAAAAAGCCAATGAGCCATATGTCATCCTGCAGAGCTGTGGTTTATCCTGCTTCCCGATGTTAGCGAGTCTCATTGCATCTGACAGGTCAGCCTTGTAGATTAGCAATGAGAAATCACCTTTCACTGTTCTTAGATGGGTTCCCTGTGCGCTCAGCACGGGCACGTGGGCATGATTATAGACCAGGTGGAAATGCCCAATCTCATCCAAGTTGTCTGGAAAGACTCTTCTTGCTGATAGCCTCCCCTTCTCAGTTTCTCACTGAGAAATGACCAGCTTCCCAATTTAAAAAAAATTCTGGCTGAGAAATCAGATGAATTGGGTTCTAGACTGGGTCCTAACATTCTGTCTTGAGTTAGCCATGGAAACAGCCTGTGTAGAGCTTTGCCTCTTCTTGCAAGAGGGTTATGTTACTCTGATTCCTTACAGCATCAGGAGCCTCTATAAATTAATGAAACTCGTGCCTATAAAGGAAATCTCCATGTATTTTTAGAATTATCATTACTTAACTTGAGTTCTTTGTTTTTCAGCCTCTTAAGTATGTGAGGTGTGGGCTGTCACTTGGGGAAATGTCTCCATCATCCCTTATTGCTTTGACAGGCAGATTTCACTTGAGTCCTTGGTTCAACACCAATTTGGCATTTAGGCATGAAGCAGGTGCTATTCAGAGATTTTTAAGAGAAAATCTACTTTAAACAAACCAGGGGACCTTCTTCTGTGGGATTAGTCAGGGAAAACTCCGTCCCTTCCATATGGTGGCTCCCCCTCCCCCCAGTCTAGGAAACAGTTCAGAATGAACCAGAAAAACAGAAAATCTCAGATGCATAGGCAACAGATGAGGAGACCAGACAGAAGGCTGGGCATTGGAATTGCAGTATCAAGAAAAAAAAGGAAGAGGGGCGGAAGATCAGGAGAGAACACAGAGCGAGCCAAAAGAACACTTTGACAGAAGAGCTTTATTCTTTAAGGTTTATTTTTCCACTATGCGCAACCTATGATATGCTTAGATTGTACCTGTAAGAAATATTTTCTCTCCATCTTATTCCTGGAACCAAGATGGAAGGGAAACAAGGTTTTAGGCAGAAATGATGATCATTAAACCCAGAGGGGTAGGGAAGTATCGTCACATTGCCACGCTTATGTTCTTACTTTTGTCTTTTGGGGGAGGTTGAATCATAAAAGCTTTGCCAAGTAGATGGTTAATTTGCCTAGAGATGAGAGTGAAAGTGACACAGATTCTAATTATTATGATTGTTATTATTTTGTGTTGACATAGTGCCTCTGCTCCAAGGCGCTTGAGGTTAGGGGGGATGTGGGAGGAGAGATGTGGCTCAGTACTTGCCATCAATCTGCTGTAACAACCACATAGAAAAATCCTCTGTGATTAATGACAAAATGAATGAAACTGTTGAGCGCACAGATAGTACAATATGTATTGAGTGGGCAAATGTTAAGTGAAAGGAAAAAACGCAAAACGTCATCCCGTCTGTACGAGAATTTTCCTGTAGCAGTTGCGTTGCAGTAAAATTGCTTGGATGAAGATGCATTCCACTGAGAGGTAGGAAAACATTTTTATGTGAATAAAGCAAGCTCTTACTTAAAAGTAAACTTGGAGGTTCTCCTCTTGTGGCTTTTTCCAGTGCTATTTGATATGGTGAGGCGCAAGCCTCTGACAGTGTAAGAGAGAAGCTAGGCAAAAAAAATGAGCTTGAGGTGCTTGTATATTTTGAAAATGTGATGATATGCATGTGTTCGTGTTTTATGACTTGGATAATCTAAAAATCAATTTGCTTTGTCAATGCTTCCTGGAGTAGAATTCCACTATTTGGTCCGTATCCTAGGTAAGACATTGTTTGCAAATTGTGCTGCTTGTGAGATGTTGCAGTGGTTGCTAAGACATTTAAGGTACTGATGAAAGTAAAATGGTTGTCATGGTGACTGATAAAAATAAATGTTGAAAATGCCCTGGGTTCTTTCTTTTCCAGCCTGCTAAAGAAAATTGAGCGGGAAACATGGAGGGAAAGTGGCGTTTCACTAATTGCCACTGTAACTCGTCTAATGGAGAGGTTGTTAGATTACAGGTAAGCTGAGTTCCGTATTTTCCAGATACACCGTGCTCCCGTTAGAAAATCAAATAGCACACAGTGAACATTCCACTTGAGTTAATCGTTCGAAGAACTGATAATCAGACCATGGAAGTTTTGCAGTAAGATCATGGACTTCTCACTAACTGGTTCTGTTTTTATTTGGGGTTTATTTCCTTTTTTTTTCTGTTCTGTTTTTAACAGTTCTTTCAAACTCTGGATGTAGTGAGAGGGTCTCAGTTCCGTTACTAAGAGGCGTTTTTGTCTGGGGTGAGGGGAGCAATTTAGACTGACCTCATGGACCAATGGACTAACCATTGTAGGGTGGGGACGGTGTACCCGAGAATTGTACAGTCATGCTAGTCTCTAAGAAAGCAGGGAGATGATATAGACATAATTGTTTGATTTTTAAATTATCTAAACCATTAAGGCAATTCATCCAACTTAAATGCATGTGTTTTTCGTTTGGTTTTTGTTTTTTTAAGAAGGAGACCCTTATTCTCCTTGTTGGAGCTGGCCAGTCCCCAGCTGCTTCTTACCTCGCCTTAGGAGGTGTGTGGCAGCACACCTTCATTCCTCTTACTCCCTGAGCCCCGCGCATTGAAAGGGAGCACAGCCTTGACCTGGAAGTCAAAGTCAGGGCCGAAACTGGTGCTCAGGAGTCTCAGACCCTCTAACCTGACCACGGATCGTGCAGCCTCGGGCAGTTTGTCAAGTTACCCGGAGTCTTTATCTGAATAGCACCTTGCTGATTGTCTCTGGTCTCTGATAGTACATTTGTTTTCCCCCTTAGAGAACAAAGTGTTTGGCCCTAGAAAGGAAGTTCTATGTTCTGACTATTGCTTTTTGTTTTAGGGACTGCATGAAAATGGGAGAGGTAGATGGCAAGAAGATTGGCTGCACAGTTAGCCTTCTGGTTAGTAAATGACTCCTTTTTTCTTCTTTATATCCTAACATTGATTTGTTTTTATTGCAGAAATACTGTTTTGTTTGTTTTTAATCCATAATGTGTTTTTGCCTGAATGTTTTCTTAGAAGAGTTTAGAAGTGTTTTTAAAAGAAGCCTAGCGAGCTTCATGTTGAATTAATGCTAAGTAAATTCTCAGCTCTAGATATTGCAGAAGCAGACCTCTGTAGGATCCCAGAGTGAGGTGGCTGGGGTCTTGTGTCACTTTCCTTTCCCCGCCTGGTGTTTTATGTTGTTCCCCTGGGAAATAACACAATGTCCCTGGATCGTACTTCTATGTAGGCAGTTCTTTCTACCCTTCTTTTCCTTCCTCACAGTGTTGTGTTCATTCTACATTTTAATAAATATTAGCAGTCTCTTCTTTTGTGAACAAATGACAGTGTTTTTGTGTAACAGTAATTTCTACCCTTTACAAAATAAATTTATGATGCCACTTCTGATAAGGTTTGGTTTGTAGCTAGGGTGACCATATAATGCATAGCCCAAATGGGACAATTTTGAAAGTATAATTAAATATTATGTAAGGATAAGCTATACCAGAATTGTCTTGGGCAAGTCAAAATTTATATAAAATCTCATGTAACCAACTGTTAAATATGATGGTATCTTCACCTTAGAGCAAAAGAATGACCATACATTTAAACATTTTTTTTCAAATTTTAATATAGGATAGGCTTATGCTTTTGACAATTTCCTTTCATCAGTTTTGAAATGCAGACAGATGTGACTGTTTTCAATTCTAAATTTACGAATATTATGGTTCCATTTTCTTGTACTTTGCAGAATGGATGAACTCTCACCATCTAAGTACTTAGGCAGAGATTCTAATCCCTCACCTGTCTTACTGTTTTCTAATTGTCTATACCTGGAAATTTTGTTTTACCCCCAGTTTGATTCCATCTTGCCTTAGCCCTTTGGCTTCAGTTGTTCAGTTTTGTTTTGTTTACTTCCCTCACAGTCCCTCTTCAAAGCTCAGGACTTTCGCTTTCTTACAGTGATCTGTTTCCTAATTTCTTTTCTTGCCACCTGTTCTTCATCTCTTCATATATGAATATATCCTTCTGTACCACCTCCACACCTCCACCACTTCCACCTCATTTTGAATGTAATTGTTACATCTCCACCTCCAATATCTGTAGCTAAAAATAATGAGACCTGCACTTCCTCCATCAGGCCGCATCTTGTGCATGGATTATACACTTTCTTCTGTAATTTTTGTTATCAGACCCAGGAGAGACCTCTGGGCCATTAGCCCTACCCCGCTGGCCTGAAATTTACTTTTCCTGTTAGCACTCTCATTTCAAGCCTTGAACGTGGTCTCCCGCACTTTTCAGTCTCCTGTCTATGTTTACCCTGGTTTCTTACATGCTCTTGCCAGCCTTTCCCTGGTCCTCAAGCTCAGCCTGAGTTTCTTCCACATCCCTGCTTGTATACTAGTGTTTGGGGAGAAAAACCAAGTGCTGTGTAAACCTTAGGTATTCTCAGTTTACCTCCTTAACCCTCACTCTATCCCAATTCAGACAAAAAGTCTCATAAACAACCTCAAAGCAAAGCCTTTACCTTTTTCCAAAAGAACCTCTTTCACTGTCTCCATCTTGTTTTACAAGTACTTTCCAACCCTGGGGGTGTAGTGGTTAAAGTGCTACAGCTGTTAACCAAGAGGTCGGCAGTTCAAATCCACCAAGCGCTCCTTGGAAACTCTATGAGGGCAGTTGTAGTCTGTCCTGTAGGGTCGCCATGAGTCAGAATCGACTTGATGGCAGGGGGTTTGGTTTGGTTTTCCTTTGGAGGTGAACAAATAACATAGGTTCATTTCCCGGATTGGAATAACAGAATGTATCAATCCATGCTCTATCCTAAATATCTCTGCTCTAGTTTCACCAGTAGGGATAAGCCAGAGACGTAATCAAATCAGTGGTCCTGTTAGTGTTCACTTGGGACAAAGAATGTGTCCTGGTATTTTTGCACTGACCAAGAATAGTCCTTAAAGAAAATGTGAACTTTTTGAAAACTGTTCTAATTTCAAACTAGCACAAGAATAGTTATCATTAAAGGACCAAATATATTGATTTAAAGCTAATCTCTTTAGCTTCTACTCCATATGAAAGTTCTTGATGTTTTCTAGCAGCAATGTGGTTCTCTTCAACTACTCACTTCCTCTTGGAGCTTTTTCTTACCTCTTTGGAAAGATCAATTCCAGATTGATTGTCTTCAGGAAAGCTCTAACTTCCTGTACACAATCAGAGTTAAACTCTAGTGTTCAATTGGTAAAAATGCATAATCTTTGACATGACTAGTACCAGGATATGTAATTATTGTTTTGTTCTTTGTGTCAGGAGGGTTTGCCAGGTATACGTGAAAAAGATTCTCATCTGCCAACTGGAGGGACCATTGGCTTGTTTGTGTTTTAAACGGAGGACTGTTCATCTACAGAGTAATAGCTTATTTTGTTCTCAAAGAAAGCTGCTTCTTACCAGAAAGCTATTAGAGTAGATCATCCTTTAATAATGTAAAAACCTGCTGTGGGCTTGTTAGACTCGTGTTTATGGTATAATTCCTGCTAATTAAAATGATTTGGGTTATAATAAGAGCGCTGTGAATACCATTATTTACTTAGCTTTTAAAGAATGCCAAGAATGCTAGGAGATAAGACAAAAAATGGGGGGATAAATGGTATAAATTGGAAAAAAAAACCAACAACAACTTTTTATTATGCATTCAACTTCAGGTCATCATCTCAAGATTAAATTAATCCTTAGATTGAAGTATGGATACTTGTAGATAGTAAGCAGAAAGTACATTTAACAGAAGGTCCTCAGGCTTCAAGCCCAAATACAATTTAAGCACCCACACTGGCTTCTTTGGCCCCACTGCCAAAGCCCTGTCTTAACTATTCAGCTTCAAAAATTTTTTGGATTCCTGGCCTTTCCCCATTAGAAAAACTTGTCACTTCATCAAGTCAGTAGACTTATCCCCCCATCACTACTCATTTTCCCTTCCTCCACATCAGTTATTCAGCCCTCTTTTTAAAATAACAACAATAATAATAAGCACTAATAGTAGTTCAAGTGTCTTAAGCAGGGGTTTCATAAAGTCCAATGATCTCTCATTTGGAGACTCATGACTTCATGCTTTTCCTGGAATCCAACATCATAGTCTCCTCCTGGGTTCACTAAGTTCAGTTAAGACAAATGTACCTTCTAATGTGGTGAAGGAGTAGATATGGATGCTTGTAAGTATGTCCTTAAAATGCCAACACAAGGTGCTCAGGTAAGTCAAAACGGAGTTTTCCATAACTATTGTTCAAACATTTTAGAGAAGCTCAATAAGGTCCAGATACTTTTTTTTAATAAACAAATTTTTTTTCAATAAGCATATACCCATATATTAAAGATTTGAAATAAAATACCTTGCTATTAGTTCCTCTTTGTTCTCAACATAAACAGGAAACACTGAAACTTAAGCCCAAGTAAGAAACACAGAGTAAAACCTGAGCAATAAAGAACATTTTCACTTACCCTTTTTTGCGTAATTTTTTCAGAAAAGAAAAAGTTTGCATTGTCTTTATTCATCCTTACTTACGTATCTTAGAGATTTTTTTCCTTAGAGCAAAATACATTTGAAATTTAAAATGAGAGAAACTGCCCTTGTATATGAGTCAGCAAATTTAATAAACACATTAATCAATATCTTACGTATTTTTAGTATTTTTCAGTTGGATGGGCTGATTGTCCATTGACAGTTAACTAACAAAAAGTAATAGAAAGTAACAAAAGAAATGTGAATCAGTGGTAATAGCAACCTCAAGAGTTATCAGCTTACCCAGTAATTGCTAGGTGCGCCTAACACAGGCAATGTTGAACTAATAGCGTGTTTGTGGGCCTCCTTACTTAATTTTTTAAAAGATATTTATGTGAAAAATACATCAGTTCTCTTGGTTCAACAGATGGGAACTCAGAAGAATAAAAGGCAGATATCTGTAGGCCCAACTGTTGAAGAACATCCATGCTTGTACTTTTTTTTTTTTTTTGCAGAACTTCTATAAAACTGAACTGAACAAGGAAGAGATGTATATACGCTACATTCACAAACTGTATGATCTGCACCTGAAAGCACAGAACTTTACAGGTAATTTTGTCTTTTGGCTCAGGCAGGGGGAAGTGGGCTAGATACTGGGATATTAAACATGACAACTCCTCTGCTTTTTATAATTAGAACTGAGGACTCAAGCATTTCTTCTTTAAAATTGAAATTTATTTATAATGGGATTTATGTTTCTTAGTAGTCCATTTTAATTTATCTATTGGCTTTTTTTTTTACTATATCTCTTTGCATAGAGGTTGCTCTTGGGATTACGAAACATATACTGTATTTTTACGTAAATAATGTGTACCTTCTACGTTTGCTTGCCAGCTGCTCCCTCCCTCGGTGAGGGATTTTCATAAGCATGCTAGCTATTTTTTTTATCTCAACATGTTTAAAAAAAAAAAATGGCATAGCAGCGCTTAAGAAAATACTTTGCAGGGGGAGGGAACAAACATAGAAGATGTGCGTTATTTGCATAAAAATGCGATTCCTAAATTGTCCTAGACTACACAGAGTTACTATTTTACCACTTCAAGACAGATAGAAACTTCAGATCATATAGGTCCCTTTGACTTTCCCTTTGTGTTGTATTCATCATGTGTGTTACCTCTGTATACACTGAAAACTCCATCAGATGGTGTTGTAATTTTTGCTTTCAATGTTGTTGTTGTTAGTTGCTGTGGAGTTAATTCCAATTCATGGTGACCCCATGTGTTACAGAGTAGAACTACTCCATAGGGTTTTCTTGACTATAATCTTAACAGAAGCAAATAGCCATGACTTTTCTTCTACAGTGCATAGTCATACCTATTTTAAAGAACTCAAGAGGATTAAAACAGTCTATTATATTTATTCAGATATTTACCACTTACCACTCTTCCTTCATTGCTGAAATTATAAGATTTCCCTCTGTTTTTGTTTTCTTTAACCTGACGATCTTCTTTTAGTGTTTCTTTTAAAGCAGGTCTAATGGTAAAGAATTCCTTTAGTTTTCTATCTTCTAATGATCGTCTTTATTTCACCTATTCCTTAAGGATTTTTTCCCCCTTTTGGCTAGATGTAGAACTCTAGGTTGACAGTTCTTTTCTTTCAACACTTTAAAGTGTTGTTCCACTGTCTTCTGGCCTCTATGGTTTCTGATGAGAAATCTGCAGTCACTCAAATTACTCCCTAAAAGCATGTGTAATTTTTCTCTGGCTGCTTTGAGGCTTTTTTGTTTGTTTGTTAATTGTTGGTTTTCAGCAGTTTGATTATGATGTGTGTGGTGTATGGGCATACTTCCTTTAAGTTTACCCTATTTCGGTTTGCTGAGCTTCTTGGAGCTATAAATTTGTTTCCTTCACCAAATTTGGAAAGTTTCCAAGCATTATTTCTTCAAATAATTTTCTGCATCAATCCTTCTATTTTCTGTCTGAGACTTCAGTGACATGAATGTTGGACCTTTTGGTGTTGTTCCATAGGTTGTTGGGACTCTTCATTGTTTTTTTCTTTTTTTTTTTCACCCCCAATTTTTCTTCTTTCTGTTGTTCGGATTTGGTAATTCTTATTGATCCATCTTCAACTTCAGTCACACTCCTGTGTCATCTCCATTATGCTATTGAGCCCTTACAGTGATTTAAAAAAGGCTTTATTGTATTATTGCATTATTCAGTTCTCTTATTTTTTTTTTTTTTTCGTAGATTCTATTTCCTGGCTAAGAATGCTTTTCTTTCCTTCCCCCCCGCCCCCCCCAAGACTGTTTACTTTTACTTCGTGGAGGATTGTTATAAAATATCTGCTTTATAGTCTGCCTATATATTTCAACATCTGAGTCATCTTGGGGTTGATATTTGTTGATTGCCTTTACTCTGTGAGAGCTGTTTAGATTTACCTGGTTCTTTATATGTCAATAATTTTGCATTATATCCGAGATCTTTTGAGTATTATGTTGTGAGACTCTGGGTTGTATTAAAATCTTCCAAGGAATTTTGGTACTTTTGGTTTAGCAGTCAATCCAATTAGGTTCAAACTGGATTCATATATATCTGCCTAACTGAAGAGTAAGATCATATTTTCTTGAGGACAGATCATGTTTTCTTCTTTTTAGTCTTTTCAATTCTTAGAATAGTGCCTAGCAATCTGAGATGTAGTGTCACTAATGAATGGACCCATTAATTAAATTTTCCCACCTGCGGAGCAAATTTTCTCCTTTAACATTGGTAATTCCTTAATCACTAAGGACACCCAGCATCTCTTCACACAGATATGCTGATAGTTTTAGTTAATAGACTAGGGTTATTTGAGCTGATTGTGTTGCCTCAGGCTTGAAATGTTCATTTGTAGGTAGTTAGTAGCCGATTTTTGAGAGAAATAGTGAACCTAGGTTTTGTATCTGTGGAAACAACTAGAATTGTTTTATTTTTAAGTCCACCAAAAAAAAAAAAAAAAAAGATAAAGGAGCTGTGGGAGAGAAGTGAGGACAAGCTATTCCAGATATGTAACAGATATATTTTGATTTTCTAAAATCTAAAACAAAGCCCAAATCTGTCTGATTGTATTTCAGAAATGGAGAAATTTTTGTTTAATTTATTTACCCAACTTGTAGTTTTTATGTTCCCCAAAGTCATAAGAAATAAGTCATTTCCCCACATAACATTTTATTCTTCTGTCTCATGTCCTCATTTTTATGTGCCCTTGGAAAGATGAAATTGATGGAAAAGCTTTTCTATCTTTATACATTTCTGATTAAATGGCTTAATCCTTTCCAGACATTTATGACAGTGCCCTCCATTCCTAATTCACTCTTCTCCAGTATATCTTTTTGCAGTGTTGAGGCCCTCACTGTACACTTCCAAAAGAATGTAATGAGATGCCCATATTTAATTAGGTAGTGACGACTTTTGTTCAAAGTGTAAGCACTTTTCAAAGACTGTCTGTTGAGAATTTTGGATATGACTCATTCTTCCCTTCCCAACAAATGATATTGTCTTTAAAGGTACAGAAGAATAAATAGACCACATATTACAGTAAAACAGATACAATTTATTAATTTGTTCCAAATTGCCATCATTAGTGTGTTATGTTGTTCACACCTGAAAGATATATATATGTTTTATATAATAAAATTTTCTATAGCTTCTTCTACACACACCATTTACCCCAGATGTACATCATCATTTACCTGAACCAAATTCGGAAACAGGTGTAATTTGTCTTCACTCCTTCCCCATGTCACCATTCAGTCATGTGTCACCTTCCTCCTCTAGCCTGCCAATACCTCCTTGTTTTCCCAGACTTTCCCAGGGTTTCCTCACCTGCACCTGGCCCAGCAACCATCCCCTGGACTTTCCCAGGGCAAGCGTGATTTGGAAAAGCACTTTGGGGACTGGTAAATCCTGGTGGCGTAGTGGTTAAGTGCTACAGCTGCTAACCAAGAGGTCGGCAATTCAAATCCGCCAGGCACTCCTTGGAAACTCTATGGGGCAGTTCTACTCTGTCTTATAGGGTTGCTATGAGTCGGAATCGACTCGACAGCAGTGGTTGGGTTAAACCTTCTTTGTCCATTAAGGAACTCTCCTTGGGCAGCTGCAGGCTTCAGCTGTTCCAGGGCTCCCTTAGCCCTCCTTATCCTTTTAACTGTGAAATGATCAGCTAGTCTCTACAATATCTTCTGAGTGCTCAGGTACTGTGGGAAAACACAAAAGAAACTGAGAAACAAAGAAGATCACGCCTGTGCCGGGTCATTAAGAGACAAGTTAACAACAACAACAACAAGGAGCTCTTCTGCAGCTCAGGGGGAAGGTTTGAAGGAGCAGCCCATGGTGTGAATCAGCCTGGAATGTGAGGGGAACCCTTTATTCAGATGGCAGGAGCAAACAAAGGGAGGACAAAAGAACACATGAGGTTTTCTTAGATTCTTGGCATTTATTATAACTGTATGTAGGGAACTAAAGATCAGGTAACCATTTCAGGGGGTCTCAGAGTAATCTAGAAGGCCATTCAAGATAGAGGTCAGAACTCGTGATCTGGTTGTTATAGTTGTTGCCCCTCAGAAGCAGTCTTTCCGTGGCACCCTCCATGGTGGTGATTCAGCTCTGTTTCTGCATCCGCCATTAACTGACTTCATTTAGTGGATTCTCTGTGCATCTCACGTTCAGTCCCCCAAGAGAGAGGTTGGCCAGTGCCCATGCAACAGAAGGCATCCCTGGTGGGCGGCTTTCTTGTGCTGGCTGCCTCTGGGTCAGCTTGCATCTTGCTTCATTCATCTAAAGCTATTGATGAGGTCAAGGGACCTTCAAATATGTAAGCTAGAGGCTTGGCAGCTACTGAGACTTCTTAGAAAAGACAGTGGTAGGCTCCTTTTTTACTTGTACTTCCGGGACAGAAAATGGGAAAATGTGAGAGTAGAGAGGTTAGTAGGGACCGGATCATAAAAAGCCTTCTCTGTCACTTCAGGAAGCCTAAATTTATTCTGCCAGCTACTAAGAGTCATTGGCTGGTTTTAATCAAGTGAGCAACATGAATATTTGCGTTTAAGGAAGATCATATTGGTAACAGTTCACAAACTGAATGGAGGGTGATAAGAGACTGCTGGTAGGTTAAGTTGTGAAAGTTTTTGCAACAGTAATTGGAGCCAGGAGATTGTATGAGCTCACCAAAGTAATTGAAAAAGAAAAAAGGCCAGAATCTTGCCTCACAGAACATCTGTACTTAAAAGGCAAGAAAGAAGACCTTTCTTATTGCAACTATACTTTATACACTGAGATGACCAAATCATAGTGCAAGAGCTAAACAAGTTACTTTATAGTTTTTTGTGTAGTTATCCTTAAGGCAAATAAATTATGAAGAAGAATTATCATTATAAATCTTATTATATTAAATACAAAATCAAACCCACTTCCATCGAGTCGATTCCAACTCATAGAGACCCTATAGGACAGAGTAGACCTGCCCTCTAGAGTTTCCAAGTCTGTAAATCTTCGCAGGAGCAGCCCTGGTGGTACAGTGGTTCAGTTCTCAGCCACTAACCGAAAGGCTGACGGTTTGAACCCACCAGCTGCTCAGTGGGAGAAAGATGTGGCAGTCTGCTTCAGTAAAAATTTACAGCCTTGAAAGCCCCATGGGGCAGTTCTACTCTGTACTACAGGGTTGCTGTGAGTTGCTCTTGATGACAGTGGGTTTTTTGGTTTTTTTAAATCTCTGCGGAAGCAGACTGCCACATCTTTCTCCTCCTACAGAGCAGATGGTGAGTTCAAACTGCCGACCTTTTGGTTAGCAGTCAAGTACTTTAAACACTGCACCACCTGGGCTCCTATTTTGTTTAAAGCTACTATTTTGTCTTTTGAGAGACTTACAAGGGTAGCGAAATGGATTAAAACATAAGGATTTGTCCATTTTATTCAGTTTAGTGAATGAATTGGCTATTATAGTACCAGAGAAAAACTTATTATAGTCCTTCACCAATCACAGTAAGTTCTGGTTCCTGTCCTTGATCTATTTGGACATATTTATTGTGTTGTAAGAAGAAACTTGCAGAATGGCAAGTATTCCATTAAACATACTACCTGTATGTTGACTATGCTTAAGTCCACAGGTCGCCATTTTCACTTGTGTATACAGAACATCACCCCTTTACTTGTTTCCACCAGAAATCCAACCATGCCAAACATGGGATGATTTCAGTAGCCTTTGCTGAGGATTTGTGGGTCCAACAGTTCGTTCTCGTTCTCAGTCTTTCTCTCTCATTGTCTTTGTCTCTCAGTCTCTCTCTCTCTCACACATGCACAAACATACACACAAACACACACATACACACAGACACATGCACAAATACACAAATGCACAAACACACACACAAACACACCCATTCAGCCCTCTCCAATCCTTCCTCTATTACTAGAAGCTTTTTTTTTTCCTTGCCTATACTCAACTCTTCTCTGGTTTCTTGGCCCTTCCCAATTCTGCCTGCACTTTGTCCTCCCCCAAGCCCCGAGTTTCAAACATTTCAGCTGTTTATTATCCAGAAAAGTTTAGCCTCCATTTTTTGTTTCCTAAGTATGCCCTTTTGAAGGTGCCCATAGTCCTACCCAAGGATCTTACCGTTGAATTTTCCTAGCAAACAAAGGAATGTCTGCCCTACATCTTTGAACCAAATACAAGAAGACATTCTTAAACATTTTTGTTATCTCAGTAGCATACAGCCATTGTAGGGAAAAAGGAAACAGAAATATAGGGAAGCTAAAAGATTAAATATAAATCTCTGATAATCCCATCATTGAGGGGAAGTCATCGTTCATTAGCCTGCTGTTGTATACATTCTACACATTTTTCTTCTATATAATGAAATTCAGAGAATGGTATTCCCTCAAGTTTGTCTGCAGTTAGCCCCATGTGAGGAGAGGTTGTTTGGGATCCTGTCTCAATTAGTGCCTTCCCACTTGACTTTGGGATCCTGTCTCAGCCATTGCCTTTCCACTTGACTTTGGGATCCTGTCTCAGTCAGTGCCTTCCCACTTGACTTTGGGATCCTGTCTCAGTCAGTGCCTTCCCACTTGACTTTGGGATCCTGTCTCAGTCAGTGCCTTCCCACTTGACTTTGGGATCCTGTCTCAGCCAGTGCCTTCCCCCTTGACTTTGGGATCCTGTCTCAGCCATTGCCTTCCCACTTGACTTTGGGATACTGTCTCAGTCAGTGCCTTCCCACTTGACTTTGGGATCCTGTCTCAGTCAGTGCCTTCCCCCTTGACTTTGGGATCCTGTCTCAGCCATTGCCTTCCCACTTGACTTTGGGATCCTGTTTCAGTCAGTGCCTTCCCACTTGACTTTGGGATCCTGTCTCAGTCAGTGCCTTCCCACTTGACTTTGGGATCCTGTCTCAGTCAGTGCCTTCCCACTTGACTTTGGGATCCTGTCTCAGTCAGTGCCTTCCCACTTGACTTTCAGAGGCTGCATATACTCTCCTGTTATATGATGAGCTGCTGGAATGGTCCGACCGGCCCCTCAGGGAGTTCCTGACCTACCCCATGCAAACAGAATGGCAGCGCAAGGAGCACCTACACCTCACCATCATCCAGAACTTTGACAGAGGCAGAGTAAGTGGCCCTGCCTGACCTGTGGTCTCTCTTTTATTTCTAGTTCATTCATGCCCACCTCCTTGAGCAAGGATTCTCAAATTTCAATGCACATTAGAATCACCCAGGAGCTTGTTAAAATGCAGATTCCCAGGCTCTGCCCTTAGGCTTTCTAACTTAGTACATCTGGTGCAGGGCCAAGGAATATGTGATTTTAATGAGTACTCCAGGAGCTTCCAGTGTTTATAAACCTTGGATCACACTTTGAGAAACACTGATCTAGAAATTTTGACATCAAGGCGTTTTTATTCTCTGAAAAGCCATCATTACCTCCTCACCCCCCAAACTAGCATGTGTTCTGCCCCATTCCACTCTTGTTTTTAATGAAATAATTTTTTAAGGTAAAATAAAAAGCTTAAAAAAAAAAACTGTAATGAATTTTGCAATATCCCATTGTATGCTTAGAGATGCCATGGAGTGATGAAAAATCTCCCGGACCTAAAAAGCAATTCAGTACACCACCTTGCTCCACGTCCCTCCCTCTGCAGGGGCTTGCAGAACTCTTTGTGACTCATACTAGAGTTGTTTATTTGATCTGAACACTTGATACTTTGGTGATACGTGTCTTAGATGTAAATCTGTCTTCCAACTTCCCAAGGTTAAACAGAAAATTAAAATACAACCCGTGGCTATCGTTCTTTTACAAAACATAATTGGGTAAAATTGGGTAGACTTGAAAATTTGATGTTAGGAAATTGCTTCTGTCGTATCCTCCTTTATTATTTATCTAACTCTGCTGACATACCATTATGTTAATAGCAAGAGAAATGCCTTTGTTCTCTTCTGCTGTAAAATGTCCACCTGTAGGATTCCACTGTTACAGAATCTCTGGCTGCATACAGTGGCCCATCCCCAGGAGTCTGTGCTAGATGAGGGGTTGGCAAACTGTGGCCTGTGGGCCAAATCTGGCTGGCCACCTGATTTTGTACAGTCCACAAGCTAAGAATCATTTTACGTTTTTAAATGGTTGGAAGAAATCAAAAGAAGAAAAATATTTCATGACATGTGACTATGACATGAAATTCACATTTCAGGGTCCATAGGTCACCTTCTTTTGGAACACAGACACTCTCACTCATCTCTGTGCCTGCTTCGCCCTGCAACAGCAGAGTTGAGTAGTTGTGACAAAGAGTATATGGTTTGCAAAGTCTGAAATATTTACTGTCTTGCCCTTTGCAGAACAATTTTGTCAACCTCTATTTTTTTTTTTATGCCAGATCGAAGAATCTTTTCATTTCTGCCAAAAGTAATCAGCCGGGTTATATGCTCACATTTGCAAGTGCCATTCAGCCAAGTAAGGAATCTGGGGTGCCAGGTCTAGAGAGAAAGGCCCCTCAGCACCAAGGGACTGTGTACATTCATCCACTTGGCCACTGTGGAACTGTAGTTATTTCCTGAGATGACTCTGTAATGACACCATGAAATACTGTTTCTGCACTGTATGTTAATGACTGTTATGGTAAATTATCATTTCCAGCTTTCTAAAGATTTTTAATACTTTACATGGTGTTTTCATTCTTAAAATTGGACTGATACTTTTAAAGTTATGTTATGAAGATTCAGGAGTAAGGCTTGCTGATCTGAAAAGCAGTTGCACCCTGACTCTGGGCAGAAGCTAAATGTTGTGGGGTTGTTACGTTTCTATCATTCATTCATCTGCAGTGTTGGGAGAATGGCATTATCTTATGTCGGAAGATTGCAGAGCAATACGAGAGCTATTATGACTACAGAAACCTGAGCAAGATGAGGGTGAGTACTTGGATGCACCCTAATCAGGCTGTGACATCCCTCTTTGGATTAGCTTTCCAGCAGGGTTCTGCGAAATTAACTTTGTGATCATCTTGATGTGTCTTGCAGAGACCTTTTTTCAGATAAGTGTTTCCTCTGAAGCATACTCTGCTATTTATACAGAGAAATGGCAAATTGATCTGCATGATGCTTTGATTAATAGGCAGAAAGTAAGCCCTTGATCTATTCTAAAACACCACATCTGAAATACAAAATCAAATCCAGGATTAATACTTTAGTTTATTGTGGAAAATCTCCATGTTGTTTGAAGAGCTCTCTATTTGTAGACATATCTATAGCAATATATCATTAGTAGTCCCATAACCTACAGAACAAAAAAATAGAAATAGCTAGCTTACTCATTTTAAAATAATTTGGGGCCAAATCTAATAGGTGTCAACTCTCTATAACTTTAGAAATACGGTTTTATTTCCTAAACCTAAACCAAGACCTTAGTGTCCCCGAGGTCAAGAAGTTTAATATTCTGTGTCCCCGAACCAAATGTTTTATGCCTTCTTTTCTTTCGAGTTCAAACAGGGTCCCCCTTGCCCTCTAAATCCTTATTCTTAGAATCAGGAACATTTTAGCATCCTGTAATACACAAGCTCCTGATGAGTGCCTAATCTATTCAGACTTTCTAAAATAGGATCATCAGCTTTTATATATTAAAAGAAAAAAAAAATGAGGCTTTCTTTTAATTGTGAGTTGTCAGTTTAAGAGATGCTACCCTAAACTTTTAACAGCTGATACAATCCCTTAGACCACAAGTAACTTGTTCAACAGACAAGAGCTGGCCCTGTACATTTGGTGTAGCATTTCATGTCATCAGCCCATCAATATTTCTCCTAACATAAAAACCAGAGAGAAAAACCTTGTTTTAACCTCAGTCCATCGTGCTGGCTCTGGCAGGCACTGCAGTTTATATAAAAACATTGCTGTGCTTCTCTTGGCATCCTGTCCTTGGAACAGAAGCGAGGTTAGAATGTTTACCCGTGAGAGCCCTTGGGTGCCATAGTCACTAAGATTTTTATAAACCCAGAGCATTATACTTCATGCCAACTGCTCTTTTGGGTGCTGTTACAGGGGGCGGGGGGAGGAAGTGAGTCTTCAAGTGCAATATTAGTCTTTCTCTGCAAACTCTGGGGATGTTAATACCATAAATGGGAAACCATAACTTTATATGCCTCATAGTCTCAACATTGTCAAAGATACACTTCAGAGCTTTGAGCACAGACAGCACTTTGCACTATGGGCCACTTTTTTGGTGTGTCAGTTCATCCCTGTCCAACCTGAGCAAGGTTACACCTTCCAAATGTCCTGAATTGAATTACCCTGTGCAAGATGGACTCATAGTGACCCTATAGGATGGAGTAGAACTGCCCCATAAGGTTCCAAGGAGTGGCTGGTGGATTCAAACTGCTGACCTTTTGGTTAACAGCCAAGCTCTTAAGCACTACGCCACCAGGGCTCCTGTGTTTTTTGTTTTTTAATGCAAGACTGAAGTACATCTGTAGGTGAGACATATGGCACTAGAATTTTCAAGAAAGGTTTTGCTTCTTATAAAAAAAAAAAGCTCATGTTAATTTCTGTTTGAATGTGAAGAAAATATTTCCTAGATAAACTCTATGTGTATAGCAATAGTTGACTCTGATGATCCAATTGCTGTCAAGTCTTTTCCAACTCTTGGAAATCCCATGTGTATCAGAGGAGAACTGTGCTCTGTAGGGTTTTCAGTGGCTGATTTTTGGAAGTAGATCACCAGGCCTTTCTTCCGAGGTGTCTCTGTGTGGACTCAAACCTTCAACCTTTCAGCTAGTAGATGGTTCCTTTCTGATGATAACATGTAATAATTCACTTGATTACTTAAAGCAGAGGTCCGCAAACTACAGCCTGTGGGGCTGGCAGAGCTGAGTAGTTATGAGTGAAATATTTACGCTCTGGCCATTTACCAGGCACCCTGGTGGCGCAGTGGTTAAGTGCTTGGCTGCTAACCAAAAGGTCAGTGGTTTGAACCCACCTCTGCTTCCATAAAGATTACGGCCTTGGAAACCCTATGGGGCAATTCTGTTCTGTCCTTAAGGCTGCTATGAGTCAAAATTGACTTGACAGCAAAGGGTTTTGGGGGCCGTTTACCACACAAGTTTGTCAATCCTGTCCTTAAAGTATAAAAGGAAGTCAAAACCTATTTTCTGCAAACTGAGTTAAACTGAAGTTCTCATTTATATAGAAGAAATATTCTCACCTGTAAGATGGTAGAGCTACAAGATGAAATAAGATGTTTAGAACTTCTCCTGTGCTTTGTAGATGATGGAAGCCGCTTTGTATGATAAAATTATGGACCAACAACGTCTTGAACCGGAGTTCTTCAGAGTTGGATTTTACGGGAAAAAATTCCCTTTTTTCTTACGAGTAAGTACTTTTTTTTAAGTACTATACTATTTAACTTGCTTTTGTGCTGCTCACACAATCATACCAGTCAAGAAAACTTAACGTATTAATGATATCATGTCCTCTTAAGATATGTAATAACACCAAGAGTTTTTTTTATCCTTTTAGTCTGCAGATGCCTTGTTTTGAATAATTTTCCAAGATATAAAACTATCTGTCACCTTCTCCTGAGTTTACTGTAGGATATTTATGAGTAGTCTTTGGTAATTATAGTTGTTTCCTTTACGTGATTTTCACCATTCTTTTGAGTCTTTGATTTCCATATAAACAAGCACCAGAGAAAAATATGTGGGCATTGGGGACAGGGTGCAGAATACAGAAAACATTGCCGTTTCACATCATGGGGAGGCCCCAACTCCAAAATCATACAAAAAGCCTTGTTTGGCTTGATTACTTTGCAAGAAGATAAATATTACCCAACAAAGAGATCCAATTTATTGCTATTATGAACAATTTCCACAAAGGAAGATTTTCTGAACGTTCTAAGGTACCTGTTGTTATTGTCAGTTGCCATTGCGTCGATTCTGATTCGTTGTGACCCTGTGTGTGTCAGAGTAGAACTGTGCTCCATAGTGTTTTGAAAGCAAATCACCAGGCCTATCTTCCGAGGAGCATGTGGCAGGGTTTGAACTGCCAACCTTTCAGCTAGTAGTTGAGTGCTTAACCATTTTCATCACCCAGGGAGCCATCTAAGATGCCTACAGGATAATAAAATAGTGGATTCTTTTCTCCTCATTTCCACATTGGTGCTAAGTAATATCTTGTATGTTTGGATATTTAACATCTTCCTTATCTAAAAACGTTGTTTGAAAGAGGACATGTACCTCCTTAAGCAACTAAGGAGAAGTGTTTGGGATAATTTGTAAAACTGAATCAACTTATTACAACTTTAAATCTCATTATACAAATGTTTTGGTATTTCTGTTGCTCAAAACTTGATTTGACTGTGTTGATACGTATGAATAGACACATAGGATGGGAGTACTTGGGAGAGAAGGGAGAGGAGAAAGATTTGCCTTCAAAAGTCAAATTTGTTTAATAAACATTAACTTACTTGCCTTTCAGAATGAAGGATACTGTTAATATGTAAATATATATCCTGAAGTACTAATATTAATGATATACACTGTTACATATACATTAATTGGTTATCACATGTAGCAAATAATCAAATAATAGGTTGATTCTTTGTTTAAATGACTGAAATGACCAAGTATTTGGGGGCCACGTGGACATAACGTTAAATCTCCTGTGGCTGTAAGAGCGCACACACCATGGTGCATGGTCACAAAACTGGCTCCGCAAATGGACTGTCTACAAACAGGGGAAAGCTTGATTCCAGTCAACAGCAATGGCAAATTCAGAACACTTGCTGAATTTAAAAGATTGCATTTTGAAAGTGGATGTGCTAGGCCTGCACTGCCATCGGCAACCCTTCTAAAGAGACCATGCAGATGGTCCAGAAGTGACTTTGCCCCCATAGCACCCCATCCTCTGTTAAGCACAGAACCACACAAACTGAAAGATTCATGTTTTCCCATATCATTCCCAGGGTTGCTTGATCCATTCAGCCCAGTAAGTAAAGTGCATAGGGATGATATGTTATGGGCCTATGCAATTGTTTTAATTTCTTTTAAAAATCAGAAGGGAAAAAAAAAAAAACTTTTAGGTTAAAGAAAATGTTATATGTAATATACATAACATTGTATATTATATAATTTTGTATTACATAATGTTGACATTCATCTGTATACCAAATTAGTCATACAATATAATTTTTAATATTTTTTATGGAAGAAGGGGCCCATGAAGGCAAAAGTGCCAGGGTGTAATACAGCCCTGAGCCAACTCTGAGTTTATCTAGCAACCGTACTATAAGAAACCCTAGACAGCTATCTAGCAAGTGCGATTAATGATAATTAAATGTGTAAAGTTAAAAAATAAAAATCAGAAGTCATTTAGGAGCCATAATTTTAAAAGGAGTTTAGCAAATTAGAAAACTGCATCGGCTAATAGAATAAATTTGGTTGAAAAGGTGGGTAATTAGCATAAATCAATCTCTATATCATCAGTCTTTTAAAAGCAGCTTTTTAGAACATAAATGGATTTTCCCAGAAAATGAAAGGGAAAGGTCACCCTCTGTTGGTTTCTAAAGGGCGTTGCACTCTGGAGAATCACGAGGCTAAACCTGTGAAAAATATGAGGCTAGAGGAAATCAGATCCCAGTCTGCTCTTCCATTTAAAAACAAAGAGCGATATAAAAACTACCTTTCGCTGAGCAATTTCAAGGTAATTTTAAAGATCAAATAAATTAATACACCTATATAATTGTATGATCTAAATGGTGTTTTCCTCTCATGGAAAATGGGTTTTTAAAGAATATTCATGAGAATGATCCAGAAATTCCATTTCCGTGAGAATTGAAAATACTTGTTCACACAAAACCTGTGCACAAATATTTATAATGGCCCCAGAGTGGAAACAACCCACATGCCTATCCGCAGATAGACCAAAGGTGGAATATCCGTACAATGGAATATTAACCAGCGGTAAAAAGGATTGAAATACTGATGCACGCTATAACATGGCTGAACCTTAAGAACATTATATTAAATGAAAGAAACTGGTCACAAAAGGCCACAAATTGTATGATTCCATCTATATGAAATGTCCAGAATAGGCAAACCCCTAAAGACAGAAAGATGAGTGGTTCCCAGGGATTGGGAGGAAGGGAAAAAGAGGAGTGACTTCTAATAGATACAGGGTTTCTTCTTGAGGCGATGAAATTTTCCAAAATTAAATAGTGACAATGGTTGCACAACTCCATAAATATATTAAAAACCACTAAACTGTATACTTTAAAGGGGTGAATTATATCTCAATAAAGATGTAATTTTAAAAATATATATATTGGTAAAAGAAATAGTTAATTCCTTTTTATTTCTAGGCAGCCCAAATATCAGACCCAAAAGTTATTTTATTTCAAAATGACTTCTTAATACTACTGAATGCCTAGATACTAAGGGTAATTCCTCTGATTCTACAAACTGTTGTTACGTAAAACGATTGTTTAAAAACATTTCAAGTTATTAGGGCATTCAGGTCCTGTAATATGCAGGACAGAACACAGCAACCAAATTTATATTCTTTGGGGAGAATTTATCGAATGTGGAAATTATCAAACAATATGATCAATATCACATGCAAGTAAAATTTTGTTGAAGATCATTCAAAAGTTGTTGCAGCAGTACATTGACAGGGAACTGTTAGAAATTCAAACCAGATTCAGAAGAGGATATGGAATCAGGGATATCATTTCTGATGTCAGATGGTTTCTGGCTGAAAGCAGAGGATACCAGAAAGATACTTACTTACTTGTGTTTTGTTGACTCTGCAAAGGCATTTGACTCTGTGGATCATACCAAATTATGAATAACATTGCAAAGAATGGAAATTTCAAAACACTTAATTGTGCTCATGTGGAACCTATACATAGACTGAGACAGTCGTTTGAACAGAATAAGGGGATACTCGTCAGCAGTTTGAATCCACCAGGCGCTCCTTGGAAATCATATGGGGCAGTTCTATTCTGTCCTATAGGGTCGCTATGAGTTGGAAGGAACTCGATGGCAACGAGTGATGGGTGTGGTTTAAAATCAGGAAGGGTGTGCGTCAGGGTTGTATCCTTTCAGCGTACTTACTCAGTCTGTATGCTGAGCGAACAACCTGAGAAGCTGGACTATATAAAGAAGAACTCAGTTTCAGTATTGAAGGAAAACTCATTAACAGCCTGTAATGTGTTGATGTCACACCTTGCTTGCTGAAAGTGAAGAGGATTTGAAGCACTTAGTGATGAAGATCAAAGCGTTAAGTATAGATTACACCTCAACATAAAGAAAGCAGAAATCCTCACAACTGGACCAATAAGCAGCATCATGATGCAGAGAAAATGTTGAAGTTGTCAAGGATTTCATTTTACATGAATCACAATCAAAGCCCATGAAATTCACAGCCAAGAAATCATATGACATATTGCATTGGGCAAATCTGCTGCAAAAGACCTCTTTAAGGTGTTTGAAAAGCAGAGATGTCACTTTGAGAACCAAGGTGCGCCTGACTCAAGCCATAGTGTTTTCAGTCACCTCATATGCATGCGAAAGCTAGACAATGAATAAGGAAGACTGGAGAATTGATGCCTCTGAACTGTGGTGTTGGCAAAGAAGATTGACTGTACCATGGACTGCCAGAAGATTGAACAAATCTGTCTTGAAAGAAGTACAGCCAGATTGCTCCTTAGAAGTGAGGATGGCGAGGGACCGGTCCCTGGAGAAGGACATCATACATGGTAAAGCAGAGGGTCAGCAAAAAAAGAGGAAGACCCTCAACAAGATGGATCGACACAGTGGCTCTGTCATTGGGCTGAAACACAGCAGTGACTGTGAGGATGGTGCGGGACTGGGCGGTGTTTAGTTCTGTTGAACGTAGGGTCACTATCGACTCAACAGCACGTAAAAAGGCAGCATCAGAGGGGATAACTTTTATCTAAAAAGTTTTTAGTATAGGATTGTTTGGGATCCTGATTTCAAGAAATAGAGTCTGCCTGTACTCATGTTTTTTCAAAGGACTGTGATTCATTTAGGGATTTGTAGGGAATTATGGCATGTTCTCAGAGCCCAAGCCCCTGTTTAACTCTATATGCCTTCCTTCCTTTTTCCAGCTACTACCCTGAGCCCCTGCTCATGAGTTGTTTCTAACTCCCTTGCTTGAGCCAGAGTTCTTTCTTAGAACGTTTTAATAGTAAACCTCATAGATTTAAAAAACTCTGAGAACCATGGGTCCTGGCTCCTCCAGACCACACACCCCTCTCTCTTTGTTTTAAAGATCTTCAGGAGAAAAGAGCTCACAACTTTTCTTGGTCTTGATACCTCCTGGTAGTTTTATTGGACTTACCAGACGGTGTTCAGAGTAGACAGAGCTCAGGCAGTGGAATCAGACCTGAGTTTCAATCTAGTCCAGAGTAGCACGTACCCTGTACAAGGTAGTTAATGAAGCTGAGCCTCTGTTCCCCAATTATAAAACGGGGCGGGGAGAGGAGAGGGTAGACTACCTGTCAAGCTGTGAGGATTAAATAAATATGTGCATGGTGCCTACTCAGTGACTCTGCTCAACAACTATAATTTCAATATTTTTAAACTGTCAGAGAGTTTTCCTCGTATCTAACCCAGTCATTAAGATACTTTTTGGAAGCCTGCTCATCTTTCCAGCTCTCTAGACTACTTTAAGGACAACCTTCATCGTTACCTGAATGACAGAGAGGGTCCTGAACCAAATATTACTTCTATTTATTTGAAAATAAAAAACAAACAAAAATTATATCCAACTTATAATAAGGCCCTGTTGTAGTTAGTTGCTGTCCAGTCCGCATCTACTCATGGCAACCCCATGTACAACAAAACGAAATGCCCAGTCCCACACCATCCTCGTGATTGCCGGCATGCTTGAGTCCAATGCTGCCTTCCAACTTAGGGGACTCATCTCCCAGCACTATATTGACAATATTTGTTGTGGTCCACAGGGTTAATTCTCAGAAATAGGTTGCCGGACCTTTCTTCCTAGGCTATCTTAGTTTGGTGGCTCCACTAGAATCTGTCCACTGTGGGTGATCCTGCTGGTGTTTGAAATACCGGTGGCATAGCTTCCAGCATCACAGTGATACAGAAGCCATCAGAGTATGACAAACTGACAGGTGGTGGTGACAAGGCCCTAAAAATCCTAAAACATAGTTCTGGCCATTAAACAGGATTCCTGCTGGCAGGAAGCTGAGCTGGTTCTGGCAGGGAAGCTTCCGGTGCCAGCCCTTCTGAGAGCTGGAGTACAGACAGGCTCAGTCTTCCTTGTGCGTAAGGCTCCAGTCAGTGAACTGCTAAGGCTGATCTCTGGGGCCTTTTAGAAAGGATGCAATAAAATGCGTTTTTAGAGTATGCATTTACTTTCTTTTCCTCTAGATTGTGAATTTATCCACATGAGTTTGATCTCGAATTTATAAAAATATTCTTTAACACTTGTGCTCATTAGCATTCAGAGAGAACAGGACTGCTTTGATTTTTACTTTCTTGCTTTGAGAATCAGACACTTCTTTGCTCGTTGTACAAGTGAACTCGGAAGAGTGTAGCATGCTATTGGGCCTTACTAAAAGCAATTAAGAGTGAAGCTCATGGTCTTTGCTTTGCATTATTAATATTTGGGCATATTTTTCAGACTGTTGCAGTGCATTTTTTTCTTTTGGGGTATTGATATGTGGTCAGCTACTGCCAGCATCATGTTTGGCTTCTCGATGTAGTGAATGCACCCAATTATACAGTCATGATTTCTTTTTTGGTTTTGTCTCCAGAATAAGGAGTTTGTGTGTCGAGGGCACGACTACGAGAGGCTGGAGGCCTTCCAACAGAGGATGCTGAACGAGTTCCCCCACGCCATCGCCATGCAGCACGCCAACCAGCCTGACGAGACCATCTTTCAGGCGGAAGCGCAGTGTATCCTAAGTTCCTGCAGAAAGGCGGGCTTCCACTAAGATGGCACCAGCCATTAGCGCAGAGTATTTTTATTTTAGGTTGTTCCAGCCACTGGTGCCTTTTTAATAGCCATGTTCATACTCTCTTTCTCCTCATCTTAATTTTAGTTTAGCTCCTTTTGAACAGAATTTAATTATTCTGTTTTTTATTAAGATTTCACTCACTTGAAAAGAAATCCCGTAAATATTGTGTTAAAGGATTTTTTTTTTTCCTTTTAATTAAAACCGTTCTGGTCTCAACTCTACTTTTAAAACTCTTTTAGTGACTTCTTCTAGAATAATTTTTCTTCATCATACCCTGTGGAGACTACTTCAATTCAAGGAAATAATAACATTGTTTTTACTGGTGCACATTATTCATACTCTTCTCGCCCTGATATTTTTATTCTGAAATACAGAAGAGAAGAGAAGAGGTCTGCCAGTATCTTTTGAGGCTCTTGGCCATAGCATCCTGGAGAGCCTTTAATAATGGCTGTGTAACGAACATTCCCATTGTCTAAAATGGACAACTCAGCTGAAATTACACAGAAGTTGGGGACAAAGGGAAATCATCCCAACACTCATTTCCAAATCCCTCTGCTTCTCCCTGGAAAACGATGGTCTTAAAGAAGGCCTGAAATTCTACTAATACTTATGGATAACATTTCAAAGCAGAAACCAGAATGCAAAAGAAGCAAGAAATTACATAAGGAATAGTATTTTGCTATCCTTCTTTGATTAAAAAAAAAAAAAAAATTTTTTTTTTAGAAGGAGGTAAATATACAACTAAATATAATGTCCCTTTAATATAATTTTTTGAAATAGCAACTAGAAGTAAACACTTCGCTTATTGATATAAAATTTGAGATAGTGGTTGCTGCAAATACATGCAGGCAAGGGACATAGAGGATCACGCAGGTAAATGAAAAATTATCAGTGTTTTGATTCCTGTCTTTGGTGGTGGTTGCATGAATATTTATATATTATCAATGCCCATGGAAGCAGCAGTGAAGAAATCAAATGACGTATTGCATTGGGCAATTCTGCTGCAAAAGACCTCTTTCGACTGTTACAAAGGAAAGATGTCACTTTGAGGACTAAGGTATGCCTGGCCTAAGCCATGGAATTTTCGATCACTTCCTATCACGTGCAAAAGTTGGACAACAAATAAGGAAGACCAGAGAACTGATGCCTTTGAATTATGGTGTTGGTGAAGAATATTGAATATACCATGGGTTGCGAGAAGAACAAACAAATCTGTCTTGAAAGAAGTACAGCCAGAATGCTCCTTAGAAATGAGAATGGCAAGAATTCATCTCACGTATTTTAGACATGTTATTTATTTATTTTTTTTATCAGGAGGGATCAGTCCCTGGAGAAGGACATCATGGTAGAGTAGAAGGTCATCGAAAAAGAGGAAGACCCTCAACAAGATAGATTGACACAGTGACTGCAACAATAAGCTCAAACATAGCAGTGATTGTGAGGATGGCGTAGGACTGGACAGTGTTTTGTTCTAGTGTATAAGGGTTGCTATGAGTCAGAACTGACGATGCAGCACCTAACAACAGCATTTTTTAAAAAAACAAGTAAATTTGAGGGCCATGAACATCTCATGATCAAGGGTTATGATTAATCCAGTTCTGAGTACCTAAGATACGTAAATTTATAGGTTATGCAAATTTCAACCTGATGCTTTGTCAGAATCTTCTGCCTAGAAATAGTTCAAGACCTGTAGTTTGAGAAATGATTTGCTTTGAACTGAGTTCTTTGCAACTTCTTGGCAATTTTTAAAATGACTTTGACCCAAATAGAAACACCAGATTTGTTACTCATCCTGTTCTCTCTGCCAGAGCTCATCTCGAACCAAACTTCCATGGAGTTTTCCAAGTCGGGTTCCCTCCTTGACTCTTTAATCCTAGATTTGCAGATCTATGCTGTGACTCCCATCCCAGAGAGCCAGGAGGTCCTGCAGAGAGAGGGTGTTCCAGACAACATCAAAAGTTTCTATAAAGTGAATCATATCTGGAAATTCCGCTATGACAGACCATTTCACAAAGGGACCAAAGATAAGGAGAATGAATTCAAGGTACCATCAACTTCTTATTACGCACTGTCTCCTGAGATAGATTATGAATTCTCTGGGGGCAAGACCTTCGGTAAATATTTACTTGGAATGAAAAAAAGTGGTGGAGCCAGAAAGGATTGTATAAATCGTTTAGTCTAGTGGTTCTCAAACTCTGTGGTGTATCAGAGTGACGTGGGGTATTTTCTAATTAAGCGGATTTCAGGGCCCCAGCCCAGAAATTCTGACTCGGTGGGTCTGGGCAGAGGCCCAGAAATCAGCTTTTTTTTTTTTTTTTTTACAATTCTGAAGCCAGTGGTCCTCAGACCAGCTTTTGAGAGCTCATGATTGAGCCCAATCCTCATATTCATTCATGTTGAACCAACTGTGGATATCATGAGTGCAATAAGTAAGGAATACTTAATGAGCAGGGAAAGAGGAGTCTTGAGACAGAGAATAGTGGGGTGGACTGCTGGTATGGTGGGAAAGTTCTGTTCTATCCTCTACTGCTTTTTCTTGTTAGAACAGTATATAATTAGGACTTTTGAGAGGACCCAGGGTAAACGCAAACCTTGGATTCTTTGTCACGTGTTGGGTTCTCTGTTCTCAGTAGTTATAGTATGCTTTGCTCATTTAGACTCATAGCGACCCTATAGGACAGAGTAGAACTTACCCGTAGAGTTTCCAAGGAGAGCCTGGCGGATTCGAACTGCCGACCTTTTGGTTAGCAGCCGTAGCACTTAACCACTACGCCACCAGGGTTTCCAGCTATGCCACAAGGGTTTACCTATAGGGTTGCTATGAATTGGAATCGACTTGATGGCAGTGGGTTTGGGGTTTTTTTTTTCTGCTCATTTAGAGTTCCCTCAGCCAGATGGGATAAAATTTCCCACAGCCCTACTGGGGGCAAAGGGGCAACATTGTACAGCAGATAAATTATAACCTGCCCTTTCCTTTACAATAGTATCGTAGTGAGACCAGATAGATCCCCAGTTAGCAAACATCTACCCCCTAAACAAAGCATGCAGAACTTATTATTGGGGATTAATGGGCTTAGCTTCTTTTATCACAGATATTCTCTACTTAAACCAGGAAATGTTTTCCTAACCCTATCAGTAATGATTATATAATGTTACCTCACCTTGTCAGCTCTGCGCAAGTGTCAGTTCCCAGTGCTCCCAGGAGTTATTCAGAGCAAAATAATGAAAAGGGTAAATTGTGACTGTTCTCAGAGTTACCATGGGTCTGAGTATAGAGCAGTCTCTAGGGCAAGGAGGCTGGATGTGTTAAATATCAAGGCGAGGAGACCATTGGAAAGATCCATGATCATTTTCTAGTTCTTTTCCGGAGACTTATATTTTTCTTTTTGCCCTCTAAAACCAATTAAAGATCTAGTTAGTAAAGTTCATGATACTGTTTTCTTTGCAAATGCTTCCAGTGAGTAATAAGTCAAAGATTCACTCGAGTCAGGCAGTTAATGTGGCCAAACTCCCATTCTAATTACCCGTAGAGCCAGCTCTAGAACCCGTATCTTTTGAATCCTCCATTGCCATTTCTACTGCATTTCCTCGTGGCCATCACTTTGTTTATCAATAGTACAGCTATCTCCCTAAAGAAGATAAAATAAATCCGGCCTCCTTGTCCCTGTGCTTCCAGCCCTTGGAATCTGGCTCCAAACGGAAGCCTCATCTCCTCCACAACCCACTCACCTACCCCGCCTGTTAGCTGCAGCAACACCGAGCTCCTTTCTCCATCTCTTGCCATGCCCCTTCACAAACCTCTCAGAGTCTCTGTTCCCACTGCTTCCTGCTGCCTGCAGCGCTTCCCCCGCTCTCTCCTCCTGGCAAACTCCTACATACTCTTCAAAATTCAGCTCACGTGTCACCTCCTTGGAGAAGTGCTGTCCTCCTCCCACCAGGATGGTGTGCATGCCTGCTTCTTGTTTGTCCATAGCACCTTGATCATGCCTTTCTCTTAGTCCTTTGCCCTTCTTTATCTGATTCCCTCTGTCACCATCTGAGCATCGGCAGCTCCTCTCATGGGGACCCTGCCCTGTTTATCTGGGTTCATCTTGGCTAGCACACAGAAATCCTTCCAGTTTTTGTTGTTGATGAATAAATGGCACTATTTCAGGAATTTTGAAAAGTGTTATTCTCTTGGTAATACACATTATTTAAGTAAGAAAAAGTGAGTCATAGGTACAGAAACCTGGTTGACAAAAGAGAAACATATCGTTGACAGCAGCTCCTACCAAAGGCAGCGTGGTTTCAAGTGTGCTGGTGCTGAGGATGCCTGGGTCAGTCAGCAGGAGCCCAACTCTAAAACGTAGATCCTCCTGGATTACAGCAGTTCGGATGGGCAAGAGGGAACAGTGTATTGATCGGGTACAGCAGTGGAGAAGAAGTCAGAAGTATTAGTGGGTGGTTTTAGTGCTGGCTTTGCTAGTAATTAGAATGTAACTTTGAGCAGGTCACATTGCTTCTTTGGTGTTTTATGTCTTTATCTTGGTCAATACAAAGGTTAATAAGCTACGTGATTTCTGAAGTGCTCTCCTCTTTTAAAAGCTTGTTATTTAAATCTTATGTTGACCAGCTGTTGCTATTACCCTTTCCAGATAAAAATGCCTAGACCTTGAGGAGTCAAGTTTAAAGTAAAATTTAGAATTTTAGAGAAATGAAGAAAATAACGTGATAGTCTATTTTTATATTTGTGAGCTTGCTGTCTGAAGTAGGAGTTCATTTATCCTGCACAGAAAAGTTACAGGAGCTCTTCAGTGGAGGTATTAGCACAATCTTGAGCAATAGCTTACTGCGACGGCTTCACGAGTGCAGAGTCGCTTGCTGAAGTGCTGGAATGAATACTAATGAAAAGTTGAGCAGAATGAGCAAAACCTGATAAAACTGAATGGCAAGATTAGTCATAGCTCAGTATGTAGAAAGAAGGGAAACTTGGGAACTTAATTTGTTCTGTATTTTGTAGAGTCTCTGGGTGGAGAGAACGTCCTTATACCTGGTGCAGAGTTTACCTGGAATTTCTCGCTGGTTTGAAGTGGAAAAGCGTGAAGTGGTAAGGATCAGAGCTTATTTTCATTTCTCCTTACAGTTGCTCACCTGGAGTCCTGCTGTATACTAGTTGCTTCTGCTTTTGACTCGAAGTCTCTGGAGGTGCTCAGTGAGCTAGTGAGTGTTTATGATACTGACCACTAGTATCAAGCCAAGTGATCATTACTGGTAATACTGTCCTGGTCCATCCAGCCAGAGGAATTCCTTGAAAACAGCTATTGCTACAGAATGCAAAGAATCAGGCCCTTGAGTTAGTATAGGAATTCTAGCTACCGTAATTACTATAGCTATGTGACCTTCAGCACTTACTACGTGTCAGTCCTGTGCTAAGAATATTACCTACATTATCTTATTTAATCATCATATCAAAACTGTGAGGTATGTATTCTTGTCTATATTTTTGCAATTTTTAACAAGAAGTTAAAAGTCTTTGCCAGGGGTCACATAGTAAAACCCTGAAGAAGGAGTGACTCCAACCCAGATTTTTCTGACTCCAAAGTCAGTATGTTAATTGGTGTTAAAACAAAAATCATCTTAAGCCAATAATAGAAGTTGAAGTTTATTCAATATATGATATGCAAACTGGACAACTCTTCTGCCTAGAGAGTCAAAGTGTTCCTGAGATGAAAGTACTTCCAGAAACTCATATACCCCATATTACAGACATCACCATGGAAAGGGGCCAGAACTATGTTTACAGAATAACAGTTTGCCCTAAACACAGCTTCTAGCCCAACCCTGGAATTTCTGTTTCCCGAAATCTTCAAAAGATCACGATGCCCAAGGCAAAATGGTGTTTACTAATTAGCAAGACTATCCTTTGGCTAAACTTGACTTTTAGGAGACCAGTCTGCTCAGGGCTCAAGGTTCAAAAGATCACCTTCAGGGCAATGGCCTAAGTGGGTTACCCCAACACCATGGACCCCAGAAATCTGGATTCCAGGAGAATTAAAAACTGTTTCTCATCGGTATGTTAAGCCTTGATTTCTTCATAAGCAAAATGGAATAACTAGGTTTGAAAGGTGTCCTGGTGGCACAATGATTAAGTGTTAGGCTGCTAACAAAAAGGTTTGTGGTTCAAACCCACCAGCCACTCTCCAGGAGAAAAGACATGGCAATCTACTCCCATAAAGATTATAGCCTGGGAAACCCTACGAGACAGTTTACTCTGTCCTTGTGGGGTCACTGTGGGTTGGAATCGACTTCAGGGCACACAGCAACAACACAGTCATTGGGAGTATTAAAATATGAGTGTAACGCTCCAGCACAGTATCTGATGCATAGTCATTGTCACTACAGTTAGGCCTAGGAGGTATGGTGGTATATTAGTCTGAATGAGCAGTTCTGGATAGAGTACCAGCTGGAGATCAGTGAGTGTCATTATAGAGCCTGGCAGTCGTAGAACCCAAGAACCTTCCTAGTTGTGAAACCTGCCCCAGTGCCAATCTCCAGTTTGGGGAGCAAGGAAAGCAGTGGCTAAGGGCATCCACACCTAGGGTAATCTTGTAGCCCTGTAATCTTGTAGCATCCCTTCTCCCTCCCTGGGTACATCTTTTGTGGCTGAGGCCAGCTCTTCAATTTGCCACAGTCCTCTGAGAAAAAATACACCAGCCGTGAAAGTATAATTCAGCTTTTCCTTATTTAGTAAATAAGCCCACTGTGTTAATGAGTAAACAAGAGCAGTCCCTGCCAGAATTGTCCTCAAGAACGACTTGGCCTACCTGAAATCTCTCTGATCGCTGAGACTGCCCTCAGCATATTGTGTTCAGTTCGATGCCAAAAAATTAATACGGCTCCCTAAGCAAATCGAATTCAATTTCAGCAGATTGTATCAATGCAGTTCTATTTTTGTGCCCTGAGTCAAGGGTTCCCCAAAACACAGTGCTGAGAGTCTCATTATTGCACTGCCTGCTGAATGGCAGGGACCCAGCCCACAGAAGTGTTCTGAGTCATCCATGCAGCATTAATGATTCAGAGAGCCTTTCAACCATTCACTACCCAGAGTGTTAAATCCTCTGAGGTCTCACCAATGGTCCTAGCTCCTGAAATGTTACACAGACACACACACACACACACACAACACTAATAAAGAATAGCATGCTGATAGTGATAAAAGGAGCGTTACTAACCACGAACTTTAAACACCAGCTTCCTGCTTTATTAGAATATGCAGTCTATGTTTTGTCAAACAGAACACACCAAACTGGGCTATTTTGTTCCCTGAACACAGCCCACTCTTAGCAGCCTTTGCGTCTTTCTCTTCTTTCTGCTGTCTGGAATTTCTCCACTTCCATTAAAGTTATTTGGTTTACTGATTTAACCCCTAATGTATAAGGTCCCCAAGAAGAGGGGCACAGAGTAGGTACTCAGTAAAGATAGGCCAAATTAAACTGAGTTGAAATTCTTTATCAACAATGTCAAAATCTATAAGATTCTGAAAACCAGATAAGTTTGGCTCCAAAACTCACCTGGCAATAAACCTAACCTGAACTGATGTAACACAATTATAATCATTATCCTGTTAAGTGTGAAGGTTGATATATTTCACTGCAGAAATATTAATGTAATTGATTAAAGGGATTGCTCCAAACCCAACTGGGGTTACATAATATACCCTATGTGCCCCATATTGCCTTTCTAAAATTGGAAAAATTCTGAATTCCAAAATATCTGGTACCAAAAGACTGTAGATGAAATCGTGGTCCTTTATTTCTAAGTCAGGGCCCCAGAGTAGCATATTAAATTTTCCTTAAGATAACAGTGCCTTTGAACTATTGTTTCTTCCGTATATGTTTCATTGTTTTCAAATTTTAAAAAAAGATTAAATTTTTTTTCTGATTAGGAATTAAGCTCATTTTAAAAATTTTAAGCAAGATCCCACCCAGTGCTGTCATAACTATAAAATAAAAATAAAAAAAAAAAATAGAAGGTATAAATGAATAATCGTGCTGGTTGAACGAAACAATAAACAGTTAATGCCACCAAATTATACATGTGAAGAATGTTGAAATAGTGAATGTTTTGTTACATGTATGTTCTCCACAATCAAAAAAAAAAGAATATATAAGTAGAAATTTTAAAAACTCTAAAGATGATGAGAATATTATCACATCTCTCATCAAATCCATTAGAAAATCACAGGGCTCCTCTTTTAACATATAGCTGGAATCCAGCCACTTCTCACCCCCTTCACTAATACCACCATCTGCAGCCTAGATTACTGCAGTGGTTTCCACAGAGGTCTCCTGCTCCTACCCTTGCCCCACTGCACTCACTTCTGTACAGTACACTTCTGTGTACTTCAGTTACATCATACGAAAGTAGAGAAAATATACAATGAACCTGATTTAACCATCATCTTACTTCAGACAGCTATCCAAGAGGCCACTTTGGTTTCATCTGCATTTTCACCCACTTCCTCCCACACTGGATTATTTTGAAGTAAATCTCAGACATCATTTCATCTATAAATATTTTAGTGTCTTTACAAATTACTTGTTTCTTTAAAAAAAAAAAAAAAAACCTCAATATCACCACCACACAAAAAAATTATTAAGACTGAAAAAATCAAAATACCTTATTCATAAAATATCCAGTGTTTATTCATATTTCACCAAAAGCCTTTATTTATTTTGCTGTTTGTTGTATTCAAATGTTATTTGAATCCAGATTCAAATAAAGTTCATATATTGCGCTTAGTTGAAATGTCTCCAAATCGCTTTTGATCTACAGTGATCTACATCACTTTTTTTTTTCTTGCAATTTTTTGTTGAAGAAGCCAGATTGATTATCCTCAAGTGTGTCCTTCAGTCTGGATTTTGCAGACTGCCTCCCAGTGGGTCATTTAACATGTTTTCCTGTCCCTAATATTTCCTGTAAATTGATAGATTTAGAGGCTTCATAAGATGTCATTTTATTTTTGTTTTTGCAAGGCTACTTCATAGGCAGTGTTCTGTGCTCCTGGTTGTCTCTTTCTTTGTGATGTTGGTAGCCATTGGTGATCTTTGACCAGATCTATTAATTCACCATCCAAGGTTACAGAATGGAGACATTTTATCATTTCTTCGTTACTTAATCATTGCTATACTTCTGTGCAGAGAAACTTCCCCTCATCAACTGTTTGATTGCCCAGAGGTTTAGGATCAGAAGGATAATGCTCTATTCTTTCCCATCATTTATCAGTTTTTAAAATAATTTGGTTCCTTTGCAGTCTACAAAGGTGACCAGTGAGGTTTTTAGTTGGTTGGTTTTGGTTTTAGTATCACTAATAACTCATGGATTTAAGCATATTTTCTTTCAAACTGTTGCCTTTATTATCTTTATTAATATTCAGTTTGTTCCATCTTTGGCCATGGAGAGCCTCTTCAAAGTGGCTCCTGAACCCTACTGTTAAACTGTACTCTTACTGTTACTAAGTTAACACAGAGGATCAAATTTTCAAACCAGACATACCAATCTGCAATCTTGCTCAGTATCGAGCTTTACTAATAATTTCAAGGAAATCAAGAGGCTCAGGTGGAGCAGAGACATCTGAGACATCCAACGTGGTTCCCCAGGTCCTTCTTTCCCACATCAATAATAATAACCCAAAATAATAGATGGAGTCTCTAAGTGAGATTCTTCATACAGGGGCATATTTAAATTATGTGAATTAATTAATTTAAAGTAAGTAATTTAAATTATGAAACATTTCCTTTTTGTACTCCAGAGAGTTGCCTAGCTTCTCAGGAACATTCTCTAGGGAATCCTGCCTTATGAATTCTGCATTTATTTACTGTAAGCAATCCTTTAGCTGAGGACTTCCTGCCAAGGGCATTCCACAGATAACATCTCTTCCTTCTAGCAATTAGTCTGTTTATTTGGAGGTTCAATTGACAAGGAGATTAAACCTGGTCACCTGCCTCCTTCTCTGTCCTTGGAGGATATTCCCTCAGTAAAGAATCCAGGCCAGCTGCTTTAATAGAGATACCTTCTTGCTTTAGGGTACAGCAAGTTGTCCCGGGTTTACCTCGTACATCACCTGTCCCAATGCTGAAATCAACCATTTCTCCAGTGACTCCTCATTCTTTTTAAGTAGTAACAGTATTTAGAGATCACAATCTTGGTGCTGTGGGAACTGAATTATTTGAACTTTCTTTGTACATGTATCTTTGCACATTTCTTTGACTGTCGTCTTAGGATAATTTCCCTAGAAGTGAATTGATCTATCAAAGTGTGTTCACAACTTTTGTTCATGTATCAGTGATGAGATGTATCCGTGTATGCCATACCTGGAGGAGATAATGGTGTGGGGGAGTACCTATTCTCCCAGGATCCTCTCCTACACTGAGTGTTACAGGTTATTTTAATCTTTCCATATAAAACCAAAAAATGGAAACCTTTTGCTGTCGAGTTGATTCCAACTCATAGCGACCCAATAGGACGGAGTAGAACTGCCCCTTTGGGTTTCCAAGGTGGATTCAAATGGCTTACCTTTTGGTTAGCAGCTGAGCTCTTAAATACTGTACCACCAGGGCTCCGCTTTCTACTTAACAGACCAAAAATAATCACACTGGGGTTTGTTTTTGTTTCCGGCATTTACTGACCACTAGTGAAGATGTTTTCATATATTTATTTACTCCTTCTGCTTATTTTGCAAATGTACTGGTCATATCCTTTGTCTAGTTTTCATTTCTTTAGTATTTGAGAGATATGAATACTTTGTCTGGAATATATGTTGGAAATATTTTACTTGGTTGTAGGTTGTCTGTATTATTTTGTTTACTTTTTAACATATAGCTAATCAAAGCTCTTAGACTTTTCCTTTATGGTTTAGCTTTTATGTACATAAGACAAAGGTTTAATGTCACAAATAATGAAAAAGTGCATCTCCACTTAACACCACACAGATAAAGAAACAGAACATTGCTAGCACCACCCTAGAGGTGTCTGAGGTACCTCTGTTCCTTTCCCCCGAAGGAGCCCTGGTGGCACAGTGATTAGGCACTCAGCTGCTAGTCAAAAGGTCAGCGGATGGAACTGACCAGCTGCTCCTCGGGAGAAAGATGTGGCAGTCTGCTTTTGTAAAGATTTACAGCCTTGGAAACCCTATAAGGCAGTTCTACTCTATCCTATAGGGTGGCTATAAATCGGGATTAACTTGACGGCAGTGGGTTTCGTTTGGTTTGGTCCTTTCCCCTAGAGGTTACCACTATCCTGACTTCTGTGTTATTCTTTTCCTTCCCTGGTTTATCAACTATTTATGCTTCTCTGAAAAAGTCAATTTAGTTTTGCCTGGTTTGAAGCCTAATATAAATCGTATCATACTGTATGACTTGCTCTTTTCACTCAGCATTATGTTTGCAACATTCATTTATGTTATTGAATATGACTGAAATGTATTGTTTTCACTGCTGTATACTATTTCTGTGTGAGCATACCACAATATGAGCATAGCACAAATGTGTATGCATTCTAGTATCAGTGGACATAGGGATTGTTTAGGACTGTTATGAACAATTGTGCTTTGAACATTTTTGTCCATATTTCCTGACACATATACATACTCATCTGTTGCTCCGCTTTTCTTAGGATACAGTCCTATGAGTAGAATTGTTGGATGGTAGATGTGTATATCCTCAACTTTAGTAAAAAAAAAAAAAAATGCCAAATTGTTCTCCAAAGTGATTGAACACTGTTATTTGAACTTCTAACAGCAGTAATTGAGAATTCCTATTTTTCGTATTCTCACCCTCATTCCGTATTATCATATTTATTTTTGCCATTCTGGTGGCTGCGTAGTAGTATCTGTTGTGGTAATATTTTTCATTTCTTTGAACTCAAATGAGGTTGGACATCTTTTCATATGTTTAGTGGCCATTTGGATTTCTTTGTAAAGTGGCTGTTCAAGTCTTTTTTTAAAATTGGGTTCTTTGCCTTTTTCTTACTGATTTGTAGGAGTTCTTTGTACATTCTGGACCTGGACTCTTATGATGGTTATTATACATGCTGTAAATATCTTTTCCTACTTTTTAACTTTCCCTCTCTTTTGATAAACATACATTCTTAATTTTGATCCAGCTGAATTGTTCTAGCAGTTTACAGTGTTGGTTAAAGATGATCTTACTGACCTTTTTTAAAACTCCTGTTTGTTTCCTTAACTGAAAGAACCAGGACTTAAACGCACTTATTGTAAGCCTGGATTATTTTACCGCTGGGAGCTTGGCAGACCTTCTCTTCAAAGAGAGTATCTATGACAATAACAGTCATAATGCCATGTATTTCAAGAGCACTTTTATCATTTTCATTTTATCATTTTCACAATTAGGTCCCCCTTAACAACCCAGAATTTTTAAGTAAAAAAAATATATATGTATTTTTTATTTAACAACCCAGAATTTTTAAGTCACTGTGATTCTATTTGGCTCTCTTTCAACAGATAGATCCTGCGGCATATATGATCATGATGTTTTCTATAGCTCCCAGCTGTGTACCATCTTGTGCCGCCTTATGGTGCTGTTATGTATGCATATGGGGCCCAGATGAGCATATGTCCCATCTTCCCAGCTGGCCTGAAAGCTCCTGGACATCAGGGGATCTGTAAATGCATTTTTGCCTCTTTTGTGGTGCTTTGCATTGAATAAGCATTCATGATGATGAAGGTGATACTAATATACAGGGCCCCCTGAATATTTAACCATTCAAAAGAAAGAAAAATCCATTTTAAAAGATATGAGATGCTGGGATTTTTTTAAAGATTAATTGTCGCTTTGCTAATGTATAGTTGATACTTGCTGATTATCCAAGCCATATTTCAACCAATGAGTATGATCACCTGCCCTTTCCTTGCCGTACTAATGAGCAGTTAATTAGACCTCCACATCCCTGTCTGTTCTACTGGACGGCTCCTGGTGGTGCTATTGATGGGAGCCAAGGGGGAGCACAGATAATTGTGTGGATCATCTACTTTGTCTTCCTTCCCGAGTGTCACAAAACTCAATGTATGTGTGTGCTTATTTGCTTCTCAGGTAGAAATGAGTCCTCTAGAAAATGCAACTGAAGTGTTGGAAAATAAGAATCAGCAGCTGAAGACACTGATCAGTCAGTGTCAGACAAGACAGATGCAGAATATTAATCCCCTGACCATGTGCCTGAATGGAGTGATAGATGCCGCAGTGAATGGCGGAGTTTCCAGGTACCAAGAGGTAAGGATTAGGTTTTGTGTAAGAGAAAGTTTTCAGATGTGACTTTTTAGGGTTTCACAAATCTTTTTTCAAAATATGTGCACACATCAGCATACATAGTGCTACAGTTAACACAAATGGAGTCATTTGTTAAGTAGAGCAAACATACAGTTGTTTGTGATGTCCACTTATTCTACTTCCCAACATGTGATATTGTGAGCATCAAACTGTGTGTGTGTTTTTTCCGTGTATAAAATCAGTGAGGAGATCAGGATTGTTTAGTAAATGTCTATCTAAAATCATATCCTTTAGCAAAGAGGTTCATGGTCATTGAAGTCTGATCTTGGTTAGAAGATACCTTAATTGGACTTTTCATCTGCCTTCTTAGTTTTAAACAAAAAACCCTTGAAGATGAGGCCACCATGGTGGTCACACTGAATGTTAAGACAGTTATTTTAAGATTAATGTCATATAGCTTGTTGAGCTGGATCTGTTTGTTTGCTGTAAGGAGAGTACTTATTATATAACCTCGGACCTCCCTTTAGCAGTCTTATGAACCCATTCTCACCAAACGCCCACTCTAAGAATCACTCCATCTACCCCCAAATGTGGTTTGTAATGGTTTCATTTCTTCGGAAGATTCCGGATCTCCTGTAAAAACAACATTCGGGTCTTTTACTTCCTTTGTAACTTTCCCAAGTAGACTGACTGTCCCTTCTCTTACTAGGCTTTCTTTGTCAAAGAATATATCTTAAGTCACCCTGAAGATGGAGAGAAAATTGCACGGTTAAGAGAGCTAATGCTGGAGCAGGTAAGGGAGGCAGAAGCCAACCAATCACCTTCTCCGTCCTGCCTGGATATGTGCCTGCTTAGCCAGAGACCTGGCTACATGGGTGGTCTAACTGAAGCTGGCAATGGAGAGTTGCAGATTTACCTGTAATGGATCCTAACTTGCTGATTTCTACTTTTTCCCCCAACTTTGATGCAAAAATACATTTAACAATGAGTAGGCCATGGCCACCCCTTATGACAAATGCTTCATATATTCTGCTAGGTCTTTTGAATGTTCTCTCCCTAAAGACTTGCTGTAGGTGTGGTATCAACTTTTTACTAAAAACTTTGAGCTCAGATGAGTTCAGGCCAACTCTAAATGGATGGATGGATGCACAGACAGACGGACATATGGAAGGATGGACGGACAGGATTGTTACTTAAATGCCAGAATGAGGAAGTGAGCAATCAACAGACTTTGCTTTAAAACAACAGCATGTTTTGCAAACTAAACCTACAAATTACATGATATGAACAAAAGTAAACATAACCTCATCATTTTCGACTCCAAAGAAGCATAGTTTATTTATTTGGCACCATCAAGTACAAAGAGCTGGCGTGAGTGATCTGTTGCCTATTGTGTCCCTACTGAGTAGCTCTTAGACTAAAAACAGTTCGAACACCTGTGAGGTAGGTAGGTGATGTTATGGTTGAAAGGCTGGATTAGATAGGAAATAGATACATTTAATCCCATGAGAATTGGGATATGTATGATGAAGTGTGACAAAAGCACCTTTACCCAGTTAATAAGCACATACAGCAGGCCTTTTTGCATTAGAAACTGATGAGGCTCTGTCTGGTTTTAGTCCATATTAGATGCTCTGTAGGCTTAATCCAGAAAACCTGAGACTTGTGAGGTAGGTGGGGCCCTGGGCGAAGGCCTTGGCCAGAGTGGGCTTGTTTATACAGCTTCTAGAAAAAAGAGGGGAGTTACTTGGAATTGTTCTGCAAGGAAATAGACAATAAGCGAAGTTCCCAGTGTGATCTTGGAGGTGATGTAGATGTGAGAAGTGAACAATTTGGGTCATTAATTCTTAGGAGTGACTTTAACCTTTGTTGATTTTTAAAAATCTGTGTTTTACCTGAACACAGTCTCTTGTGAATGGCTTGCCTTACCCAGGAGTCTTTCTGCTGTATTCAGCCTGACTGAATTCTTTATCCAGAATTAAAATTGTAGCTTAGGACTAAGAAGCCTCTCAAAAAAATAGAATTGAGAGCCTTTATTTCCTATATATCCCACCTGTTTATGTTCCTGATGCCTTGTGAAAGAGCCATGGCCTAGAGAACATTTGATCTCTATCATAGGACAAGCTGTGCCTGCTATGTGACCTCATCGTTTTTATGGGACAGTAGAAGTAGAATTGAATAGAGCAGGCACTATCCTCCTCTGGACCTGTGTGAAGCAGTTCAGGAGATACACGCCTTCCAGGAAGGACTTGCTGCCTCAGCTGTTCACTGTTGCTATTGGCAAACTACCTCCATCTGTCAGATCTTCCAGGGATCGCCTCAGCTGCAAAGAGCCTCTCCCAAGGTTACCACCTTTCTGGACAAATCCACATCCAAAGACTGAGGAGAGGGGATGTAAACCCTGGCCTTTGGAGCCCAGTGGGAAAACTCTGACAAACCATTAAAGCTCTGTAGCTCCCCTGGGGCCTGCTGACACCGACAGGACTGCCCTGCTTCCCCTCCCTCTTACAGGCAGGGATCTCAAGGGCGGGAAAAAAAAAAAAAAAAAAGTGTGTCAAAGTAGAACCGCGCTCCCTGGAGCTTTCAGTGGCTGGTTTTTCAGAAGTAGATGCCAGGCCTTTCTTCTGAGGCACCTCTGGGTAGCCTCAATCCGCCAACGTTTCAATTAGCAGTCAACCGCACTAACTGTTTGCACCACCCAGGAACTCCAGTTCCAAGGGCATTCCCTGGTAAACATCCTAATCTCCATGTGAGAGTCGGCTTCCTGGAGAACCAGCCTGCAACATGTTCTGGGCAAAAGGGAGGGTACCAAACAACTAGTGCTGAAAGTGGAAACAGCTGGAGGCTCCTACACTTAGGCTCAACTCGTAGCTCCCTTTCACCCCCTCATCACAGACATCTGCCTCCCCCTTTATGCCGTAGACACACACTCCACTCAAAACAATTCCTTCAAAGGTGCCCTTCTTGTTTATTTCAGGGTATTGTCATCTTTATGTAAATGTGCTTGCAGTGGGGGTTATCCAGAACCTGAGTTATGGTCCTGCCCCTTAGGGAAGGTGCTGGGCTCTCCAACTCACTGACTGTCCTATTTGGCCTGAGCTTTCAGCCTCTAGTCTTCACAAGCTGTAATGAAAGACCTTGTGGTGATGTGCGCTTTGCTTTCCTCCCAGCCTATGGAATTTGTTCTTTTGATCACTTTAGCATGGGGGCATTTTTTTTAAATGTAAAAGACAGCTGGTATTCAAATGAGAGGAGTTCAGCACTGTGGCTTGTGGAACAAAGGAAACTTGAATGTTTATGTTCAGCTCTTTTTGGGTCCTCACAGCAGGAAAACTTTTTCTTTTAAGTAGAAGCTGCTCCCTTTTTGCACTATAATAAGTGAACAAGAAGAATAGCAACTGTTTTAGGATTCCTGTGCATTTGTTAACTTCCTTTCTGACAGATTTTGAAAATTAGTGGGAGGGATGGGAAAAACACAGAAGGTCCTGCTGGAGGAGAGAAGGGTAATGAGGGAGAGAGTGCCATCCAGAGAAGAGGTCCATGTCATGGCAGCCACTCCTGCCCTCGTTCCCTTCCACATCCTGGGAAAGGCAGGAAGGGGCCAAAGGATGCATGACTCTTAAGAACAGATCTAAAATAGGAAGGAGGCACTGCATGGTAGGAAAATCAGTCCTAAGTTCAAATCCCCATTTGCCTTTTACTACATGTAGGACTTTTCTGAGCTTCAGTTTACCTGCCTGCAAAGCTCTCGTGTTATAGAATTCTGAGCCCCTGTTTCCTTGCCCAGGGTTTCCGTGTTGTAGAATTGAGAGGATGAGCAGTAATGCCTGTAAAATGTGTAGTCCAATCAATGCATGGCACCTAACAGACACTTAGAGAGTGGTAGCCACTGATGTGGTTTGTTTCCCCCCATCCCTTATCTTGTCTTCAAGGCACAAATTCTGGAATTTGGTTTGGCTGTGCATGAGAAGTTTGTGCCTCAAGATATGAGACCCCTTCACAAAAAGCTGGTTGATCAGTTCTTTGTGATGAAGTCAAGCTTAGGGATACAGGTACGTTACACAAAGTGGCCGCTGTGGGGCGGTCGGACTGCTGCCAATTTGTTTTGGGGTTAGAGAGACGATGAGGTGTCCAATAGTGACATCTTTTGGTTTTTCTACCGAACTGCACCATTTTACCAGGGAGCATTTTTTTTATTGTCTTCTATATGCCCTGCTCCCCTTTTATGAAAACAAAAACGTAAATGCTTAATAATACTGGAACTTAAAAGAGATTCCTATATAAAGATTTTCTGACAATTAGGGTGTGTATCTAGCATACTAAAATATCTCACCAGTTTTTTTCTGCCCGAATGATTACTATTCTAAACTATTTTCTTCGCCATGTCTTTAGGAGTTCTCTGCTTGTATACAAGCCAGCCCAGTCCATTTTCCTAACGGGAGCCCTCGGGTGTGCAGAAACTCAGCACCTGCTTCTATGAGCCCAGATGGTACCAGGGTAATTCCTAGGCGCAGGTAAGTCATATGCTGAATTATTTTATAATTTGGCATCTCCACAAAATGATCTCTCATTCTTTATGGCACAATTTTTCAAATACGCTATTTCTTAATGAAATAACTAACCTGCAAGGCAGCTGCAGACATCTGCCATGGGTAAAACAGCAGCAGCATGAGAAATGAATAAATTCAAACGTTTGACTATATTGAAGCAAACAGGCAACCAAGTGGGATGTACATTTTTTTTTTCCTTAAGTTTTACACCATGCCAGTATATGAAAAAGTGCAATTCAGAGACTGAGTTAACGACTGTTTTTTTTTCCCCCAAAACAGCCCTTTAAGTTACCCAGCTGTCAACCGATATTCCTCCTCCTCACTGTCCTCACAAGCTTCTGCTGAAGTAAGCAATATTACAGGGCAATCAGAAAGCTCTGATGAAGTCTTTAACATGCAGGTACTTTATTAGCTTTTTGTCTAGTCATGTTTATTCCTTTTTTGTCTCAATCATGAGAGTTCCCGTTCATTCTGCTATGCTAATGAGCAGGCCTGAGAGCAAGAACTTAAGGACAAACATTTAAGTGCTTGTATTGCTTTATTGGTCTCTGGGGTCTACAAAAATGTTTATCTCAAAGCTTCCCAGTCCACTCTGAGAAGAGCTATCCAAGCACTGGAAAAGCCTGGGCAAGCCATGCAGGGCTTGGCCTTGGGACCTATCTCTGACTTGGTTCTTCAGTCCAGGCCTATTGGGGACGTGTTGCCACACACCAGCTACCTCTTAGCATTTCTATGTGGCTTTTTTTCTTTAAGAAGACATGGCTTGAGAGTTTACTATAAAAAAAAATTCTCTCTACTGAAGTATATATTGGAAAGTTTCTGTTAAAAAAAAGTAGGATTTTTGAGGATTTTAGAGCCAGTGTGACTCTTATAACAAAATTTTTTTATTGAGACACTGCTAATATAGCATTTATGATAATTCAGAAAAACTAAGCTGCACTTATAACTATTTTGGGGAAAGGGGCATAGTAATATTGCCAAATTAATATTAGAAACATATGTTGGGAAATAATGAAAAGGCTGACTTTGTACCTTTTAGAAACACTCGCTTGTTTATGTGCCCTATGCTGGGGGTCATTCTGCGTACATTTCAGTCAGGAAGTGCTTTGCTGACTGCTAATGAGTTACAGAATGTAGCTGAAACTACTGGGTATGCATTCCTTTGGCAGTAGTCAAAACCTCAAATTCTTGATTAATTCAGACAGGCCACCTTATCAGTCTGAGTCAGCAAGATTTTTTATACTTTTAAAGGGCCTTTTATGCTTAAAAAAAAAGTTGCTTATTTTGTTTCAAATGTCAGTGTTGCCTGAAGTCTCTAAACCACGTACGGTAACAGTTCCCCATGTATTTCCAGCCAAGTCCATCTACCTCCAGCTTGAGCTCTACTCACTCCGCTTCGCCTAATGTGACAAGTTCTGCTCCATCAAGTGCCAGAGGTCAGTGCCAGGGTGCAGGGCACACTAATGGTGCCCAGAGAATCTTCCAGACACAGGGAACTGTGGCTTCAGTGTCTCAAACTACACCCTACTGCCGCAACACTCTGGTTCTCCCTTTCAAAGAGGTCCCGTGCCACCACCACACTGATGCTTTTTTCTTTCCTTTTCTTTCCAGCTTCTCCTTTGTTGTCTGACAAACACAAACATTCCAGAGAAAACTCTTGCTTGTCACCAAGAGAGAGACCATGCAGCGCCATCTATCCGACACCCGTGGAGCCTTCTCAGGTAGTCCTTACAGGATGAAGAGACACAGGGAAGAGCCTTGAATTGCTTACATATCTCTGCAGAAACACACTTTAGCTGGCAGAAGCAACCAGATAAATTGTGCTTGAAAACAAATCCAGCTGGATGAAGAGTGTGCACCTGTGTTCTCTGCTCATGTTTAGAAATCTCCAAGCCATGTTACTGATAGGGATACATAGTTGTTGCCCAAGCACTAAAGTTCAGAAGGAAATGGGAAATGATTTTACCCTCCTTGATCTGGCGCTATATTGCCGTTGAGTCGATTCCAACTCATAGCGACCCTATGGGGCAGAGTAGAACTGCTCCACAGGCTTTCCAAGGCTGTAATCTTTACAGAAGCAGACTGCCAGATTTTTCTCCCTTGGAGCACCTAGTGGGTTCAGACCACCAACCTTTCAGTTAGCAGCAGAGCACTTTAACCACTGTACCACCAGGGCTCCTATATTTCATTGTTGGTGCTTAAAAATTGGGAATTCTTCAGTGTTGCAAATAGTTAGGCACTCAGCTACTCACTGAAAGGTTGGCGGTTCTAACCTACCCTGAGGTGCCTTAGAAGAAAGACCACGAAAACCTTATGGAGTGCAGTTTTACTCTGCAACACATGGGGTCAGAATCGACTCTACAGGAACTGGGCTTAAACATTAGTAGTTGAGTGGATGAGCTGGTGTCTGTGTGTGTTTGCGTGTATAGGTAGCAGAAATCTTAGGAAAATTCTTACATTAGCCAAAGACCCTGAGGGAGAAGCATGCTGCTCCGCAGCAGTGTATCTTTGTCGAGACCTAGTTGGAGGGAGTTGCAGTCGATTCCTTCTGAAGCAGCCAAGAGTACAGGGACAATCTCTGCTTTGCCTTGGCCATTCTCCTTTAACACGTTGAGCGGGGAGCAGTTGAGTCCTGGGGCTCTCTCTGCGTGCTTCAGGAGTGAGGGAACTGCCCCCACCTTCACCTGTCTGGGTTTTGAAGCCCATCCCTCTAGTCCGAGTGAGTGCAGAGTCAGGGGTACAGGCCTCTGGACACGTCAAGGGCTTTGAAGTATGGTTTCGAAAATGATGATTCATGTGTAGCCCTCGGTTTTATGGATCATCTGGGAACAGTTGAGCAGAGAAGAATAGTTATGCAGATCCCAGCTCATGTGTGTTTCTCTGTACCAACCTGGCAGAGGTCTTTTTTGGCATCTGGAAATGGCTGAGCATGAGTGGGATTTGGCTTGATTGGCTTGTGCTTGCTGATTGTGTGATCCTCCTGAAAGTCCCAGGATACCTCATCTACACCGCACTGGTGTCTCACAGAAATCATATCTGAGTGCGCTTGGCTGAACCAGCTAACCTTCTTTATTTCCCTTTGTCACTTGATGTTGCGAGGGGATTTCACAGTCTGTTCCATCTGCTCTAGGAGAACATGTTGCCAACATGAGGGGCTCTGAAAGCCTTTCCAGTTAACCCCTTGAGTTTTCTGCTTTTTGTAAAGTTCGGGGCAGTGTGTATGTTGCCCAGATTTTAATATGCATTGCCAGTAGTGCATCTACTTTTAAGGTCATGGTGCTCTTTCTTTTAATACGTTAAGTAGAATCATGTAAAACTGGCATTTTTGTATGTTAAAAATGGTAGAATATCAGCAGTTTCATATGTTTTAACTTCATAGAGAACTTAAAATGTAACGGAGACTCTTTTAAGGGCGCTGCACATATGTGTTGCAACTACATTTTCCGCCCCCGGAGGGTTATCGGCAGGCACTTGAGCTATGTTAGTACCTAAAAAACAAGGAGGTTGGTCTGCGCCACATGTGAGTGTTGAAAGCCATTCATATGAGGGGATGCTTCCCGGAGGAGTGATCGTGTAAAACTTCCGTGGCTTTGGGCTTCTGTTCAGCGATTTAAGGCTTGCAAGTATCTTACTATTTCCTTTGTGTAACTGAGAAGGTGCAGTTACCAGCATTCGGAAATATTCAAGTAAATGAGTTATTTTGGGGGTGAAAACAGCTTGTAATTCACTTCCTGGGCCATGGGACCAATGTATACTGTGTTTGTGTTTGTGATGTACTTACTTCGTGGAACATAGGACCGATATGACCCGCTTGCAATTGGCACTCCATTTTTCAAATAAATAAAAAACTATCAACAAATAATGATTCAGCATGCATTCCGTTAGTGAAAAAAACATAGCATCACCCCCAATTTTTTTTTTTTTAAATCCTTTAAAGGGCTAAAGCCCATTCACTGGAGATTGTTGAGCAGTATTTCTCCTTTAATTCTTGCTTGGGTCTCATATCACCAGACTAGCATTTGCATTTACAAAGAGCTCTGTAACCTGTTATTTACTATTTATTTTTTCCCTACATTTTATCATGGAAATTAATTTATCATTTATATTTAAAATCTAATACAAACTTTTTAAACAGTGTGTTCTCGTTTTCAAACCCTAAGGCTTTGTTCTAGTTTCATCAGGTTGTATAAAAAATTATTTTGAATAAAAAACTTCAGTAATGAGCTAGTCATTTCCTTTTCTAACGGTCTGACATGCCAGCCTGTGGCATCACAAAAACAGACTCTTGTCCTTTTCAGCGGATGCTGTTTAATCACATTGGAGACGGGACCTTGCCACGCAGTGACCCTAATCTTTCTGCACCTGAGAAAGGTAGGTATGAAGCCAGCCTCTTCATAACCCTGAAACGTGTAAGGGTTTGTTTTGTTCTCATTTTCTCCGGTCTTCTGTGTGTCTGTGAAGAAGGCAGGTCCTGGAGATCTTTAATGATCAGGATGAGTTTGCTCTTCAGGGGATTAAGGAAAGACAGTTATTCACCATCTATTTCTTCGAAAATTTTTTTTCTTGTAGGATTTAGCAGGAGAATCTGAGCAAGTTAGGAATGCCTCTGTTTAATAGCTTTATGCTACAATGTGGTATGTCACTGAGGCAATTCCTGCTCTTCCTGAAGGGAAGTTGCCAATTAGGCTACCTGTGCAGCACAGTGAAAATAGCAACTTTCCAGATTGATTCCATGGCCCATCCTTTGTCTTCCTTACAGGCTTATTCTGCCAGCTCATCGGTTGTTTGCAGTGACTCAGATACAGCTCTTGTGCAATTAAATACTATTTAGGAATTGCAATCCAGTGCATAATGGAGTGTGCCCTGCCTCAAGGTCATGGAAAAAAAAAAAAAGAACCAAACGCATTCATAGCAGCAAATAGCCGATTAGCATCAGTGTGTGCAGCGTGGCAGAGGATGAAGACAGATTAAATGTGACTTCCTCAATTACAGGGAGGGGGTGGTGGTGGAGGAGGGGAGTGGCGTGCAGCAAGTCACCCATTTGCTCCTCTCAGGGTCAAGCCTCCAAACTGGAGAGGCCAATGAATCAAAAGTCACTAATGAATGCCCTGGTAAAGTGCACTTTAATTGCCCACATTAAGAACTAGACTGCATTGTCATTTGGGTACATTGATACATTAGCACTAAAGTTTTCCTTGGGAGATCACAATTAGCAAGACCTTAGCCAAAATTATTTTCAAATGTAAATTGTTTTAATGTTGCAAGTCAAATATCGATCTTTGGCTGTAGAATTTAGGAATATGGCAGCCTTCTCACCCCTTTCTACCTAATGAAAACACAAAGAAAATTTTTAAAGGAAGAGAGAAAAAAACATTTTAAGACTTCAGTTCCATTGAAGTGGTAAAATCTTGAAATCCCAGATATGTCCATCAGATGGCAGTGTCTGTACACGGAGCAAGCTACTGGAAATCTCTTTAAGACTTGACTTTGTAAACCTCATTGTGTAGAGGCTGTTTACAACCTTGTGTGTCCTACCCTTGTTCCTAACAGGGTGACTCGCTCCATATTCCTGCATTTTACCGAAGCAAGGACCAGACAGATTACAAAAAAAGGAGTAGTCCTCTCAGTATTCCAAATTATTTTTGGTACATACTTCAGTATAATTCATTGATTTCAGGAAGAAGAGTCCTTTCCTCAATGGGTTGGTCAACAGGATGGTCTGGCCTGGTGGTTTTTTTCCCCACAATTCTGCCAAAGAGTTAAAATATCATCATGTCATTGGTTTCTCTCTTTTTGGGTACCACTTATTTATTTATTTATTTTTGTCCATAAATTTCCACCAAAAAAAAGCAAGTTTTTAAAATAGTCTTGTGACTACATCTTCCTTCTGTTATCCAACATCTAAACACATTTGTAATTCTCAACAAGTTTCGAGAGACATAGAGATTTGTAGTTCTGTTTGACAGCTTGAGTGAAGTAAAAAGACATGCTATCATCCAATTAAATGTCAACGATAACTGTTAGCTAGCCAATTAAATAAAGGTTTAGTATTCAGGTGGTTTCCTGGTATTTTAATCCAGTTGATTTTTCCATTCTGGATAATCCTGACTGTCTCCTAATATAAGATCTCACGCGTTCGAAGGGCAAAGCTGGACCATGTGTTTTTAGCTGTGTTATTCCCTTCCAGCTGTGAACCCCACCCCTAGCAGCTGGAGCCTGGACAGTGGGAAAGAAGCCAAGACCATGTCGGATGGTGGGAAGCTTATCTCTCCCCCTGTCCCTCCAAGACCCACACTGACTGGTGGGTATTCAAAGCATTTGAGCTATCACTTTTATAAAATACTTTTTATTGTGTACTCCAGCTTGTCCTGAATTCCTCAGAAAAAGGTAGGCATTGGGTTTCTGAGGTCAGTACCTTAGGAGCTGCACAGTTCTTCAACAACATTCTCCCTCTTCCCTAAACTACTGGTTTTATTTTAATTTTGAAAGGAATGGACTACCGAGTCAAGCAGTAGTCCTTTCTTACTAACCCCCTTGGAGAGGTTTTGCAGGGTTGTTTTCCTCCACAGCACCACCCTCAGATCTGGGGGAGGGGCCCTAACCTTGCTAGGCCAGTAACATTTTCTCTGTCCTTTGCCTTCTTATCGGCTTCTCCTAACTCAGCCACTTGCTTCAGCCTTGTTCAGGACTAACGCCAAGGTTCCAAGTTGTCCCTAAATAGGAATTGACTACCGGTGACTTTGATAAGCCTTCTGGGAAACAACTACCTGGCACCCATAGCAGTGCCGTTTCTGTTGGTTAGAGAGGTCTGTTTTCTAAAGGCAGTATTTCTCAAAGGCTGGATTCAGGGCACTTATCCCCTGGGGTGCTGGTTTCAGAAGCAAGTGTCCAGGCCCACCGAATCAGAATTTTTTTAACATTTCTGCTGGAAGGCCATAGGTCTGTATTTTACCAAGCCTTTCAGGTTATTCCTGTACCCACTAGATTTTGAGAACCACTGAAAACGGTTTTGGAAAAAAGAAAAAAAAAAAAAGCTTCCTTTGTGAGTTTATAGCAATAACCTCTTTTCTTCCTGAGCAATAAGCCACTTGCTTGGTGGCCTAAGTAGGGTAGTTTTTAAGAGGAGCTTGTCCTACCCTACTGATTCCACCTACTCCAGTTGATGGGGAGAGTCTTTAGTAGTTATGTAGGTCTAGAATAGGTTGGAAGCTTTACGAATAGAAGTGGCGTAAAAGCGTAAGAAAGTATAGCACTATTTCCGTCACGGAGTTTCTGGATTGATCGTTCATCTTTCATTTGCTGAATTCTAGCATCTCATTTATTTACTTTTAATTAAGAAGAGAAAGCAGACTCCCTCTTTTTAAAATAAGTTGTATGCTATCAAATTTGTTCTATACTTGTCAAAGCTAAAATTCACCAGTGATTTTTGAAAGGCATGTGAGATCTTTAATCAGAACAAGAAATATTTTTAGGCTTATTGATAGTTTGCATTAGCAGTGTGACCAAGGCAGGTTAGGACTCATTAACCAAGTAATTTGTATTTTATTCAAGATGTGCACATACTCAGGCGTCTCCTATTTAAACCTGATTGTGTGTCTAAAATTGGGACCTTGAAAGGCATCTTTAAAGGAGCAGTATTATTAATGGTCAGGTCCCTGGGTGGCACAGAGGGTTTGCACCCGAATACTCATCTGAAGGTTGGCAGTCGATCCACTCAGCAGCACCACAGAGGAACGGCCTCATGTTCTGCTTTGGTAAAGATTATAGCCAAGAAAACCCCACGGAGCAGTTCTTTTCTGTAATACCATGAGTCAGAATCGACTCAAAGGCAACAGGTAGTTATTAATGGTAGGTTCCTGAGCTAGTTCAAATGTGAAGACAAGCATACTGATAGAACAGCTGTAGGTCTCTGTGGGAAAAATGCCTTCCCAGAAAAACACCTCTCCAAACCTGCAGTGGGTACAGCGGTCACTGTGGTATCCACAGTGGTGGTGTCGGCGACTGCCTAAGTCAAGAGGAAGAGGTCCCAGGGAATAGTTAACCTTGACTTCCACCACAGTGATGACAGAAATCCAGTTCCCAGTCAGGATCTGCTTCTCTGGACATACATGGGAGGGAAGAACTCACACTGATGTTAGAAGTTGACACGCACTGACAGCATGCCCCAGCACGCAAGGCGGCAGACACACAGTCCCTTAGTGTGATCATGGACCACACTCCTGGGTCCCCTGGGACTTGGAGCATGAAGGTGACCTTACATCTCCCAAGCTAACTTTGGGCAGGGCTGCTGTCCCTTCTGCACTGATTGCTGTCATGATCTGTCCATATGTCATCATCTGTGGTCACTGTGGTAGGATCTCTGTCTGTCTGTCTTCCCTTCAGCCTTTCTGTAGTTTTATTATGAGTCACAAGCCTACATACACTGTGACAGCTTGGCGAATGGCAGCTAATCACAGAGCAGCATACCCTGAGCTCACAGAAACCTCTCAAGTTGGAATTGGGAAAAAAGGCATACTGGCACGGCAGGCTTTTACTGTATGCATCTGCCTTAGCTGGATTTGATCTGCAAGCACACGCAGGGAGGGCAGTGATCACACGTGCTGTTTTCCACACAGGGTGTGAAAATCTTGTAGGGAAACAAAGAGAAAGCTCTTGAGCATGATGATGAAATCCATAGTACCACCACCTAAGAGATAAAAGGAGGATCTGAGAATAAGCTTAGGGGGAGAAATGGAAAACTACTCACCCTTTTATGGACATGGCCAGGGGTTTACTGTTTCAGGAGTATTGGAGATGTAAAAGGGGAAGCTGATGTAAGTATAGTCCTGTGAGCCTGTTTGCAGCTCAGTGTTTCCCGTTGCTGCTCAGGCCACAGTCAGCAGCTATTTCCCAAGCACTATTACCTCACACCTGAAAGCTCCTTATGTGGTAGATCAAGGAGTACACAAGTAGCTGGACTTTGGGGAAATATAAAGGATCTTAGACCGGTTTGGGGCCCTGTCACATTGGTTAAAACATCATGTGTACACTGGTAACCCTGTAATTGTCCCGTGTCTTTGTAATGCCATCCTTCTCAAGGAATCTGTTTTGCATAGCCATCATTTAGTCTCTCCCCCACTCTTGCCTAGAACGTACTTATTCCGCGGACCATTTTTCTGGGCTTGCAGATAGCCAATCATCCGGGTTTTCTTAATAAAAGTGATACCTCTCTCTGTTGACAGCTTCACCGGCAAGACACACGACGCCAGTGTCCCCTTCCCCTGCCGGACGATCTCCACTGAAGGTACAGGCCCTTCTTTAGATGGAGGCTAGAAACTGGCCCCAAGTTCCGTTTTCCTAAGACTCATCCCTGTACATCAAGAGGTGCTTTCTTTTGCACAGATAAGGCAAAGGACATATAAAGAATGGATGGAGGACGATGTGGAAGACAGCAGTACAGGCTTTCCCTTCAGGGAACCTCCGCTGTGAATACTGCCCTTTGGTTTCAGATTAACCTTATTCTCCAAGTGGTGGGTCTGAGAATGTACAAGGTAGAGTCGCTGTACCCAGTGCCGTCTAGTCAATTCTGACTCATACCGACTCAGAGTCACTGTATACACTGAAATTGGGAATGAAATATAGTCCCAGACTACCTCCTGGGACATTTTAAGCCTGGTCTTTTGGTTTAAAATACATTTTTTTAAAAAAAGGGCACTTAGATCAGAAGACATGAATAATCAAAATCTCCTTAAATACTCTTCTGTGCCTTTTTGCCTTTACCATTAGCTTCATTTTGACAAAGCCAAACTCAAGTTTATTTCTCTCTTTTTATATTTTAAACTAAGGATTGCATTTACATTAGAAATACATGAAAAGCAAGGAGGTAAAATGAACAAAAAAATGTCTTGGGAGGAAACTGGAAAGCTTTAAAGGTCAGACATTTGAATTGGTATGTAGACATGAGCTGTTTAATGTCTCTAAACATACAAAATCCCTCATGAAGGTAAAGAATAGTTGCTAGTTGCTATCCACATTGAATCTAACTGGCTGCAAGGATTGTCAGGACAGATGAGAGGTTGGTGCTCAGAACAGCAGCAACAGAGGCAGATACGAGGTTGAAGTGACTGTTGAAAGAGTGATTTTGTATCTGCGCGACTTGTGATTTACATGCTCCATGTCCTTCTCGTTGAGATATTTCTACCTAATGTGAAAGAAGAAGACAAATTAGCCTCCAGAAACTCAGAGGGGCAGGTCGTGATCCTATGAGTCTGTGGTACTAAGGTACTTGAGAACCCTGGTGGCAATGGTTCAGCGTGCTCAGCTGCTAACCAAAAGGTCAGCAGTTCACACCCACCAGCTGCTGCACGGGAGGAAGGACCTGCAGATGTGCTCCTATAAAGATTACAGCTGAGGAAACTCTACGAGGGGCAGTTCCACACTGTCCTATAGAGTCCCTGTAGGATACAACAATAAGGATACTTGATGATAGAAATTGAGAATGTGGAAAACAAAACAAAAAAAAGAAAAGAAAATCGCAAAGAAGCATGATTTCATTTGCACTCTCAAAATTTCTGATGTAAAAATTTGCTGGTGAGTGCAAATCGTTTGCCAGCTTTGTTGGCATTCTGCAGTGCAGCCGTTAATCATAAAGTACACATGGCAGCATTCACTCTGGAAACCATAGATTGTCAGCTTGATGTGACATGGAGGGAGGCCACATGCCCTTTGCACATCTTTACATTTATCATTACAAGTAGAGAGCTCTCACATGTTGCTGTGTAATTAACATCTGTGTTTTTCAACACTTTGATTTTGTAGAGTAGTAATAAGACAATAAAAAGTCTTAGAGATTAATTTTTAAACGTAACCAAAGGGCTGAAAATGTTTAAGTAGCTACTAATATACTCCAGGTCCCCTAATGAGGAAGAGAGATGATGACTGGCAAGGACTAGAAAGTAAAAAATCATGCCTGGTTAAGAGGAGTGTTGACCGTGGCTGTGTGCAAGGGCTGCTTCAGAGAGTCCTTCTTTTTGTGTGCCTAGATCATATTACTCTAGGCTTTTAGGGCAGCTTTAGGGGGTGTATACTACCCGGTGCAAACTGCATATAGTTTTATTGTATATACAAAGCCTACGGCCATGTCTTTACAAATAGGATTTGAAGAAAGAAAATAGATTGAACACTTGTGCTGTAACTCCTGGGTTACATTAGAGGGCACACTGCTACCAAGCTATTAGTTTTGCTATGATTAGAATGCAGTTTGCTACCTTAACTGATAGAGTTTAGTTTTTTCCAGCATTTAAACACAGGAGTTAACCCTATTGAGAAGACTAAGCTTACCTGTCTTATTTTGAATTTGAGGGTCTAATTTTATGCAAAGACACCAGTGAATTTGGATCTCTTCATTGGCCATGCATGATTTTAGACTCCTGCTAAAGGAAAAGATTTGTGTCCACCAATATTATTTCATTTAAAAAGAGAGACCAAGGTAAAGTTATTCTTGGGCAGCATTTTTCAAAGTGTGTTCCATAGGACATTTTCTGATAAGTACAAAAATGGTCCTATGATCAAATAAGTTTAGAAAGCACTGGACTAAATGTTATCCAGATTTCTTTATTGCCTGAGTGTGAAAACTTTAATATACTAATGTGCTTTGAAGGCACGTAAGGAGTATATAGTATGCAGCATATTTCATGGAACGCTCCTTTCACAGAGCATCTCTTAGGACCCAGATTTCTGAGGACACCGGTAGGGGTGGTAGCAAATTCCAATTCTGGATGAGGCGAGGCAGCTAGCATAAATGAGTGGAGGAGGCAGGGTGGAACACAATGTGGAGTGGTAGGGATTGTGGTGAGGTGAAAGCTTCATGCTCCATCTAAAGGGGACAGCCTGTGCTCAGCTTCAGAGGACTATCCGATTATCTCTGTCCAGAGAATGTGAGCCATTGTGGCTAGAACTTACGGTTCTTTATGAAATGCTAGAAATCTGAAGTTGGATGTGAAATCTTCCTATTTTAAAAAATAAGCAGCTAATTCAGGTTTTGTTAAAACACTGCGCAGACGAAAGAGTTCACATTTCAGGGTAGAGCCCGAGGACCGCGAGTTTGCAGTTCGAGTCAGGAGTCTGGAGCTAGGGCGGAAGAATCAAGTGCAGGGCTTCAGGTGCTTCTCCTTGTCCTCCTGAAGTCTCTGGTGGGAAGAGTATCCTCCCCCCATGCCCTCAAGAAACCCTGCCTTTGCAGTTCTGAGCTCATCCTAGCTGTACCAGAAAGGAGAAGTGGCACCTCTGTCCCCTAGGTTCCAAGCGAGGCTATGCTCTAAAATCTCTTCTGATTACTTTTCTCCTCCTCCTACCCCGATGGGTAGGATGAGAAGGAGTAAAGGAGTCTGTGAAATGAGCTGAATGAAGGAATGATGAGCCTGGCAGATAAGCACCTTACCTGTATTTCCTGTGCTGTGAATGACAACACTGAAATTGGCGTCTGGGTATTCAGTGACTCTGGTCTGTCTTTTCTTGCTTTTGTCTCCCCTCCTTTCCATCTGACATCGGAGCAGGGCTCTGTGCAGTCTTTCACCCCCTCTCCAGTGGAGTATCACTCTCCAGGCCTCATCTCCAACTCCCCAGTCTTGTCTGGCAGCTACAGCAGTGGGATTTCCTCTCTCAGCCGGTGTAGCACGTCGGAAACTTCAGGCTTTGAAAATCAGGTAAACGAGCAGCCGGCCTCAGTGTCGGTGCCCAGCTACAGTGGGCCGGAGGAGCCTGTGCGCAAGGAGAGCAAGACGCCCCCGCCGTACAGCGTCTACGAGCGGACTCTTCGGCGCCCGGTCCCGCTACCTCACAGCCTGTCCATTCCCGTCACTTCCGAGCCACCTGCTTTGCCCCCCAAGCCCGTGGCGGCGCGATCGAGCCACCTGGAGAACGGGACCCGGAGGACTGAACCCGGGCCACGGCCAAGGCCCCTGCCCCGGAAAGTTTCTCAGTTATGAGTCACTTTTCTATTTCCCAGCGATGAATTCTTTGCCGTTTACAAAATACTAAGTATGATAAGACATTTAGTGTAGGCACTTTAATAACTTACTCAGATTTTTCTCTGAATGAATGAAACTTGCTTATTAATATAATGTTGCACAATATTAAACATTATTGATCAAAACCACCAGATTTCCCATGAAGTATGGCTGAATTTCATGAAAACATTTCTCATTTGGGAGTGGTAAATAGTGATAAAAACTTATTTTTTATCTTTTTATGTTCAGTTTTTTAATATAGTTTAATCTTAAAGCCAATACAATATTGTCAAACAATACAATGTGTGATAATGTTGTATACTTTTTACTGAATACTTGATACTCTGAGAAAGCTTAGTAAGTCAATGTATACTCTAACACAATGGTCCTTACTTTAGAAGACTTCTGTAAATAAGGGGAGGTTTCTGGCTCTTTCCATGAGCAGAATGATCAATATACTTCATCAGAATTAAAGGTTAAAGCGGGGCTGGTTAGACAATATACTTAAAGAGGTTGCAAGAAATGGGACTGGAAGTTGTTTTGTTCTTTTGACAAAATACTTCTTTCAGATTGCTTTTATGTTTGACAGCTGTCTACATTCTTAGAACTCTACTTTGTGAATTGGCTGATGAGTCCTTTAGTACCTTAACACCATGATATCTACTGTATTTCTTTTTTAAGGTGCAGTTTACTTTCAGAGTTCAATCATCTAGGTGAAGCAAAAGACTCCCGGAAAAAAGCTTACTTGAATTTTGTGCTTCCTTACTTGATAGTTTCCTACACAAAATTTGTCATTGAAGAAGAGCAGGCATTCAGGTATTAAGTAGGCACAAATTAATGTGTCCCATTAACAAGAATTCAGGAATCAATACAGGACAGTATTAAATCAATAGCATAAATGAAGAAAAAAAAACCTTAGAGGAAATATATTAGCATGATTAAATGGCAAAAGGACTTTCAAAAGGCAAGGGCATTAACTTTCAATCCTGCACAAAATAAAATAAGCTCACAGCTCTCTCCATTCTTCCCAGTGGAGCTTGTCTTCTTCGCTGATCCTATTGTCCTTTGGTTGAAGGAGGGTGCCTCTTGACTGCTCTAGCTTGAATTTTGCAACGTAGCATCTTAGATCTAGGTAGCGATGCTAATGCCACAGTCGTAGGAGTGTGAAAAAAGCACCTTGTATGTAGTAATGTATTTTGTATCTTTGTTTTTTCTTTTACTGACTGTTTATAACACTCACTTGATAATAGATATATATGAACTGTATTTTAAATCATACTGTTAAATATTTTCCCTCTTTTGTTGGGAAGCTCATTTTAGTTTAACTATGTTTTTGTTGATAGCTTACCTGGAAGGCAGTGACCACTTTTTTATATTCTCTTAATGAAACCATTCAGCAGGTCCATGCTGTTGAGGCTGGTTATAGAGGTTTTCTATAATAAATGTTCAAGTATTTTTGTACATAACTGGTTAATTTTAATAAGAGATACCATTATGTGTAAAAAGAAAAAAAAAGTAAAAATAAAAGCAAACAGTTGTGGATGCGGTATGATTGTTATGCCAAATACTTTATGTATGAAAAAAGAATATTTGTACATATGTGCTTTTAACAATAATTCTGCCATATTGACTTTACAATTTTGAATGTCAGAAATATTAATATATGTTAAAGTATTTATGTTTAGTGAGTGTGTTCATAATTGAGAAAAGGAACATACGAATTTTAGCTTTGTATCTTGCAACTTTTGCAGCTGGAAATTTCTTGAACTAGCTTTGGATGATAACATTTTTTGTTTGTAATCACATCCTTAAAATGTATGTGTGTATATATATACATGTATATATATATAGAAAGCGCCATACTTCTGTTGCTTTAAAGAAGTAAAATTTTCCATTTAAATAAGGTGACATGCATAAGATAACAAAGCTTCTTTGGTTTCCTTTTCCCGTGTAATTTAATAATTGTTGACTAGTGCTTGAGCACAGTATGAATCAGTGTTATTTGCCCTTGAAGCCATTTTGTTTTTTGGGTTTTTTTTTTTTTTAATTTCTGGCAGTGAACAGTCAAATTTATCGTGTGTGTATTTCTGAAGCAGCTACGAGCAGAGCATTTCAGGAGATTCCGTTTGCTCAGATGTTCATGTTGGTTGCTGCTGAATGGTAAAGATTAAATAAAATTACTTGATTAATCTTAATATCTGTCTTTATTTGTATCATTGGGTGTCGTTCCCTGGAACTGGATAAATCTCTTGGTCCTATCATGCTGAAACATTCAGGCTTTGTTGATTGATCTGTTTTTTTGTTCTCGCCCCAGTGGATGCACTTCACCCACACTACAAAGCTCATTTATACCATAGAGAACAAAGGTCAAATAGTTAATATCCAGTGAAGAAGGTAACATTTACTTCGGCGGCTGACCAATAACTGACTTTAACCAGAGCCAATTTTACAGTCAAAGCCTAAAAGTTTGTTTGCATTAGAAAACGTGACACACATACGTGCCAGGTGTACGAAGGACTTGCTAAGCACTGCCTTTGCCAGCTGCAACAAACTATCTTCATGCCAGCTTTTCTCCCTGATTTTCATAAAACGACAGGGAAGATATTTGACGAACACTGCAAAACCCAGTGACTACCAGATTTGTGTTGCTAAAGCTGGCTTTTAACTTCATGAGATGTGTCTATGCTATGTTAGGTTTATGGCATTTATGTAACTCAGTGCTAAGCAAGCCATTGTCTAAAGCCTCTGTCCCATTAAATACCAAAACCCATTTAAAGACCATTATCAATGTCCGTCTGATTGTTTCTAAACATGAATTTAAAGTGTTTTTTGGGTCGTTTTCATTACAGCTGAGCCCATAGTGTTTTGATTGTACAAGCATAATTACAGTATGAATAGCTCAGTTTCTTACCTAAGTAGTCTTTCTGGATTGTTATTGATTGATCTACAAAACACAAAAAAAAAGAATAACAAGTTACACAGCTTTGTCTTTATTTGATCTTTAGACATTAAAAGGTGGCTTGTGAATTCTTAGTTATTGATTGAAGTAAGCCTTGCCCTCGTTACATAAGAATACCATTAAAAAGTTTTGAAAAAATGGCAATACCAGTCCCTTATTATTACATATTCCTTTTATCTTTTTCTACATGTATGTATTACAAAGTTTTTCTACATTGTTGTATGCCAGTTTCTGAAATATCACCCACACAATCTGTTGTAAGACAGGACCAAGTTTATTGCTCACTGCCATTAGACAAAGTGCCACTTCAGCAGAGGTTTACAATAATGTCTGGGGGGTGGGAGGGCAAGGTCAGATTTCACTGAAATTTTGGTATTTGATTTGAGGTGGGTCTTACATTTGGGGGTGGGAGAGGGAGTTGGTATTTGGTAAAGACCATGATATAAGACTTTAGGGTTGGTGAAAACAGCAAGACAAGGATTTTGAGTTGAGGGGCTCAAAGAGTTTTAGGGTCTAAATCGTTGATTGATGCTTTCCATTGAAGAGTTGATAGGTCTGTGGAGAAGTTCCTGTGATGACCAATAAAGTGACTTGCCTGGGCAAGAGTGTTCTGGAGTAGTAAAGTTATGCTACTGACAATGGAATGGTAAAGACATGCTACAGTAGACATAAGCTGTGTAGGGGTAGATGGTTTAAGTTCTCAGCATGTGTGTTTTGCGTAGTTGTAATCACAGTGTGTCTATACTTACTACCCTTAATATTTTGTTTAATGCTATATTAAGTATTTTCATATTGTTACATGTATGTAAAAAGCAGAGTATGTATTCAGTAATTTATATAGCCATTCCCCTATTAATAGATATTGTTTCCATTTTTCTACTACTACAAATAACACCACTGTGACCTGATTCTTACATACGGCTGTTTCCATGTTTTGGATTATTTCTTTAAAATGTATTCCTAGAATGGAATTTCAGGGGCAAAGGAATAATGGTTTTTGCTGTTCTTTTGCATTCTGGCAAATTATTTCCAAAAAGCATTGTAGTAGTTTTAGTGCCACAGGCACTAAAATTTGTTCACAAATGTTCATAGGACCTTTACACATAATAGCCAGAAACTAGAAACAGCCTAGAGGTTCTTCAGTGGGTGTAGTACACCCATACTGTGAAATAGTACTTGGCAATAAGGAAAATGAATTATCGATACATTGGAAACCTTGCATAAATCTGTTTGCTTGCCTTTTCCAGCTTCTAGAGGTCCTCCACTTTCCTTCTTTCATTACCCCTTTCCACAGCCTTTAAAGTCAGCATTGTCAGGTTTTGATTCCATCTCATACCGCCATGTCTCTGGTTCTCTCATCCATAGTCACATCTTTCTCTAATTCTGACCTCTCCTGTGTTCCTCTCCCACTGTTTAGGACCTTTGTGATTACAGATAATCCAGAATAATCTCCCTATTTTAAGGTCAGCTGATTAAACCAAATCAAACCAAACCCATTGCCGTCGAGTTGATTCCAATTCATAGCGACCCAATAGGACAGAGTAGAACTGCCTCACAGAGTTTCCAAGGAGCGCCTGGTGGATTCGACCTGCCGACTTTTTGGTTAGCAGCCATAGCACTTAACGGGTAGTGCACCAGGCTTACCGTCAGCTGATTAGGGACCTTAATGCCATCTGCAACTTTAATTCCCCTTTGCCAAGTAACCCAACATATTCACAGATTGTAGGGTTTAGGATGTGGACACCTTTGAAGGACATTATTCTGCCTCAAAAGCACACAAAGTTAGAAGACAGTGGAAAAATGCATTGGAAATTCTGAAGAATTACATACCCATTAAAATTATCAATCTAGTGTAATGGTGGAAAAAATATTTTAAGATGTGAGGCCTCAAAACTTGTTCAAAAACTGCTTTTTTAAGGAACTACTGGAAAAAAATGTTCCACCAAAATAAGATACTAAGCAGGAATGGAGGAAAGAAGGAAGGAAGACCTGGGATTCAGGAAACGAGATCCAGCACAGCAGAGATGAAGACAATCTCCAGAATGCTGGCCTGGGAAATCTGAGTACATCGGCTGTATGGCAGGTTTAGAGAACAGGAAGTCAAGAGAGCAGAGTGAGCTGTCCAAGAGATGATGAAATTTATGAAATCCCTAATGTGTTTGAACTCACAGAAGAGAGATTTACAGTATGTCAGAGTTGAGGGATAGATACTTAAAAAAGGTATGCAAATGTAAAAATGACATGGTGGTGGCATCTGACCTCCACTAACCTCACAAGGAGAAAGGAGAACCAAGATCAACAGCCCAAGGCTGATTGCTCTGAGGTGGAGGTCAGACGTGCCTCCACCCTCCAAGCTTTTTACCAATTCTGACAGCAACCACCCCTCTCACAGCACTCTCTACTTCTCTGCTGGGTTCAATAATTCATTGCAATGGCCACTCAGAACTCAGACCATACAGTTATGGGTTTTATTAGGGAAGTAACAGGTTACAATACAGTTTCAGGAATGTCGGAGTACAATTGTATGAGGACAGCCTCTTCTCTGCTGTGCCTGCAGGCAGGCCTCTCTCTAGCCCTTGGTCCCTTGGTCTGGCCTCTGCCCTGCTTGGGCAAGTGTTAGCAACCTCTTTTAGCTCTGCCAAGAATCACCCACCCCCACACATCTGTCAGTTTGTCGTACTGGTGGACTTGAAGCACTTACTGATGAAAATCAAATACTCCAGCCTTCAGTATGGATTATACCTCAACATAAAGAAAACAAAAATCCTCACAACTGGACCAATGAGCAGTATCATGATAAATGGAGAAAAGATTGAAGTTGTCAAGGATTTCATTTTACTTGGATCCACAATCGACACCCATGGAAGCAGCAGTCAAGAAATCAAGCGATACATTGCACTGGGCAAATTTGCTGCAAAAGACCTCTTTAAAGTGTTGAAAATCAAAGATATCACCTTGAAGACTAAGGTCCACCTGACCCAAGCCCTGGTGTTTTCGGTTGCCTCATATGCATATGAAAGCCGGACAGTGAATAAGGAAGACCGAAGATGAATTGATGCATTCTAATTGTAGCGTTGAGAAAGAATATTGAATACACCATGGACTGCTGAAAAAATGAACAGATCTGTGTTGGAAGAAGTACAATCAGAATGCTTCTTAGAAGCAAGGATGGTAAAACTATGTCTCACACACTTTGGACATGTTGTCAGGAGGGATCAGTCCTGGAGACGGACATCATGCCTGGTAAAGTAGAGGGTCAGTGAAAAAGAGGAAGATCCTCAACAAGATGGATTGACAGAGTGGCTGCAACCATGGGCTCAAGCGTGACAACGATTGTGAAGATGGTGCAGGACTGGGCAGTGTTTCGTTCTGTTGTACATATGGTTGCTGTGAGTTGGAACCAACTCGACGGCACCTAACAACAACAACAACATAAGTACCCAGAGGCACCCCACTCCACCAATAAGCCTCAGCCCAAAGGCGTTAAGCTCTAGCTCCTGGGCCAAAAACCTAGCTCCACCAAGTGTTTGGAGGCAGCCTACTCTGCCAGCAAGCCTCCTACCTGAAGGCACTCGGCTTTCTCGCTCTGTGAAGCCCACTGCGCCATCCACCTGCTGATCTCCTGCCAGTCTCCTGGTACTGCTGCCACTGTTTCCCTCCCACTGCTTTTCGTCATCTCCAGTGCTTCAGCTCTCTCTGTGTCCTGGATCTAGGATGTTCTCAGCACAACGATCCCAGTTCCAAAGGACATGCCCCACCCCTGGCTCTTTCTGGTAGTAGAGAGATCCTCTCCTTGCTGCCTCTGGGATGGCTCATTTTAAGCCTAGCAGGATAGCAAAACTAACCAATCCCCCCATTAGGGTTTCATATACCTTATTTGCATGTTCCCACCCCCAAAGAGTGCCATGCACCTTATTTACAATATTAGCAAGCTATTCAATCCCTTTGGTGGGACATGAGCACCTCATTTCATAGTCCCACCCAGTCATTTGGTGGGAGTTACAAAGACTATGGCTAGACGGGCCATATTATGTAATTCACTATACTACAGCAAGTAAGAAAAAAAAAAGCTAATTAATAACTTCATCAGTCAAGTCAGCTCTGACTCATAGCAACCCAATAAGACAGAGTAAAATTGCCCGAAAAGGATTCCCAGGGCTGTAAATCTTTAGAAAGCAGACTGCCACATCTTTGTCCCATAGAGGAGGGGGTTCAAACCGCAGACATTTCGGTTAGCATCCCAATGCTTTAATGAGTGCGCCACCTGGGCTCCCCCCTAAATAACTCTATTAAAAAAAAAAAAACCTTTTGCCATTGGGTTTCCAAGGAGCAGCTGGTGGATTCGGCCTTTTGGTTAGCAGCCAAGCTCTTAACCACTGTACCACTAGGGCTCCAAATGGCTCCACAGAGAACAAAAAAAGTTTTATATAAGAAAGTAAATGTAATCATAGTATGCTATGTGGCTCAGCTGTATATAATATTTATATAGGCATGGAAATGTTAAACTGTATGCTGATCTAACTCCAAAGTTGGAAGTCTTAGGGTAAAGAATGTGTGTGTGTGTGTGTGTAGAATGAAATTAATTCTCATCTTCCATCATATTCCATAAAGGGATGTCAATACATAATGCCTAAAATAAAAAAAAAAATCAAGAAGTGGCAATACAAGATACTTTTGAATTTAGAGATATAAGAGTAAATATCAAGAAATAACTAAAAAATGACAACAATTGCCTCTGGGAAATGAGGATGGTTGTGGGGAGGGTATGTTGCAGGCGACTCCTGCTTTTCACAATGAGCCTTGTAGAACCATGTGCATGTAAAACTCTGGTACATTTTAACAGATTGAGGAAAAAAAGAGTTTACAAATTTCAGATACCACAACACTGGTTTCAATTCTCTTGTTCCTAAGATTTTTCTCCCCCCTCGTTCATATGACAGAGCAGACCTGGATCCGGACCTCTTTGAGAAGCTTATACAGAGAGTTTGTGACCAGGTGTCTACTTAGGATTTACATGGGGCAGGTAGGAGGAGGTGGGGGGGGTGGCGTTTCTGGACCCATATGTAACTCACCTGGAGCAGAAGTAATTGCCAGCGAGACCAACAAATTTTAATCCTATTAAGTCCCCTGCACTGGGTTTATGGGGCAGGTTCCTCTGTTCTTTGTAGCAGCACTAAGCAGCCAATAGAAACAATTTGGGGGTAGAGATTTCTGAAAGCAACGGGGCAGTTGACAAGTCCCTTTTGTATCAGTAATGTGAATTTTCTCATTCTGTTGTTCCGGAGTCTTGTCTGACTTACAGGAGAACAACAGTTACCAGGACCCTGCAATGTCCCTCCATTAGGGCTAAAGTTAGCAATTACATGGTGTTAAGAGCACTTCAAGCCTACGATAAAGGGAAATTCATTCGAGGAGTCTCTGGGCACACCCATTCTCCCTCCCTCACCATCTACAAGTAGACTCCTGCCTTACCACACACAATTTACCCAAATCCTTGGGCCAAGTACAGAGGATGGTGTGCTTACCTCCTCAGAGTAAGCTCTCCATCCACACATTTGAATGCACCCCCTCTTGTCTCCTCTAAGCCTTTCCTTTCTAGTGAGGAAGTGGGGGGTGGAGGGTGGGAATCAGGCTATGACTTTTAACCCATTCAGCTGGCTGATCAGATGGTTGGGCCTGAGGACAAAAACAAATATAATCTCAGACAGCAGGGTAACTTTCTTTCTCTGTGTTCTTTTGTTTTTTAGGTAAGGCAACTTTCAAAGACTGAGAAATTATAAAAAGTTGACAGAATTAGCTGTATTAAATTTCAAAACTTCTGTAAGCCAAAGAGAAACATAGTCAAAAGAAAAGAGCCAACAGACTGAAAATGTTTACAGCAAATATGATAAGTTAATATCTTTATTTTTAAAGAACACATCCAAATTTATTTTAAAAATACACTATTAAGAAGCCTAAGTATTGGAAAGGAAGAGAGAAAACATGCTAATAGGGAAATCAATAGATAATTTACAAAAGGTAAGCCATAAACAAACATATGGTAAAATATCAACCATTCTACTAATCAAAAATAAATTTAAAAACAATGGAGAGTTGTCTATTATAAAATTAGCTAAATGTATAAAATGAGTACTCAGTTCTGAGAAAACTATGGTGAAAGCTGGACTCCTCAATTTAGCTGGTGGCACTAAATTAAGATAATTTTTTTGAAATGCGATTTGGTAATATGGATCAAGAATTTAAAAAATGGTATTGTCTTTGAGCCATAATTTCAAGGCTGTGGAAATCTGAGCTAAGAACATAATTTTAAATGGGGACATGGGTATGTGGAGAAACAACAGGCAAAAATTTTAAGTCACAGAAATTCCTAGTAGTGGAGAAGTTCCATATTTTTACGCACATAAAGCGCACCTTCTACATTTGTTTGCCAACTGCTCCTTCTCCCTGGGAGGTGTTTTGTTATGGCAGCCCTAGGAAATTAGGCAATAACTTTCATGGTTAAAAAAAAAAAAAAGGAAAGTGGGGAGACAAAAAGGCCACAGGACAGGTCAGAGTGTTTTCTAGAAGCAGAAAATGCTGAGCAAGGAGAAGCAGGAGCAGGGCGACTTATGCCAGGAACGTTTTCCCAATCTCTGAGGGTGTCCACAGACGTGAACAGGGTGGACCGATCCTGGTCACTTCCTCCCTCCCATTCAGTATTGCTCCCTGGGAACTGGGTATATGAGTTGGAATTGATATCACACAATAACAGTAGCAACGTGGCAAGTCTGTGTTTAACTTTTAAGGAACTGACAGATTGTTTTCCACAGTGGCTGCACTACTTTACATTTCTCAGCAATGCACAAGTATTCCAGTTTCTTCATATTCCCACCAACACTTGAAGTTTTCCATCTTTCTGATAATAGTCATCCTAGTGATATTGAAGTGGTATCTCATTGTGGGTTTTGTTTTTTGCGTTACTGTAATGACTAATGATGTTGGGGATCTTTCCATGAGTTTACTGGCCATCAGCGTATCTTCTTTTTTCATTTTATTTTGTTATTGTTGAGAATATACATAGGAAAACATACACCAATTCAACCAGTTCTACAGGTACAATTCAGTGACACTGATTACACTCTTTGAGTTGTGCAACGTTCTCACCTTCCTTTTCTGAGCTTTTCTTCCCCATTAACATAAACTCACTGTCCCTTTAGGCTCTTATCTAATCTTTTGAGTTGCTGTTGTCATTTTGGAAACCCTGGTGGTGTAGTGGTTAAGCGCTATGGCTGCTAACCAAAAGGTTGGCAGTTCGAATCTGCCAGGCTCTCCTTGGAAACTCTATGGGGCAGTTCTACTCTGTCTTATAGGGTCTCTATGAGTCAGAATTGACTTGACAGCAGTGGGTTTGGTTTGGTTTTGGTTGTCATTTTGATCCCATATAGATAGTTCTTAAAAGAGCATAATGCTTAAGACAGGCATTTTTTGCTAATTAAGCTAAATTACAGTGGGTTTGTTTTTTTGGTTGGTTTACTCCTTGGTTTTAAGAAGAATTCAGTAGGCATTTTTGGTTTAAGTTTTAAAAATTATCTCAGGGCAATAGTTTCAGGGTTTCATCCAACCGCATGGCTCTGTGAATATTTGAAATTCTGTTCTGCATTTTCCCTCTTTTGATCAGGATTCTTCTATGGAATCTTTAATCAAAATGTTCAGTAATGGTAGTTGGACACCATCCAGTTCCTCTTGGTCTCATAGTAAAAAAGGCAGTTGTTCATGGAGGCAACCAGCCACACATTCTATATTCTCCTCCTCCCCCTGACTCTCCTTCTTCCTCTGTTGCTCCAGGTAAATAGAGATCAACTGTCACGTCTTGGATGGTACTTGCAAGCTTTTAAGACCCCACACACTATGCAATGAACTAGGAGGTAGAACAGAAGCACTAAACACGTTATTAGGCCAGTCAACTGGGATGTCCCATGAGACCATGATCCTAAACCTCCAAACCAAGGAACCAAATCCCATGACGTTTTTGGTAGTGCATAAACACCCTCAGCAGGTGCTCTTTTTTGTTGTTTTTGTTATCTTAAATATATCTATCATACAACTTCTGCCAGTTCAACCTGTTACAGATGTACAGCTTATTGAGAGCAATTACAATAATTGGCTGTACAACCTTACCTTTGATCAATGTGATTTTTCTATCACTGTTAACCTCCCCCCCTTTTCGTCTCCCTCCTACTCCTGGTAACCACTAATAAACTTTGTTCTCTATACATTTGCTTTTTCTTGTTTTCTTATGTAAGTGAGATCATACAATATTTGTCCTTTTGTGATTGATTTATTTCACTCACCATAATGTCTTCAAGCTCCATCCATGTTGTAGCATGTATCAAGACTTCATTTCTTCTACTGGCTGACTAGTATTCCATTGTATGTATGTATCACATTTTGTTTATCCATTCATCTGTTGACGGGCATTTAGGTTGTTTCCAACTTTTGGCTATTGTGAATAGTGCGGCAGTGAACACTGGTGTACAAATCTCTGAGTTTCTGCTTCAAGTGTTTTGTCACATAACTAGGAGTGGAATTACTGGGTAATAAGGTAGTTCTGTTTTTAGTTTTTTGAGGACCCACCATACTATTTTTTACAATGGCTGTGCCATTTTGCATTCCTGCCAACAACCAATAAGGGTTCCAGTTTCCCCATATCCTCATCAACATTTGTCATTTTCTGTGTTTTTTTTTTTTTTTTTTATCTTTGCCACCCTAATGGGAGTGAAATGGTATCTCACTGTGCTTTTGATTTGCATCTCTCTGATGGTTAATGACATTGAACACCTTTTCACGTGTTTGGTTGCCATTTGAATGTCCTCTTTGGTGAATTGTCAATTCATGTCCTTTGCTCATTTTATGATTGGGTTAATTGTCTTTTTCTTGTTAAGTTTTATATATACTTTGGTTATGAGATTCTTATCAGATGTATGGTTTCCGAAGGTATTCTCCCAGTCACTAGCTTGTCTTTTTACTTTTTTGGTGAAGTCTTTTGAGGAAAAAAAGTTTTTAATTTTTATGAGGTCCCATGTATTTATTTTGTATTTTGCAGTTTGTGCTTTTGTTATTATATTAGGTAATCCATTGTTAAAAGCTAGGTCTGACAGTGTTGACCCTACATTTTCTTTTAAGAATTTTATGTTTGTGTATCTTCTCAATATACTTGAAATGTCTAGTTAAGCCCTTTGTCCATTTTTTAAATGACTTGTCTTTGTTGTTTTTGTTTTTGAGTTATAGGAATTCTTTATATATTCTAGATGCTAAACCTTTATCATATGTAGGTCCCAAATATTTTCTTCCATTCTGTAGGTTGACATCCATTACTCTTTATGAAATAAGATGGAACTATTACAGGAACTACTTTTTATACTCTGCTAGGATCAAAACATTTTAGAGAAATGAGATGATTAGTTATCTCCTTGCCCTCAAGTATTTAGTGGGATATACTTTCTTAATAGTAATTTTATGTAATATAAAAAGTTTGAACCTGTTTTATTCCTCTTCCACCTGAGCATGCTGAGCTGTGAATTCAGATTTTTTTAAAGTGAGGGGGAGAGGGGTGTCATTTGAATCTTGAGCCCTGCGTACTTGATTGCTGTAGAATTCAAGTCAAAAGTACTTGAGCAATCCTGGTGAGTGGGTAATGGCTCCCAGAGGCAATTTCCTTTTCTCTCGTATTCCTATTGCTGGTTTTTAAAGAAAATTCCTACTGTCTTTAAGTTGGTGGAAAGCTGTGTGTCATTCAGAAAATTTGTTCAAGTCAGATGCGTAAAATATTAGAAACATAGTGTTGAAAGGAACTGATGGTTAATGGGTAGGGACTGGGTAGCCACAGCAAACCTATTAAGGAGAGGTGCTGAAATGGCCCTTGGTTTCCTACGTGACTCCTAATAATGTCCACCAGCTGCCTTGGCCAAGACTGTCCACTCACTGTCACCTGTGAGTAAGGCTGAACAGGGAGTCACCTTCAGCTGTATTTAAGCAGCGTACCGAGGGCTTTCCATGGGAGGCAGTTAATTCTCTTTTCCGGCCCTTTGTCAGGGGCTGAAGGCATCCATGCCTCCCCCTGGTAGTTTTATAATCAAGACCAGATTCATCTGGGTAGTCAGAAAACATTTATTGAGAGCCTACTAAGAGCACAGACTTATGGGCATACAAAGAAATGTAAAATCATCTCTGTTTTCCAGGAGTATCCTATAAATTAAGAAAAACAGAGATGCATATATTAATGGATAACGTTACAAGAAATACCTCTAGCAAATGAACAATTGATTAATCACCAAATGAGAGACCTAACTCATAAATGCTGAGTTCATATGACACATACCCATTCAACACATAGATCAAAAGCCCTACTTATCCTGCTGTTAGGTTTGTTTATTTTCTTGAAAACACTGGAACCAAGTTTGTCTAAGGTTGATGGTCCTGAAGCCCTGCTTTGTATTTCCTTATTCTTAGACAACAGCAGTCAGCCAGATGTCATGAATCTCTGACATGTTTGAGTCTGATGTGAGGCCTGGTCCTCAAAGTGTGGACCCAAGGACATAGAAACAACAAGACAATGTTTCCACTTTGGAAGAGGTTCCAGATTAATGGGGAAGGAGGAGAAATAAACCAGCACTTAAACATGGAGTGACTCTGGTATTGAGCAAAATATTGATCAACGCTCTCTAAAATTCTACTTGACCCAGCCCAGAAATTCCACTTCTAAGAATTTATTCTAAAAAAAAAAATCCTTCTCAGAAATGTACACAAACATCTATGCGTAATTATTGCAACATTACTTATGATCATGAAAAATTTGAAATATTCTGAATGGCTAATAGTGAGGTACAGCTTTAATAAAATATCCATACAACGTAACATTCATCAAGTATTAAAAATTATGATGTCCATATGTAATTATTGACATGGAAAGATATTTACAGTACTGCTAACTGAAAAATGTATGATATAAAACAGTGTGTAAGGTGTCGGCCCATTTTCAATGAACTTATGTAAAAAAAATATACATACTTAGAAATATACTTAGGATATGTGCCAAAAGTTCTCTACCCAGAATAAGTCTGGGTAGAGATGTTATACCCTTTTTTTTCTCTTTGCTTATGTGTATTTTCAGTTTTTCTGCAATTAATTTTTTGTGTAAATATAGAAATAAATACATGAATAAATGATAAGATCTGATAAGGACTATGAAAGAATCATGAGCAGGATGCTACAGTAGCAGTGAGGCATTAAGCTAGAGTGGGGAGTGATGGGGTAAAGTGGGATAGAGAAGGCGGTAGCTTATGTATGAAGAAGCAGGAGCGAAAAGAGAAGGAAAAGACATTCCAGGCAGAGAGGCCTGCATGAGCAGAGGCCAGGGAGCTAGTAGTGTTTAGGGATGGCAAAGAAAAGAACGTCGCCGTGAAGTCAGCTCTGACCAATGTAACTCCGTGTGTATCAGAGCAGATTTGTACTCCATGGGGCTTTTAATGACTCGCCTTTTTTGAAGAAGAAGAAGAAGAAGATCACCAGGACTTTCTTTTGACGTGCCTCTGGGTTGACTTGAACCTCCAACATTTTAATTAACAGCCGAGCACATTGTCTGCACCACCAGGGACTTCAGGGGACGGCAAACGTGCTGTTTCTGCAGAAGCATCAGGTAGTAAACTAAGAATGCAGAAGAGATGGGCTGTAGAAGTAAGCAAGGACCAGGTCAAGGAGGGTATGGTTTGCCATGCTGGGGAGTTTAGACTTTTTTCCAAAGGATGATAAGAAGCTTCTGAAAGAGTTTAAGCAGGGGGAAAGCATACTCAGACTTATGTTTGGGAAAGATTGCTGTGCAAGATTGTTCATAAGTGGTAAGGAGGATGGATTGAAAGAACCAAAGAATAGAGAAGGCCGCAGGACCACCGGGAGTTCCTATGGATATGCAATAAAGATGGTACGAAAAAGGGAGGATAAAGTCGAGAGACCTGTCTGCAATAGAAGTAATAGGCTATGTTGGGGAGAGAAATAGTTGGCCCATTTTTTGGGGTGGGTGAAGATATTCCCGAGGATGGGAATGGGATCCAGAGGAAAGTGGGATTGTTCTTGAGCAGCAGTAAGGATGCCTCTTCTCCAGAGCTCCTGGTGCTGAGGATAGACCAGTGTTTAGGTAAGTGATAGAACTTTAAAAAGTTCATTCCTAGGGGCTACTGGGTTTTTTTTTTTTTTTAGTGGCTCCTATTTTATCCATGTAGCGGGAAACAGAATTATTTGTGGAGAATGAAGACGAGGAGCCATAATGTAGGCCTGAGGAAAGTTGTGAAGTTTTGGCCAAATTTGTGGAGATAGTGATGTCTAAATGCAGACAAGAATATTGGGCAGTGTGGAGGGTCAGCTGAGGTGAGAGATCATGAATTTGAGATGGCACCAGTGGGTATAATTTTGTCATATTCTCCAACAACATTCAGTGGCCAGCGTCTAGCTGCCAATAAGGCAGATGGAGCGCTGGGCCAATTCATGGCTGGGGACTAGCAGGGCAGAAAGCATCAGCGTCCAAAGACACATTTAAAGGAATGGCCATTGGGCTAGGCCAGGCAGGTAAAGAAGTTAAAACTTGTAGGGCCCCAGTAGTCTTGAAGTGCAAGACTGGAGATTTGGACAAAGTAAAGAGGGAGTGGAAAAAGTAAGACCTGGAAAGAGAGGAAGAAATGGGGAGAGAGTGGGATTTTGGAGATTATAATTTCGGAACAGCTCTGGATAGTCTGCCGTCAAAGCGAGTGGTTGCCAATGAGTAGAAGTAAAAGTTGGAAATCAAAACATAGGGCAGCAAAATAACCAGGTTGTTTGCCATTGGGTAAATTGTTGTAATGGCCATTGATGAGTTCTGCTTTGGAATACACGTGTCTTAGTTATCTAGTGCTGCTATAACAGAAATACTACAAGTGAATGGTTTTGGCAAGCAAATTTATTCTCTCACAGCTGAAGAGGCTAAAAGTCTGTAATCATGGTGCTGGCTTTAGGGGAAGGCTCCCTCTCTCAGTCGGGTCTGGGGGAAGGTCTCTGTCATCAATCTTCCCCTGATCTAGGAGGTTTTCAGCACAGGGACCCCAGGTCCAAAGGATATGCTCCACTCCTGGCACTTCTTTCTTGATGTCATGAGGTCTCCCTCCTCTCTATTCGATTCTCTCTTTTATATCTCAAAAGAGAGTGACTCAAGGTACAACCTAATCCTGTAGATTGAGTCCAGCCTTGTTAACATAACTGCATCTAATCTTGCCTCATTAGCATCACAGAGGTTAGAATTTACAACACATAGGTAATTACATCAGTTCACAAAACGAAGGATGACCACACAATACTGGGAATCATGGTCTGGCCAAGTTCACACACATTTTGAGGGAACATAATTCAATCCATAACATGTATTTATTAGTTTATTTTAGCAGTTTTATTATGATTGATTAATTCTATTTTCTACGCTGAAATATACTGTTGCTCATGCCTTTAGAGATCTTCGATTTTTCATTGGTCAAATAATTATTTCTCTTATACTGCACTAGAATCTACAGGAGAAAAAAAAAAAAGGTAAGGTGGTGTCTCCTGGCTCACTTACTGACCCACACTGTAGACTTCTTTAGACCTTAATCTTCATTTGGGAGGCTTCAGTTTAATGACTCAGTATATGCCATCACTGGAACCTTTGGACTGCAAGGTCCTTCTTTGGTATTGCTCAAAACCCTTCTTTAATAGAAAGGAGCCAAGTTTTCAAACATTTCTATCTCCGAATAACTGAATATGAATCCAATGAACAATTATTGACTTGAGCACATTGAGGAACAACCCCTGAGATATCTTTCCTCATTAACTGGCCCTGAGAAAACCCATCCATTTATTTTTTAGTCTCCAGATGACAATTTGCCTGCCATGTCTTTCTACCATTTCTTCTCAGCTTCATAGTCCAGCACTTTTCACTGACTAGTCATCACTTCACATATGATAGGGGGAAAAAATATTGATGTTCCATTAAAAATTGCAATGCAAAAATAAAAATGTTCCTTTCATCTCCCTAGTAAAGGGAAGAAAAAAAGAGAAAGTGCCGTAGAGGCTCAGTGTTCCAGCCTAGGGCATCCTATCAAATGTAATGAGCCAAGAAACAGCTGGTCAACTAGACATGTGGATTAAAACCAGGGAATGGTGCCAGTCAGGCATGAGTGGATCATGACAAAATGCCTCAAAGTTTGGATTTTAAACTAAACCCCTTTCATATTTTCTACCATGAGTAGTATCCAGGTCATTTGTGTTACATTTGGAATTACTGGCTTAATGCCAAGATGACATTTTTTTTTCATGTAACACTGACCGTAAACCCTGGTGTTGATCAAACAAAGCAGCACTGTGAAGAATTAAAGGCTCTTATTTTCCTTATCAATTACAACCAGGCCAAACTCCCTGAAGCTGTTCAGAAAACAAAAATATGAAAAGAAAGCATTGTTATTCTGACCTAAAGTTTTCCCTGGCCTTGGTAACTCATTATCCATTCACTCAGTAATTATTATGAGCATATTATATGTTCATAAATAATCTCTAAGAGTTCATTTAAACGAAAAAATTAAAGGAGAAGTTACCCTCAGGGCTTCAATGTTATTGTTAAAATAACAAATCACAAACTCCAAATAACTAGAATTACTATCAAGGTACCAAAGGTTTTGAGGATGAGATGTGACAGGTTTCTTGTAATGAGACCAGGCAAGCGGGACTGGCGTAACACCAGACTCACATACCCAATCAGACCCACTGCTGGGAGACTTGATAAGATGTAAGAGCTGATAGCCAAATGCAGTCTGGACAAAGAAATTCACAAAGCCCAGATTTTATAGACATCTTCAATCATGGCTGGTTGTTAGGCACTGTTGAGCTGGTTTTGACTCATAGCGACCCTCTGCACAACAGAAACACTGCCCAGTCTTGTGTCATCCTCACAATCATTGTTATGCTTGAGCGCATTGTTGCAGCCACCGTGCCAATCCATCTTGTTGAGGATCTTCTTCTTTTCCACTGACCCTTCTCCAGGGTCATGATGTCCAGCATGATGTCCTTTTCCAGGGACTGATTCCTCCTGATAACACGTCCAAAATATGTGAGTACTAATCTCACCATCCTTGCTTCTAAGGAGCATTCCAGTTGTACTTCTTCCAAGACAAATTTGCCCATTTTTTTTGGCAGTTCATGGTATATCCAATTTTCTTTGTCAATACCACAATTCAAAGGCATCAATTCTCCTTTGGTCTTCCTTATTCATTGTCCAGCTTTCGCATGCATATGAGGCAATTGAAAACACCATGGCTAGGGTCAGGTGTACCTTAGTCCTTAAAGTGATGTCTTTGTTTTTTTGTTTTTTAACTCTTTAAAGGGATCTCTTGCAGCAGATTTGCCCAATGCAATGTGTTGTTTGATTTCTTGACTGCTGCTTCCATGGACATTGATTGTGGATCCAAGTAAAATGAAATCCTTGACAACTTCAATCTTTTCTCCGTTTATTGTGACGTTGTTTATTGGTACAGTTGTGAGGATCTTTGTTTCCTTTATGTTAAGTTGTAATCCATACTGAAGGCTGTGCTCTTTGATCTTCATTAGTAAGTGCTTCAAGTCCTCTTCACTTTCAACAAGCAAGGTTGTGTCATCTGCACATCACAGGCTGTTAATGAGCTTCCTCCAATCCTGATGCCCCGTTCTTCTTCATACAGTCCATCTTCTTGGATTATTTGTTCAGAATACAGATTGAATAAATACAGTGAAAGGATACAACCCTGATGCACACCTTTCCTGACTTTAAACCACACAATATCCCCTCGTTCTGTTCAAACAACAGCCTATTGATCTATGCACAGGTTCCTCATGAACAAAATTAAGTGTTCTGGAATTCCCATTCTTTGCAATTTTATCCATAATTTGTTATGATCCACACAGTCGAATGCCTTCTCATAGTCAATAAAACACAGGTAAACATATTTCTGGGAATAAGAAATTGAAGAGGAATAACATTGCATTCAACATCAAAAAGAACATTTCAAGATCTATCCTGAAGTATAATGCTGTCAGTGATAGGATAATATCCATACACCTACAAAGAAGAACATTATCCAAATTTACATTCCAAACACTAAGGCCAATGATGAAGAAATTGAAGATTTTTACCAACTTCTGCAATCTGAAATTAAATATGCAATCAGGATGCATTGATAATTATTGGCAATTGGAATGTGAAAGTTGGAGACAAAGAAGGATTGGTAGTTGGAAAATATGGCCTTGGTGATAGAAATGATGCCAGAGACTGCATGATAGAATTTTGTGAGACCAACAACTTCTTCATTGCAAATACCTTTTTTCACCAACATAAACACTGACTATATATATATATTTTTTTTTATACAAGTAGACCTTGCCAGATGGAATACACAAGAATCAAATTGACTATGTCTGTGGAAAGAGATGATAGAAAAGCTCAATATCATCAGTCAGAACAAGGCCAGGGACCAACTGTGGAACAGATCATCAATTGCTCATATGCAAGTTCAAGTTGAAACTGAAGAAAATTGGAACAAGTCCATGAGAGCCGAAGTACAACCTTGAGCATATCCCAAAAATTTAGAGGCCATCCCAAGAATAAATTTGATGCATTGAACTCTAATGACTGAAGACCAGAGGAGTTGTGGAATGAATCAAAGACATACATGAAGAAAGCAAGGAGTCATTAAAAAGACAGGAAAGAAAGAAAAGACCAAAATGGCTGTCAGAAGAGACTCTGAAACTTGCTCTTAAATGAGTAGCTAAAGTGAAAGAAAAAAGTGATGAAGTAAAAGAGCCCAATAGAAGATTTCAAAGGGCAGCTCGAGAAGACAAAGTAAAGTATTATAATGACATGTGAAAAGACCTGGAGGTAGAAAACCAAAAAGGAAGAACATGTCCAGCACTTCTCAAGCGAAAGAACTGAAGAAAAAATTCAAGCCTCGAGTTACAATATTGAAAGATTTTATAGGGAAAACATTAAACGACGCAGGAAGCATTCAAAGAAGATGGAAAGGAATACACAGAGTCACTATACCAAAAAGAATTGGTCAATGTTCAACCATTTCAAGAGGCAGCACATGATCAGGAACCAATGGTACTGAAGGAAAAAGTCCAAGTTGTACTGCAGGCATTGGCAAAAAACAAGGCTCCAGGAATTGACAAAATACCAATTAAGATGTTTCAACAAACAGATGCAGCGCTGGAAGTGCTCACTTGTCTATGCCCAGAAATTTGGAAGACAGCTATCTGGCCAACTGACTGGAAGAGATCCGTATTTATGCCTATTCCCAAGAAAGGTGATCAAACCGAATGTGGAAACTATCGAACAATATCCTTAGTATCACATGCAAGTAAAATTTTGCTGACATTCATTCATTCCATCACGGCTTAGTCACAGCTTATTCGTGCTATGAGCTTGGGGTGAGAAGGTGGGAGGTCACTACAGGTGGGCAAGGAAATCCTATGGAGAGAAATGAGAGGACAGTGGATGCTTAAGGGCCTGGTAGTTTGTTCCATTACTATCTATGAGGTGTGCTCAAGGAAGACAGGGTGCCAGTCCCTAGATTGGAGTCAGGGGCAGCAGGATCCCTACCAGCAGTCAGAATGGAAAACAGTAAGAAGCTCAATTCTAAATCTGGCACTCACATGGAAAACTGGTCTCAAAACAAAGACTCAGAAACCCATTAGTCGAACACAGTGGATAGAAGGGGAAAAAGACCTATATCAGTGAGCAATTCAGTAGCCCCTAGCTATCCCTGGGATACCATATCTCAGATGAGGGATGAAGCATGTATATTCAGGACACAAATCTGGAGCCTCATGTGGAGTGCTGGGACAACTCATGCCAGGTCAGTTTAGTTGGTTGAGTAAGTTAATGCTGGAGCCAGGGGATGGAATGTGGAGGAGAAGTAAATTTCAAGTAGGTATTTTCTGTTTCCAATATCATTAACTTTGGAATTGAATAGGACAGAGATTTCACCTAAGGTGGGAGGAACTTAGTGGAATTGGTGGATTTATCAGTGTGTAGTTTTAGCTAAGGAAGGTAAGGACAAGAGGAATGAAGCCTTAGATGGTTGCTGGTATTATTTCATCCTTGTCATACTTCTGAGGAAACTGAAGCACAGAAGAGTTAAGTAATTTGTTCAAAGTCACAGAGCTAGTAAATAGCAAGGCATGGGTTATCCCACACTCTTAACTCTAATGCTTACTGCTTCCTCCCTCTGTAGACATTCCTCTCTGCACTTTATTGCAGCAAGCACTGAGCTAACCATGAAAAAACCAGTAAACTTTCACATATGAGCTGTCCCTTGATTTGGTAGAGATTGCTAGCCCCCTAAAATCCATTTTCTTCTTCTTCGTTTAGTGGTAACCTCTGTATTTTAGCTGGGCTCATGGCAGAGAGTACATTTCCCAGCCTCCCTTTCAGCTGGGAGTGGACATGCGACTAAATTCAGGCCAATGGGTTGTGAGCATAAGTGATTTGTGCAAATTCTGGGACAACTCTAATATAAAGACAAGCTGCTTGCCCTGAACTCACCTTTCCCCCTTGCTGCAAGTTGGAAATGGTAAGGACTGAAGTAGTGGCCTTGGGCCTAGAGATGGAAACCACACATTGAGGGCAGAGATAACTGGTCATGGAACAGAGCTACTTACCCATCATCGTAGAACCTTTGATTATTATATAGAAGAAAAATAAACTTCTATCAAATTTAATTCACAGGACTACCAAATTTAATCCACAGTACTTAAGCAGTTTAGACTGAACCACATGCAATACCTGTGGATTTGAATTAAAGAACAGATTCAAGTTGCCTCAGTAAAATTAAACCATGTTTGCAATGGCTTCCTGTTGGATTTTTGTGCCACAGCAAGTGGTCATAGGCAGAATGTGATAAAATCAAAACAGACACTTAGCATATTTTTATACAGACACGAAAGACCATTTTCATTGAGTCTCTGTGTATATGCATATGTTGAAAATATTTTATTAACTCTAGAAATGTATGAGATTATATACTCTCCCAAAAAATCTGGAGTGATCTAAACCATATCTGAAACCATCCAGACACAACATGTACAGGTAAAAGTGACACCAAATCAGATATTTATACATGAATGTGACTTGATATTGAATCTCTCATCTAATCCAGAGAGTTTCATCTAAAACATTCTTTTAAGGTAGACACAAAAATATAACAAATAGTCTATGTAGCAGATTATTATCTTTTGGCGGAGGTGTTATCCAGAGTCCAACCCCTATTCCCATTTTGGGGACACTTCCATTGTAGGTAGTATTGGTGGGAGGCAGTACTCATCCTCCCACCATATAAGCCGTTGGTTCCAGACCTTCCCTCTTTTGGCTCCCTGGCAGCCAGAGGTCTTCACTTGGTTACATCACTTCAGGATTTTGAATCTTGTTCTACTGATGCAAATACAAAGGGTCAATTAGAATGCATTCCAGGCCTCCCTCAAAGTGACCCAATCTACCACTTCTACACCAGCCCTCTAGCTCTTCCCTGTGCCTTTGCTAACTTGTATATTCTGATCAGCAAATTGTCCTAGGTCTTTAACCTCTTCCCAGAATATTCTCTTGACTTTCTTGTCTTAACTACAAACCCGCATCCCCTGAGAAAACCTCCTCCCTTGCGGGTTGCTGTCCTCTCAAATGGAGGCTGTTTTATGGATTACCCCATGTATTATCTCAGGACCAGGAGTTGGCTTAGGTGTTCTTTGTTGTTGTTGTTGCTAGGTGCCGTTGAGTCAGCTCCAACCCATAGCGACCCTATGCACAACAGAATGAAACATTGCCTGGTCCTGAGCCATCCTTACAATTGTTGTTATGCTTGAGCTCATTGCTGCAGCCACCGTGCCAATCCACCTCGCTGAGGGTCTTCCTCTTTTCCGCTGACCCTGTACTCTGCCAAGCATGATGTCCTTCTCCAGGGACTGATCCCTCCTGACAACATGTCCAAAGTATGTAAGACACAGTCTCGCCATCCTTGCTTCTAAGGAGCATTCTGGTTGTGCTCCTTCCAAGGCAGATTTGTTCGTTCTTTTGGAAGTCCATGGTATATTCAATATTCTTCACCAACACCACACTTCAAAGGCCTCAATTCTTCTTCGGTCTTCCTTACTCGTCCAGCTTTCACATGCATATGATGTGATTGAAAATACCATGGCTTGGGTCAGGCGCACCTTAGTCTTCAAGGTGACATCTTTGCTCTTCAACACTTTAAGAGGTCCTTTGCAGCAGATTTACCCAATGCAATGCGGCTTTTGATTTCTTGACTGCTGCTTGCATGGCTGTTGATTGTGGACCCAAGTAAAATGAAATCCTTGGCAACTTCAATCTTTTCTCCATTTATCATGATGTTGCTCACTGGTCCAGTTGCGAGGATTTTTTTCTTTATGTTGAGGTGTAATCCATACTGAAGGCTGTGGTCTTTGATCTTCATTAGTAAGTGCTTCGAGTCCTCTTCACTTTCAGCAAGCAAGGTTGTGTCATCTGCATAATGCAGGTTGTTAATGAGTCTTCCTCCAATCCTGATGCCCCATTCTTCTTCATATAGTCGAAAATTCTTGTATTATTTGTTCAGCATACAAGTTAAATAGGTATGGTGAAAGAATACAACACTGACGTACACCTTTCCTGACTTTAAACCGATCAGTATCCCTTTGTTCTGTCTGAACAACTGCCTCTTGATCTACGTAAAGGTTCCTCATGAGCACAATTCAGTGTTCTGGAATTCCCATTCTTTACTATGTTATACATAATTTGTGTTCTTCTTAGTCTCTCACTATTAACTCCAATCAATTGTCTGACACGAGCACTTTATTAACCTTCTTCCAAAGTAAAAAATAACTTCTTATTGCCAGAGCCAGTGGTTATTTCTCTGTCTTTAACTTACCAATCTCTCAGTAGCATTCAAAGCACAGTGCATCATGACATCAAAGCACAAGCAATCAATGAAAAAGGAAAAATTGAGTTTTCTCACAATTAAAAACCTTATGTGCTCCAAGGACACCATCAAGAAAGTGAAAAGACAGCGAATAGATGGGAGAAAGCATTTTCAAATTATTTATCTGATAAGGGGCTTATTTATAAACTATATAAATAACACTTGGAATTCAACAATAAAAAGGCAAGCAATCCAATTAAGAAATGGGCGAGAAATTTGAGCAGATATTTCTCCAAAGAAGATATTGAAATGAGCCAATAAGCACATGAAAAGATTCTGAAAATCATTAATCATTAGGAAACACAAATCGAAACTGCATGACATACTATTTCGTACCCATAGAATAGCAATAATAAAAAAGATGGACAATAACATGTGTTGGGGAGGATATGGAGAAATTGGAATTCCCTTACACTGCTGGTAGAAATGTAAAATGGTGTAGCTGCTTTGAAAAACAATTTGGCAGTTCCACAAACATTTAAACATGGAGGTACCATATAACTCAATAATCCCACTCCCAGATATATACTCAAGAGAATTAAAAACATATCCACACAAAACTTGTATACAAATGTTCATAGTGGCATTTTTCATAATGGACAAAAAGTAGAAACAACCCATATGCCCATCAATTGACGAGTGGATAAACAAAATGAGGTATAGCCATACAACGGAGTAATATTTGACAATAAATAAGAATAAAGTCTTGATATGTGTTACGACACGGATGAACCTTGAAAACACTATGCTGAGTGAAAGATCCAATCACAAAAGACCATATATCATATGATTCCATTTACATGAAATCTCCACAAGAGGCAGCTCCATAGAGATAGAAAGCAGATTAGTGGTTGCCAGAGGCTGGGAAAAGGGAAAGTGGGGAGTGACTGCTAATGAATCCGGGGTTTCTTTTTTGGGGACATGAAAATATTCTGGAATTAAATAGTGGTGATGGATACACAATTCTGTGAATATACTAAAAATCACTGAATTGTACATTTTAAATTAATGAGCATTATAGTATGTGAATTATAATCTCAATAAAGGTGTTATTAAGAAACAAACCCAATAGAGGCTGGCGAGGAGTGTGTTTGTCTCATTAGGGTGAGAGCAACTAGGAGTATATAGTGAGGTGAATAAAAATTTTTATATGAGAGACTGACTTGATTTGTAAACTTTCACTTAAAGCACAATAAAAATTAAAAAACAAAAAACCCATCGTTGACTACCCCATCCTTGTTGAAGCACTGTGGACTCTCAGAATACCACGCTCCCCTAATTTTCTGTCTACCCCTCTGGCTGCTCCTTCTCAGTTTCCTTTGCTGTCCTTACACCTTCTCCCAGGCCTCTAGAATGATTCATCAAGCTTGACCCAGGCTCTCTTCTCTCTCTTTACTGTCTGCTTAGATGACCTCATCCATTCCCATGGTTTCATATAGCAGTTTTATGTCAACGTCCCCATTTTGTCACTGAGTAAAAAATTGCCCTATCAAATAGCCTACTTGTTATCTCTGGTTTAATGTCTTACAAGCATCTCCATTTTAGCTTGTCTGAAACTAAACTCTTTTTTTATTCTTTTTCATTTTTGTGCATAAATCTTTATTTACATCTAATTATTTTCTTAGGATAGATTCCTAAAAGTAGAAATAATGGGTCAAAGAGTACAAACACTTTTAAGACTTTCTAGAAAAGTTGTATCAATTTACATTCCCATCAGCAGACTGAAACACCTCTGTACCAGCAAACAGTATTACCAGTTTGAAAAAACTTCTTGCCAAATCAATAGGTTGAAAAAAAAAAATGGTATCTCATTGTTTCCATTTGTATTTCTTCAATTACTTAAGTTGAATATATTTCATGTTTCTCAGCCATTTTATATTTCTCTTTCTGTGAGTTGTCTGTTAGTGTCCCTTGTTGGGCAAACATAGTTAATAGTAGCCCCAAGAATCCCTAAGTCATCTGCAGAAGATGCCAACTCTTACATTTAGGCACATCTGATAGGAGGCCAGGCTCTGGTAGGATTAGAAACAGCACATGTCAGCATTGCTGTTTAACGAAACCACAAAGGGGGAAATTTCTGTGTTGCTTTAGAATCTAGGCAATGCACTTATTTTCCTGAGCCCTATCTATTACATTATTATGCCTTCTTTTCTTTCTTTTTTTTTGTACTTTAGATAAAGGTTTACAGAGCAAACTAGCTTCCCATTAAACAATTAATATACATATTGTTTTGTGACATTGGTTGCAGACCCCACGACATGTCAACACTCTTCTCAATCTTAGGTTCCCTATTATCAGCTTTCCTGTCCCCTCCTGCCTTCTTGTCCTTGCCCCTGGGCTGGTATGTTCATTTAGTATCATTTTGTTTTATGGGTCTGTCTAATCTTTGGCTGAAGTGTGAACCTCAGGAGTAACTGCAGTACTGAGCTAAAAGGGTGTCCTGGGACCATACTCTCAGGTTTCTCCAGTCTCTGTCAGACCGGTAAGTCTGGTCTTTGCGTGCATGTGTGTGTGCGTGTGTGTGTGTGTGTGTGTGTGTGTGTGTGTGAGAATTTTGCTTTACATTTCTCTCCAGCCCTGTCTGGGACCCTCTATTGTGATCCCTGTCAGAGCAGTCAGTCAGTGGCGGTAGCCGGGCACCATCTAGTTGTGTGGACTCAGTCTGGTGGAGGCTGTGGTAGTTGTGGTCCGTTAGTCCTTTGAACTAATCTTTCCTTGTGTCTTTGGTTTTCTTCATTCTCCCTTGCTCCAGACAGGGTGAGATCAGTGGAGTATCTTAGATGGCCGTTCACAAGTTTTTAAGACCCAGGCGCTACTCTCTAAAGTAGAAGGTAGAATATTTCCTTCATAAACTAAGCAAAACTAAACTCTTGAAACACACAGAGTAACTTTGGAGGCAAAACTATAACTTATGGGCGCAGCTAGGAGTTCCATTAGATGGCCATAGTGGAGGGAGAAAATGAAAGGATCTCCATGGAAATGGACAAGATGTGGACAGGAGGAATTCCAATGATCAATTTGGGACCTGAAATCCTTGACTGAATATATAAGTATTTTAGGTATATCAGATATGACCACATGCACTGAGAGGGTGTCTATGAGTACCCCAGATAAGAGAGAGATGTGCCTTTTCCTAGGGAAGATACATAGAAATGTGGATTAAATCATAAGGCACAAATATCAGTCTGGACCAGGACAAGTATTTGTCTGCAGCAAGCTCTCATGACATGGCTATATGTCATAGGTAAGGTCCCCAGGAAGCAGATCCTGAGAAAGAGATTTGGGGGCAAGAATTTTATTGGGGAACTCAGGGACCACACCGTGAGGGGTGACAAAAGCAAGATTAGATAGAGGGAGGAGTTGAACTGAGATACCTTTGCTACAGAAACCTCCACTGATCCCACAGGCAGCTCTGGAGCACAGGTGTCGGTGTCATGGATTGAGGTGAGAAGCACAAGGCTTTTTACCCCTTCACTGACCAGTCACAGAAGCAGGCGTGTTGGGAGAGGGGGGATATGTAACCCTGAGTGAGGCAGCTCCCTTTGACTAAGGATAATTCCCGGGGAGGGACACATCTGGGAGCCATCCATGCCTATTCTCCCAGAACGCCTCTATCCTGAAGGGATCTGGGTGGTGTAGAGCAGCTCATTACTGTGCCTATCTCTGCCATCACACTATGTCATTGTAACAGCCACTAGCCATCTCAGCAAAGCAAGCATTTCAGGCCTCAGCATTTCTTGGTTAGAAGCTACTGTTGATGAAGGAAAGAGGAAGGGGTCTGGTTTACTCCCTTTGGTTTGGAGCATGGTTTCTGTCATGAATTGAATTGTGTCCCCCCAAAAATGTGTGTATCAATTTGGCTGGGCCATGATTCCCAGTATTGTTTGGTCACCCTTCCTTTTGTGATTGTAATTTTATATTACAGAGGATTAGGGTGGGATTGTAACACCCTTACTAAGGCCACAGCCCTCATTCAATGTAAAGGGAGTTTCCCTGCGGTGTAGCCTGCACCACATTTTATCTTACAAGAGATAAAAGGAAAGGGAAGCAAGTAGAGGGTTGGGGACCTTATACACCAAGAAAGCAGCACTGGGAGCAGAGCATGTCCTTTGGACCTGGGGTCCCTGCATCTGAGAAACTCCTCAACCAGGGGAAGATTGAGGACAAGGACCTTCCTCCAGAGCCTACAGAGAGAGAAAGGCTTCCCCTGGAGCTGATGCCCTGAATTTGGACTTTCAGCCTACTATACTGTGAAGAAATAAATTTATCTTTGTTAAAGCCATCACTTGTGGTGTTTCTGTTGCAGCAGCACTAGATGACCAAGACAGCTTCAAACCAGTTCATTCCAGTTTGAACCCCTGCTGAGTGTTTGCAGGGCTACCAAGTTCCCAGGTAATGCTAATGCTACTGATTAGGGACCAATTCTGAGAACCACCAGCAAAGCCGTGGGTCTCAAAATTTATTATACATAAGAATCACCTGGAGATCTTGTTAAAGTGTAGATTCTGATTCAGTATATCTGGGGTGGAAACGCAAATTTTCAGCTGGGGTTTGAACTGGATGAACAAGTTGGAAGCCCTGGTTTGGAGAAAGAAGAGAGTTGTTTAGAACCTCATTAGCTGGTTTTATGGCCGTAAACAGCCTGAGAGATACTCAAGGTAAGTTCTATGCAGGGCTGATTGAAGGAGCCTGCACTGAACAGGATTTAAATTCCATATGCAATGAATGAAACACTCTACCTGGGAGGAGGAATACCAGCAGATGGTGAGGTCAGCTTGTTAGCTGTATTTATCTAATTAAAGGCTTTACACATATTGTCAGGTAAAAATCAGCTGTCAAAAAGTCCACCTGGTCATAATTGATCATTAATAAGTCTGTTCTAGCCACTGCTGCCAAAATCTTACTTATGATCACATAATCTCAATTAATTAAGAAAACAAGTCAAATAACTGAGCTTGGCATCACTTTCCCAAACTGGAATGAAATGATGACTGACTGCAGAGAGTGGAGGAGAGCCTGCTTGTCGTAGGAATCTCTCTCCACTCTAGAGCTGGCACCACCTCGAATCTGGGAGCTGTGGTCAGGCGTCTCTGCTCAGACTGAATTTGATTATGACGTGTATTGTGGTGCAGCAAAATAGTGATGAAAACAAATGAGTCTGTAGTTCCCATTTGCCCTTTGAGATGAAATCAGTTTGGGGCCTTCTCTTGACCTTTACTGGAGACATCTTCATCTGAAATATCAATTTGCATAAATTTGTGGAGTGAAATTAACTTTGACTTGCCAAGAGAGAAAGCTTGATTCCTGCTCACTCTTCAGAGAGGTAAGGCTCATAAAGCATTTTTATTTGAAAGGAATTGAAGAGTCAGTGGGCTGTATTTCATCAATTTTTTTTTTTTGAAGCATCAACTAAGCAGTGAAATTCAGCCCTTTGATGTAACTTCTCTACCTCCTTATGTGATCCATACATGCATTGTAAAATGCTTTACTAGCGCAATGGAACAAAAACTGAACATATGAATCTGTCATGTTAACACTGTCGACTATGTGTTTTCTTATATAACACATCCAGCCTTTGGGTTAGCAGCCAGTAGCTCTTAACCACTATGTCATTGATATGTATTAGATATGCTCCATTGATATGTATTAGATAATTATATCTGTTACAAATAGAAACCCTGCTGGCATATTGGTTAAGAACTACAGCTGCTAACCATAAAGGCCGGCAGTTCGAATCCACCAGGTGCTCCCTGGAAACTCTATGGGGCAGTTTGGGTCATTATGAGTGGGAATCAACTCGACAGCAATGGGTATAACAAAAGGCAATTTTTCAGAAGCATGCCAACAGAATTTCTTTGTAAAAGTTACTCAAACAGTTGAGGCAAAGTGGAGAGACATTAATGCAAACTAGCATACAGGCTGCACCTATCCATTAATATATAGTCCATCAGAATTTTCAGACATCAAGGAACTAAAAAGAAGCATAGAGAAAAAGAAGATCATATAAGGGTAGTATGCATAGAAACATGATCCTATTTCTAAGGTAGGGAAAACCCCCTTTGAAGTCAAAAGAAATTTTACCTACCTAAGAAGCAAATTTTTTTTAAGAAGCAAAGGATTTAGTTGCCAAGGAATATTCTATGAAATGATGTTAGCTTAAATTAGCTCTTGATAAGTAGAGAATGAATATGTTGATAATTGGTTTTGTCATATAAAATCACACCAACTCAGACCTTAGAGCTCCATAGGTTATATTTTCTCATAAAGCAAATTTCTCAGCCTCTGGGCCTGTTTTAACCCCTTGGGGATGGTTTTGATATTCTCAATGAATGTTTCACTGAAAAGCCATGGGCAATTTTAAGTAAAATATCAAAATCTACCTAATGTTTTACAAAAAGGACTTCAAAAATGCAAAATGTTAAACAACTCTTCCTATTGCCTTAAAAAAAATGTTTGGCACTATTACAAAAACTTGAGAAATAGTTTAAACTGAGAAGAAAACATTCTTTTGTGGTTACGAGAGGGGGGCGGGAGGGAGGGTGGGAGGGGGTATTAACTAATTGGATAGTAGATAAGAACTACTTTAGGTGAAGGGAAAGACAACACACAATATAGGTGAGGTCAGCACAACTGGACTAAACCAAAAGCAAAGAAGTTTCCTGAATAAACTGAATGCTTCAAAGGCCAGCGTAGCAGGGGCAGGGGTTTGGGGACCATGGTTTCAGGGGACACCTAAGTCAGTTGGCATAATAAAACCTATTAAGAGAACATTCTGCATCCCACTTTGAAGAGTGGCGTCTGGGGTCTTAAACGCTAGCAAGCAGCCATCTAAGATGCATCAATGAGTCTCAGCCCACCTGGATCAAAGAAGAATGAAGAACACCAAGGACACAACATAATTACGAGCCCAAGGGACAGAAAGGGCCACATGAACCAGAGACTACATCATCCTGAGACCAGAAGAACTAGATGGTGCCCAGCCACAACCAATGACTGCCCTGACAGGGAACACAACAGAGAACCCCTGAGGGAGCAGGAGAGCAGTGGGATGCAGGCCCCAAATTCTTGTAAAAAGACCAGACTTACTGGTCTGACTGAGACTAGAAGGACCCCGGTGGTCATGGTCCCCAGACCTTCTGTTGACCCAGGACAGGAACCATTCCCGAAGCCAACTCTTCAGACATGGATTGGACTGGACAATGAGTTGGAGAGGGATGCTGGTGAGGAGTGAGCTTCTTGGATGAGGTGGACACTTGAGACTATGTTGGCATCTCCTCCCTGGAGGGGAGATGAGAGGGTGAAGGGGGTTAGAAGGTGGGGAAATGGACACGAAAAGAGGGAGTGGAGGGAGGGAGTAGGCTGTCTCATTAGGGGGAGAGTAATTGGGAGTATGTAGCAAGGTGTGTATAGGTTTTTGTGTGAGAGACTGACTTGATTTGTAAACTTTCACTTAAATCACAATAAAAATTATTTTAAAAAAATGTTTGGGTTATTTTGTGGGAGAAAATTTGAAATGGCTAAGTAAATGGCATAGGCTTGTATTATTTGACTGCATATACTGGTCTGATCAATGTTATATCTTAGGAGTGGCATACTGAATTCTGTCTTTTTTATTATTTTTTTTTTTACAAGTGGGAACATTTGTACGCATTGAGAAGAGAAATAATCGTAATTATAACAGATCTCTGACATTATTGAGTTTGAGCATCATAATTTTGATTTATTGGTAGTGATGTGGGAAGTTTGTGATACTATAAATTGCAACTTTGCTAAGACAATTTGGCATTCCATGAGTTTCAAATCAACTAGCCTACAACCCAAGCTCAGGCAGAAATTCTCAAGATTTTATGTTCTCTGGTGGCACAGTGGTTAAGAGCTACAGCTACTAACTGAAAAGTTCAGCAGCTTGAATCCACCAGTTGCCCCTTGGAAATACAGTGGGGCAGTTCTAGCCTGTCCTATACAGTCACTATGAGTTGAAATTAACTTGACAGCAATGGTTTTTTTTTGTATAATTATAATGAGTTTAACACTTATTCAGCAATTACTCTGTACCAGGTATGGTGGTAAAAATTTCTATGACTTAACAACAACAACAAAAAAACCCAAACCCCTTGCCTTTGAGTAAATTTTTACTCATAGCAACCCTATAGGACAGATTAGAACTGCCCTATAGGGTTTCCAAGGAGCAGCTGGTGGATTCAAACTGCTGAACTTTTGGTTAGCAGCCGAGCTCTTAACCAGTCAATATAATGCCTTGAGGTAAGTTTTGTTATTATCCCTATTTTACAGATGAGGAAAGTAAGGCTTGAAAAGTCCACTGATGTAAATGATCTCATTGCAATAATGCCAAATAGAAAAAGACATCATTCAATTTGTGCTTATTGATTAGGAATGGCAAAGAAAGTACAATGCAGATATATTTGTGGTTCTTGGTTTTATTTTATTCCATCTTCCATTGGGAAGCGTCTAGTAACCAGTATTTTGTTCTCCATCTTATAATATTAATCAGAATGTCTATCTAAGGAGTTGAATGATACCTAATATACACAGCTGAATTACGTTTTCCAGCCTGATGATTGTTTACCTATACAATAATGACTAAATAAGAAGTGACTCGTGAGTACATGGTTGGTCCAATTCAGTCATTAAGGTGCCAAAGCAAGTGAGCAGATGTGGTCAATTGCTTTTCTATTGGTCGCTGATGAAGTGAATAAAAGCCAAAATTACAATAGTTCTATTTGGCCACATGTATAGACACACCTGTATTTTCATTTTGTCCATTGACAATCATGAAAAAAATAAATTTTAGAAATTGGACTCCAAAACTAGGAATTTGTCCTTACCAAAGCTCCATCAGTGACCAGGTGTGGGATTTAAAGTTAACTTTACCCAAAGAATTTGGTCTTTGTTCTTGGTTCCTGAGAGATAACCTCTAAAACCTTGGAATTTCCCAACTGATTGAAGTGTCTTTGATGAGGCCTCAAGACTATATCTGAGGATGTATGCTACTGAGTACCTCTTGGGTGGGAGCTGGGCAGGCCAGACCTCAAGAGAGGGAAGCTGGTTTAATCAGTCATGCCTATTTAATGAGGCCCCAGTAGAGGCTCTGGACATGGAAGATCTGTGGGCTTCCCGCTTGGTGATAGACATCAATGCCCGTGACAGGGCGGCATAACCCTTTTTGAGACGTGGAAGCTTCACATTAGGAACCCTCCTGGATCTCACCCTATGCATCTCTTCATTTGTATCCTTTTTGTTACAACAAAACTATTATCGTAAGTATAGCACTTTCCTGAGATCTGTGAATCATTCTAGCAAGTTACCAAACCCAAGGGAGTAGTGGGAGCCAGCAGGTCAGTAGTGAGGGGAGGAGGAGACCCCTGAGCTTATGGCTGGTGTCTTGAAGGGGCAGTGGGAAAACTCCAAATTTGTAGTGAGCAGGTAGGAAGCAATTGTCGTGAGAACTACAAGGTTGCAGCTGGTGTTTGAGGTTGGGCAGACTTGGCAATCTGGAGGAATGTGTCCTTTAAGTTGTGAGGTCTCACCTAGGATCTGGTTAGGGTCACAAGAAGAAGTGTTGCATGTGCAGCTGGTGGCAGAACAAAAGTGAAAGAAGGAATAGAATTGAATTGAAGTGGAGAATAGATTACATTGATCTTCACAGTTTGGTGTCAGGGAAGTGGGATTTGATTTGATCCTCACGCCAGGCCAGAGAGTGAATCTCCCTTGCCTAGAAAACGGACAAATCCACAAAGATAAGGTGAATAATTGGAGATTCAAACCATCAGCACCAGGGAACTCCAGCTGTTGGTGCCTGAAATTACTTCACTGGAGTCAATTATAGCAGTAACTTTCATATTTTGTTTTTAAGTTTACAAAGTCCTTTCCCGTGCGACATCATAATGATCCTCACAAAAATCCCACAAGACACCTGTTATCATTTTCCAATTCACACAAAAGGAGCTGAGATTCAGAAATAAGGGAGCGGAGCAAGAAAAGAAATAAACATTAACTTGATACCGATGAGCCTCGTGCTCTAGCTACTTTATAATATTTAATCCTCACAACAGCCCTGTGAGTTAAGAGATTTAACTACTCCTCCTCTCTGAGATTTGCCATCTACCTACAGAGACTAACCCTGAGACTATGTATCACCTACCACTGAGCATGAGTGGACACCTGATCCAAGCTCGGCCCATCAAGACGCTCCACGAAGAATCTGGAAATTTGGAAATATGATCAGCTTTAAGCCTGTATGTAGAACTCTAAGACATATGAAGAGGCCAAGAAAGCTCATATACAGAGAGAAGGATGAAGTGGTGGGCTAATTAAAAGAGTTTTTCTGTAGGGACACTCAGTTCCTGTTACAAGCGTTGGAAACTTTTGGAAATGGATAGTGGTAATGGTTACACATCACAAGCATGGTAAATGTAATTAATGTGTACATGAAAATGGCTGAAGTTATATAACAAGTGCTAAAATGTTTTGTTATATAATTTTACCACACACACGCACACACAAAAAGAAACAATAACATGAATGAATATAAAAAATACAAAAAACTAAAAAAGACAGAAAGGTCTATATACGGCATGATTTCATTAACATGAAATTCTAGAAAATGCAAAACTGTAGTGACAGATCCAGGATCAAGAGGGTAAGTGGAGATGATTGTCTTTAAAGAGGTGTCTTAGGCTGGGTTCTCTAGAGAAGCAGAACCAGTAAAGCGTATAAATATATATAGAGAGAGATTTATATCAAGGAAACGGGTCATGCAATTGTAGAGGCTGAAACGTCCCAAGTCCATGTATCAGGATAGAGGCTTCTCTCAATTCACATAGGCATAAGGGCTGGTGAACCCAAGATCAGCACGCCAGAGAGCTGGGCTCCCACTCTCAGGCTGTGAAGATCAGTGAATTCTAACAGCTGCAGAAAAGTTGACAGCTCAAGTCCTAAGAGCCGGAGGTCAGATGAACAGGAGGCAGCGCAGGATCCAGAGTGAGCAAAAAAGCCAGAGTGTCTCCTTATATTTGGATGCGGTCCAGACGCCCAAGGAAAATTCATTTCGACTGATTGGCTGCTCACAGCAGATTCAATCATGGGAGAGATCACATATAAACACTGAGAATCATGGCTCAGCCAAGTTGACACACAATCACAAGCAGCATGAGTAAACTTTTTTGAGTAATGGAAACATTCTAAATCATGATTGTTGGGATTGCTATGACTGTATATATTTACTGAAACTTACCAAATTATACAGTTGAAATTGTTAAATTTTATGTATGTAAATTATATGTCAATAAAGCTAACAAAAAGATGAAAAAAGAGTATAAAAAGACCATGTGGCCACAGAGATTCAGAAGTAAAGATTGAGAAAGACACAGAGGGAAAGGGAAACAGAAAGTGGTTGCCCGATCACTTTCCCACTCTGCATTCTGCCAGGCTTGACTGTACTTCCTGCCCTTGGATCTTGTGAAATAGCTCCGTTAAAATTTATGATAAATTCCACATTTTTCTTATGCTCGTTTGGAGTGGATTTCCATTATATGAAGACATAAGAGCCTGATTCTACAAGCTGGGGGTTACATGGCCCCAGCTGTGGAGGCCAGAAAGCCAGAATGTCAGGGCACCAAGTTGAATCACACAGAGAACTCTAAAGAAGGTTTAAACATTTTCCCTAAGTGGTGAGTCGCAGCTAATATCCATCACAGATCAGAGAGTGAGTAGAAGGAGTCCTTATTGAAACTCCAGTGGCTAAGGTAGAATAATATGGCAATTTAATTGATAAGTGTTGTCATCGAGTCGATGGGTTTGAGAGCTGGGAAGGACTTGCCTATAACTTCTCTTGCAGATGGCCACCCAGCCTCTCCTTGGCTCACCTCACTCCCTGATGAGACATGAAATTCTCTTGCTGAGGAGCTCAGGGGCACTTGCTGCAACATTTGCCCTCTAAATCCTAACTCTTTGGAATGCAAATTTCTCTCTTCTCAAGGACAACACTTTAAATGTTTGAAGACAGTTTATTCTGCTCTGTTTCAGATTAAACATTTTGCATGCTGTGGATTCAGGATCCCTTTAATGTCCTGAGACAGACTCCTGCGCTCATTCTCCTCCACAACAGTGTTCAGAATTGAAAGTGAGGTTCTAGTGTGCTCTGAGAGGATCCAAAGTACCATATACAGCTGGGCACATTTTAAGGAAGAGCCTATTATTTGCCAGTGGAGCCAGTGGTGGTTCAATGGTAGAAATCTCACCTTCCATGCTGGAGACCTGGGCTTGATTCCCAGCCAGTGCACCTCATGCACAACCGCCACCCATTTGTCATGTGTGTTGCTATGATGCTAAACAGGTTTCACTGGAGCTCCCAGACAGAAATGGACTAGTAAGAAAGACCAAGGGCTTGCTCCGGTACCTGCTGCCTATTTAATATCTTTTTGTAATAAGTCTTTGATTCTGGTATGACACATATAATGCCTTTCTAGAATTTCTTCTTCAGGCATGTGAGGAATAACTTCTTCAGGCAACTGATTAAAAAAAAAAAAGACTAAATGCAAAACCTCATGAATGTAAATATATTACAAACATTATATAAATAATATAAATGAAGAACTGTAAAGGTGAATATGAATGAATATCCCTTTCAAATTTCCCTTTATTTGTACCATTATTTTAGCATGTTTAAGGGCATTTTAAATGACAATTTTGTCTTCTTTTATGTTGTCTAACCCTCATAACTTTTAAATCTTCATCTCATTTGTCAACAAAAATTTGGAACATGACAGAGCCCACTTTCCTAAGAGTCTCTTGTGGAGGCACATAACAAATCATTAAGTCATTTAATGGAAAATGAAACAATCATCTTCAAAAAACAGTGACAAAATAAAAAGACTCTTGGGTGAAGTTCACCTCTTGCAGGAACCTGTGAGTAACCATGGCTACTTAAGCTCCTTGGACTTTAGTTCTCTATACCTGACACAAGCAGTATTTCAATCATAATTCAAAACAGGACAGAGGCAAATCTTCTGGAGAAAATAATGGATGATGAATCTAAGGGTCAAACCAGGATGATTTATATAATTTTTCATGTTTTTAAGGGAGCCATTAAAAGTCATTTTAATCCCAAATGATAAAATATTAAAGTATCTATCATTGACCTAAAGGAAGAAAAATATTTCTTGGAACTCTTTAAATTTGCTATTGTTAGTCCACGCTTGACAAATGACCTTGTCTTCTATTTGGCAAGAAAACAGGGGCATTAGGTGTCTTAGTTATTTAGTCCTGCTATAACAGAAAATACCACAACTTGGTGGCTTTAACAAACAGAAGTTTATTTTCTCACAGTTAGGAGGCGAGAAGTCTGAAATCAGGGTGCTTTCTTTAAGCGAAAGCTTCTATCTCTGTCAGCTCTGGGGGAAGGTCCTTGTCTCTTTGGCTTCTTCCTTTGGCTCTTTGGTGATCTTCATGGCATCTATCTTCTTCCTTCATCTCTGTTTTCTCACTTGTTTGTTTAATATTTTTTACATCTCAAAAAAGATTGAATCAAGAACACCTTACATTAATCCTGCCTCATTAACACAACAAAGAAAACTCATTTCCGAATAGGATCATAACCATGGGTACGTTGTTGTTGTTAGATGCCATCAAGTTGGTTTCAACTCATAGTGACCCCATATACAACAGAATGAAACACTGCCCTGTCCTGCACCATGCTCACAATCGTTATGCTGGAGCCCATTGTTGCAGCCATTGTGTCAAGCCACCTCATTGAGGGTCTTCCTCTTTTTCGTTGACCTTGTACTTTACCAAGCACAATGTCCTTCTGTTACCGGAATAAGGTTCTTGCCTCTCACTGGTCAAGAATGAGCAGGTAAGGCATGTAGATTCTCCACATGAGCAAAGCTTTATTGAAGAAGCTTGCAAGCAGAGAAGAGGAAGGCCTTAGCAATGCATACCCCATCTCACAGAACAAAAGACGGGCCTGGGTTTTTAAAATTTCTTGGGTGGGAAAAGATTCAAGTTTATTCATAGGCACAGGTAGGGATATGTTAACTAAGATGTGCGTGCAGCAGCTTTGTAAGATGGCTCCTGACCTGGAGGCCTCTGGGATTCGTAGCAGGACTAATTATGGGGTGTCGCACCTGTGCAGTCTCCTGGCTGCTGCTGCAGCCCCTCACTGGCCCTGGTGGAAGGCCACACAGTGGTCACAGGTGGATGTTCTGCGCGTGTCCTTGGGGCTGGTTTTCTCCAGCTGCTTCTCAAAGACAACTCTAAAGAAGTTTGTGGGCTATTTTCTGATACCCTGCCCCACTGTTCTGGGGAATGGCTTTGTTTCTGCGCCCTGGCCCATTTCCTGTACTTTATTTGCAGATTTGGGGGCCCTCTGTTCCCTGTCTTACTTCCACAGGTATAGGGATTAGGATTTACAACACATATTTTTGGGGGACACAATTCAATCCATAACATTAGGTATGAACTCCTTCAAAGTTCTTCACTATCCTCTTAAACTTACCAGACACTGCTCCCAGTCTGCCTTTCTTTCTCTATTTCCATGGAAGATGCATTTCCCTTCCTGTCCAAATCTGTTCTTTCAATCCTTTTTCTTCTCAGAGAGCTTCCTCCGTTCATAATCCCATTCCTTCCTGAATCCTCTGCCTTTCCTACCTACTGACTGACTCTATCCTCTTGGCATCTAAATAAGTGCAAATATCTTCCATCTTAAATAAGCAATACAAAGCAATGTAAAATAAATAAAAATCCTCTTTGCTTTTATATCAATTTTTAGCTATTATCCCACTGCTTTCTTCCATAGACAAGCACCTTGATGGAGTTTACATTCACTTTACCCACTTATTGTCCTTCCATTCACCTGTCAGTACACTCCAGTCTTCCTTTGCCCCCAATTACATCATAATTTTGAAATCCTATAGATGTTTTCCTCCCTTCTGTTAATTGGAGTAATATAAATATTTAACACTACTGACTGCTCCTTTCTTTTGGAAATGCTTTTGTTCTTTAACTTCTGTAACACTCTCTCCTCATTGTTCTCTTGTGCACTTCCTTGTTTTCCCCTTCTCAGTTTCTTTCACTGGGCATCTCTCTCTCTCCCAGCCCTTAAATATCTGTGTGTCACAGAGTTTATTCACTCCTCCTTCTGCTCCTCTCACTCTTCACAGCCCCTGCTGAGCAATCTCATTCATACTCAAAGATTTAATTTTCACCTCTACGCCAAAGACCCACAACTCTGTATCTTTATCCCAAACATTTCTCCTGCTGAAAAGCTTTGTTTAGGTGGTCCACAGGCATCAAACACCATCATTTTCCCACTTAGATTGGTTTCCTCCTTTTGGTTCCTCTCTTGTTGAATATTTCAGCCCCCAAACCTGTAAATTATTTTAGACCCCTCAAGGCTCACAACTGTCCATGAAGTACAGCTAACTCAACATTTAAATTTCTTTTGGTTTCTTCCCCGTCTCCCTATCCACCTTGGTTCTGTATTCTTGCCTTCACCATCCCTCACCCAGATTACTGTAAAAACATCCTAACTGATCTCTTGCCTTCAATCTCATATCCACTGTTCATTCTCCACAGTGCTGCCAAAGTTCTCCTTTGAAAGGGAAAAATGTCATGTGATATTTTCCATTTTTAATCTTCCAGTGCCTCCATTTTGTTATCTGTAAAATAGTTGCCTTACATCATAGGGTTGTAGTGAAACTCAAAGGAGTAACTATATGTGTAATAAACCCAAAAACCCATTCTCGTCAAGTCGATGCTGACTCATACTGACCCTGTAGGATACAGTAGAACTGCCCATTGGGTTTCTGAGAAATGGTCGATGGATTCAAACTGCTGACCTTTTGGTTAATAGTGGTAGCTCTTAACCACTGCTCCACCAGGGCTCCATATTGTGTAATAGTATATTTTAAAAAATGGAACTTTTTATGTCTTAGTTCTGGCTAAGGTCAAAAGACCAGCAAAGGTGCCATAGGTGCCAAGTACCTCTACATACAAAGCAATGTCCTACACCAGCCTTGTTCAATAGAACAATTTTCGATGATAGAAATGTTCTGTATCTGTACTGCCCAATACAGTAGCCACAAGGTGCTCATGGCTATTGAGCACTTGAAATGTGGCTGGGGGGACTGAGTAATTAAAATTTTAATTAAATTTAAGTTTAAATAGCCACATTACTAGTGGCTACCACATGGGTTGTTTTACACCACGGGGTCAGCAAAGTTTTCCTGTAAAGGGCCTGATAGTTTTGCTTTTGTGTGCCGTATTATCTCTCCCTCAAATATTCAACTGTGCTGCTAAAGCACAAAAACAGCCACAGACAAAAATGTATATGAATAAGCATGCCTGTGTTTCAATAAGACTTTATTTACAAAAACAGGTGGCAGGCCAGATTTGCCTTGCAGGCCACAGTTTGATGACCTCTCTTCTAGACCTTTCATACAAGCTAGACATGGCTAGAGACGGTGTCTTAGTCATCTAGTGCTGCTGTTATAGCACAAGTGGATGATTTTAACAAAGAGAAATTTATTTCTTCCCAGTAAGGTTTAGTTAAGGTAGGCTAAAAGTCAAAATTCGGGGCGTCGGCTCCAGGGGAAGGCTTTCTCTCTCTTTATACCTTCTCATCAATCTTCCCCTGGACTAGGAGCTACTCTGTGCAGGGACCCCAGGTCTAAAGAACGAGCTCTGCTCCCGGAGCTGCTTTCTTGGCGGTATGAGGCTCCCCTGTCTCTCGGCTCACTTCTTTCTTTTATATCTCGAGAGATTGCCTCAAGACACAATTCAATCTCGTAGATTGAGTCCTGCCTTATTAACACAACTGCCGCCCATCATCCCTCATTAACGTCGCAGAGGCAGGATTTACAACATGTAGGAAAGTCACACAATAACAGGAATCATGGCCCAGCCAAATTGATACACATATTTTTGGGGGGACATAATTTAATCCATGACAGATGGTAAAAACTGGTTTTGTCAGCATTAGCTCATTACCTCCTTGGAGGGTACAAAGGAGGTGAGTTGAAATGGAAAGGGTCTACGGAAGGCTATGGGTATGCTGTATCACCAACAGGATGGTGAATGGGTGCTCTCCCTCACCTGAGGCCCAGTAAGAGGAAATTTAAGGTGATCACTCAAAGAGCTTGACAAACGTGCTCAGAGCACAGGGAACACAGGAATGACTCTTGACTGACTCATGTCTAGAAAGTTGAAAGATGAGAAGCTGTCACTAGACCTGCATGAAGAGGCAGAACAGATAGACAAGGCTTCCCTGGGAAGCTATCCTTCCACATCCAGCAGGTAAAGGTGTTTGTTTCCAGGGGACCAAAATAGGCTGTACTGGAGGAAGCTTGCCTGGAGTCATCTTAAAAAGGACATCTCCCTGGAGGACTGCTGAAGGTGCAACGTGATCCCAATAGTATGGCAGAAAGCTGGGGCCTGATGCGGAAGTGAGCAGCCAGCTGGAGGAAAGACATGACCATGACAAGCAAACTGCAGTCTGAGTGCCCTCGTGGCAGATCTCTGAGAAACGTACAAGAGAGAAAGTCAGTTTGGGGCTCTGGCTCTGCCCAGAGGACACCAAACTCAAACCCTAACCATGTCAGTCAAATAAAACTTTACTTCAACTCTCTCTAGCATCTACCCTTGGAAGGGTTCAAAGCAGTAACTAGTGATTAAGAAGGAGATGGGTTAAGGAAAACCACATTCCACCTCTCCCTCTGCAGTTTCCTGAGCCTGATGCTGGTTCAAACCAGGTGGGAGTTGGTGGGTTGGAGAAGTATACGTTGAGTTAGATTATAGGATTATTAGACAGAGTGGAGGTCTTATTATTTCTAAGTGGCCAAGGAAGCCATGAGATCTATCTAAAATTTCATCCAGGGCAGAAGAAAAAAACACGTCAAAAGAGTAGGGTTAATGAGGAGGGGTGGGAGAGTACAAAGATTTCTTCCGCTTGTACACTTCTCTTTTCAGTCCAGCTCATACAACAGACCACTTACACATGTAGATTTCTTATTAAGTATTCAACAGTTGTTATTATTACCTTGTTCCTTCCCCAGTGAAATTCCTTCAATGGCTCTTGCCTAGCCCTCTGGATAAAGTCCAAATTCCTTGGCATTGCATGTTAAGCAATTTTGTGGCCTGAACCCTGAATCTTTCTCCAGTTCCATCTATCTGGATTCTCGGCTCCAGACACACCAAAACTCTACTAAACCCTTAAATGCTCTGCTTCCCTACCCAATCATGACTTGGTATGTGATATTGTGCATGACCTGAACATCTTTGTCCTGTCTATTTCCTACTCTTCATTCTTCAGGACTCAGTTAATGTGGCCCTTCCTCCAGGAGGTCTTCTCAGATGCTCTTTCCTGTGCCCAAGACTGGTTTAGTTGACTCTCTGTTTCCAGAGCACCTTGTGCAAACCTCCATCAGCATTTATCACAGTTATATGATAATCGTGCATTCATGGTGCTAGATTGTCAGTTGCTTAAATTCAGGGCCACGTCTTATTCTTTATTTTGCATCCAGAACCTATCATAGCACTCAGCTTAGTGGACAGTCTGCATGTTTGGTGAATGAATAAAAACTACTGTGCCTTTGGTTTAACTAGCAGAAAAGGAATATGTAATATTAATACTAGTGCTCTACTGTAACCAACATTTTACAATCATGTAACCATATAACCATGTATCTCAACGTGACTTTACTATTCATTTCCCTGGTTACTAATGAGAAAGCATCTTTTCATGGTTTTTTTTCATTTGTGCTTCCACTTCAGTAAATTTCCTGTTCAAATGTTTTGCCCTATTCTATTGAGTCCTTTGTCCTTTTTTTTTTTTTTTAATTGATTTGTAGGAATTCTTCATACAATCCTTTATATAGTCTTTTGATGATGGTATCTATTGTAAATCTTCCAGGCTGAAGCTTGCCTTTTAACTTTGTTGATGATTTTTTTGTGGTATTCAAGTTTTTTATTTTAATGTAGCCAAATATATCAATCTCTTCTTTTATATTTTTTGAATTTTATTTTCAAAATCATTCTTTATTCTGAGATCATAGGGATAGTTGAAATTTTCATCTGAAATAGTTTTAAAGTTCTGCTTTTTTCATTTAATTCTTTAATCCTCCTGGGACTTGTGTTTGTTTATAGGTAAGGCTTAGAGATTAATTTTTTCACCTGTGGATAATAAATTGAACCAGCACAATTTACTGAATCCTTTTTCCATTGGTTTATAATGGCATCTCTGTCATATACCAACCTCTCTGGGTTCCCTGTTCTGTGCCATCAGACACTCCGGCTATTGCTACATCCATACTCTACTTTCTTAATTATCACAGGTTTTTAATAATTAGTACCACAAGTTCCCCCGCTTATTTTGCATCTAACTGTAAAACTGTCTAAGCAAATCTTGGTCCTTGCCTTTTTATATGAATATTGTAATCATCTTCTTTTCTATGTAGAAAAATTTACCTGCAAATTTTTAGTTTTTTTCTTCCTTTTTAATCTTATGATTTTTTTTTTCCTCCCAGGGGAAGGGGTTCTTACTGCCCTTGCTGAGACCTTCAATATTAAATAGATTAAAAGAAACATTCAAGGCACAGCACACCCTCACCTTATTCCTGACTTAAACAGTTTTATTATTTCATGTATAAGTATATTTTTGTAATAAAGAATCTAACTCCATTTTTGATGTTTGACTACTTACAGCTTCCAAGCCTCATCATCCTCCCTTCCTTTTCTACCCTCATCTGGCAAGCTGATAAGAAAGCCTGAGTGTTCTCTCTGGATTTTACAGGAAATTGAAACCGTGCAAGCCCTAGCCCACACTTACAGAACTCTCACACCTACGATGGGCCTCAGCTAAGAAGACTTAATAGCTGGGGGTGATTCAAAAGGCTGTGAGCCAGGAGCTTCTTCACACATGCCAAGTGCTATTGCAGGGATAGCAGGAAGGTTGAGCTCAGCTAGGGCTGTCAGCTGGAAAACTTTCACATGGCTTCTAAAGCATGGTGACCTCCAGGTAGTTGAAGTTCTAATACGGTGGCTCAGGGCTCCAAGAACAAGTATTCCCACAAGCAAGCTGCATGGCCTTCTGTGACCTAGCTTCATAAATCATTTAGTTCCACTTCTGCTGAACTCTATTGTTGAAGCATTCACAAGCCTGCCCCTATTCCAAGGAGAAGGGATAGACTTCACCTCCTGATGGCAGCAGTGTAGAAGGATTTGAGGCCATGTTCTCAAAACTTTAAAACAATCACAAATTTTTTATGTTATCAAGTTTGCCATAGTTTAGAAATAGAAAATTTGTTTTTTGGGTTTGTAGCTAGTTCATGCTCACATTCTGAACCACAGTGTTTATTAAAAGTATACCCAACTACATGTGAGTAGAATAAGATATTATGAATTGGAATTTTAAATGAACAGTATCATCACATAGCTAGGAGAAACAGTTCAAATAACTTTTAAGAAGCTGCTGAAATTAGTTCTTGACTTGCTATTAACCTCAATAAAAATGATATATAACTTGGGGAACAATTGTGTTTAACCTTATGAAGTAAGATCAATGCAATTAAAATAAATATTCTCTTGAGTATGCCACATGACTCGTGCTCTTCCTTATTTAATGTGCCTTCAGTTGGGGTGCTTGAGAAAAGCAAAATTCTCAAAGAAAATGCTATAACTTGGAGCAACCAATTTTAGTTGCCAGAACCAACATTTTTTACTGAAGATCAGTATGCAAATACCAAGCATACATAGAATATTCTAGTTATGAGTGACCCACAAGGATAAAATAGTTCTTAGAACTTTATACTCTTAAATTATGTGTAAGAGAGCTTTTGTGGGAGAAAAAACACTGTGCGTTTCTTTAGAACACAATTAATCAAGAATTTGTATTTTAATTGCAAACATAATATGTGTATGTTTTTACTCTCTTTTTACCAAATGTATTTTATAATTACATCAAAAACATTCATTTCAGGGAAAAGAATTTAATGTATCTTTTTTTGCATGGATATTTGAAAATGTGGCCGCTTCAGATATTGGTTAGAAGTCCATTTGCAACTTGGCATCTGGGGCCTACTTAAGCTTAAGAAGGAAGAAATATTATTTAGAACTTATAAAATTATAGATAAATTTGTAAAATCACTTTTATTGCATTCTAGCCAACAAGTTGAACAATGTAAGTTGTTTTTTGAACCCTTAGTCTTCAAACTTGGGAAAGATTCATCCATGAAATTGCAAATGGATTATGTAACCCATTTAATATTGGACTTGTTCAGTCAGAAGCAAACAATTTTGGATTTAAGACTTTACATGTAAGAGCGTATCAGAAGAACAAAAATTGCCAAAGCCTTATATTTTATAAAATTTATCTTTAAAATTATAAATCTGTTTCTCTGTTGACTGTTTCTATAAAATGAGTATTACTTTATTTGATGTAACTAGTTATGTAGATAATATTGGGTTATTTAAAGAAGAGAAATAACAAGTTTTTCCAGAACCTTCACAAAATTGGATTTAAATTTTAAATCTTGGGAAGCTGAAGAAAAAGGCTACTGCTAAGCTATAAATCATCCACCCACCTAACAGACTGTTGTACTGTGGTGGCTTTCATTTTGCTATTGATAACCAGAGTAGCCAGGAGCTACTTAGCCTTTATCAAACAAAGCCGTAAGTGATAGCACTGGGTGTGGCTCAATTGGGAGCTGTTCAGACCAAGGGAAACCTGCCCCTTCTTGTCCATTGTCCTCAAAGCACAGGGTGTGGCTCAAGCCAGTCAAACCCAGTTTACTAGCTTACATGCCAAAGAAAAAAACACAATTTGTCTTACTGCACCTTCCTGCCATGATAATCTATGTGGTCCAAAATGTTTGTATGTACTTCCTTGTGAGAGGTTTTGCCTCTCTTTGTTTGGGGAGCTTGATCTGAGGTATACACCTCCTTGCTCCTTGTCTGCGTGCGTACTACAAGCACTCTTCCTCCCTCCTCACCTTGGTGTGTCTTTATTGATGACAAGCCCCACTATGATGCCGGAAGCTATGTCTCTGGCATTTCAAATGCCAACATTGTTTGTATTTGGTGGAACTATAATGGTGGACAGGTTTCAGAGAATCTTCCAGTCTAAGTTAGAATAGGAAGAAGGGCCTACTAATCTACTTTGAAAAATTTGCCAGTGAAAACCATATGGATCACAACAGAATATTGTCTGATATAGTACTGGAAGATGAGCCCCCTAGGTTGAAAGTCACTCAAAATACACAGTGGCTGCAAAATGGACTTGAACATATCAGTGATCACGGAGATGGCACAGGACCAGACAATGTTTTGCTCTGTTGTACACAGGGCTCCCATGAGTTTTGGCAGATTTAATGGAAACTAACAACAACAACAACCGAAACCCTGGTGGTGTAGTGGTTAAGTGTTTGGCTGATAACCAAAAGGTCGGCAGCTCAAATCCACTAGGTGCTCCTTGGAAGTCCTATGGGGCAGTTCTACTCTGTCCTATAGGGTTGTTGTGAGTCTGAATTGACTCAACGGCAATGGGTTTGGTTTTTTTGGTTTAACAACAGCAAAGCTATAAATAAAAGGAAAAAATAAGAAGAATGCAAATGTTCACTGTGAAATGATTGAACATAAAAGTACTTCCAGAATGCAAATGCATGGTATTTATTTGCCACTCCCTTTGCCAGAGCCCATGGAAGACATTTCTAATCAATTATCCTTTCCTTCCAAACCAAGAAATAGTCTCCAAATACAAAGCTCCAGACAGCTTCTGACTATTGGTTGACATTGGCATTTAAATGAAACCTATTTGACCTGCCTGGATGAAGTGGTCATAGTGATCTCAAACTGAAACTGAATCATAGTTATAACTGATTTGATTATATCATTAGGAATATGCCCAGTGGGAAACTCGAGGCAATATTGCCATGATATTCAGCCGTGACTACTGAAAAATCCTCCGCTGATTCATGAAGGCAGTATGGTGTAAGGGTGAGTGAATGGGTAGTTTCCATTCCTATTGTTGTTGTTAGGTGCCCTCGAGTTGGTTCCAACTCATAGCAACCTTATATACAAGAGAATGAAACACTGCCTGGTCCTGTGCCATTGTCACAATCATTATTATGCTTGAGCCCATCATTGCAGCCACTGTGTCAATCCATCTCATCGAATGTCTTCCTCTTTTTCACTGACCCTCTACTTTACCAACCATGATGTCTTTCTCCAGGGACTTGTCCCTCCTGATAACATGTCCAAAATATGTGAGGCTTGGTCTCGCCATCCTTGCTTCTAAGGAACATTCTGAATGTACTTCTTCCAAGACAGATTTGTTGGCTTTTTTGGCGGTCCAATGTTGGTATATTCAATATTCTTCACCAACACCCTAATTCAAAGACATCAATTCTTCTTTGATCCTCCTTATTCATGGTCCAGCTTTTGCATGCATATGAGGTGGTTGAAAACACCATGGCTTGGGTTAGGCTCATCTTACTCTTCAAGGTGCCATCTCTGCTGTTTAACACTTTAAAGAGGTCTTTTGCATCAGATTTGCCCAATGCAACGCATCTTTTGACTTCTTGACTGCTGTTTCCATGGCTGTCAATTGTGGATCCAAGTAAAATGACATCCTGGACAACTTCAGTCTTTTCTCAGTTTATCATGATGTTGCTTATTGGTCCAGTTGTAAGGATTTTTGCTTTCTTTATATTGAGGTGTAATCCGTACTGAAGGCTGTGGTCTTTGATCTTCATTGGTAAGTTCTTCAAATCTTCTTCACTTTCAGGAAGCAAGGTTGTGTCATCTGCATATCGCAGGATCTTAATAAGTCTTCATCCAATCCTGATGTTTAGTTCTTCTTCATATAGTCTAGGTTCTCAGGTTATTTGCTCATCAAATAGGTTGAATAAGTATGGTGAAAGGATACAACCCTGACGCATGCCTTTCCTGACTTTAAACTCTGCAGTATTCCCTTGTTAAGTTCAAACGACTGCCTCTTGATCTATATACAGGCTCCTTATGAGCATAATTAAGTGTACTGGAATTCCCATTCTTCCCACACCCACCACCACCAAGGAAGGAGAGACTAGCAGCAGAGACCTGGCAGCAGGAAATGGCGTGGTGGGCTTCCCGACCCATGGAGAGAGAAAGGTGGGTGCCTTTGTGCAGAGACTGAGGGAGAGAGAGAGGCATGCCTGCAAATATGGCTGAGAAGAGGCTATCCTGGTGAAAGAACTGTATCTTGAGTGTTCCTGAGCCTGAATTGTAACTGTTACTTCTGTAACAAACCCAACAATTGTGAATATGGTCTGTAATTCCTGTGTGTTCACTGCAATGAATTATTGAACCCAGTAGAGAGTGCTATGGGAGGGACCGTTGGTGTCAAAATTGGTAAAAATGGTAGAGAGAGGAGGCATGTCTGATCCCTGCCTCATAGGAATCAGCTTTGGGCTGTTGATCTTGATTCTCCTTCCCTATTGTAAAGCTGGAGGAGGTCAGACACTGCCCCATGCTTTTTTTTTTACAGTTGGTGTAGTCGGCTATATAGTATTCAGCCAAGCTTTCACTTGGGTGGTGTAAATGGTTTGCCGTTCAACTACTAACCTAAAGGTTGGCAATTTGAACCCACCTAGCAGCATCATGGAAGACAGGCCTGGCAATCCACTTCTGTAAAGATCACAGCCAAGAAAACCCTATGGAGGAGTTCTACTCTATAACTTATGGGGTTGCCATGGGTCGGAATTGACTTGATGGCAGTGGGTTTGGTTTTTTGGTTTAAAATAGAGATCATTCTCAAGGTTGTTATAAAGATTAATAGAGATAGACTGTATACATTACCTTAAAATAGTTGCTTAAGAAATGTCAGTTTTCTTCCAAATTCTAGCTCTATGATTTTTAAATGGAAATAAAAAGAGTCCTTGAGCAGAGCATCTGAAGTGATTAAAAGGGTTGGAAAGTAAAATCAGGAAGATGCTAATCAGAATTTTTTGTGGCATGTAAGTGAAAAATCAGAAATTCCTACTCAACACAGAGTGATCAAGATATTAACAAGACGTATTCATCTGAGACTAGAAACTAGAACAGTGTTGTCCAAAGTGTGGTAGAGGCATCAGGGGTGGAGCATGGTATTCGCCACTGGGGATACATTAGCTGCCTTGCTTTATGATGTATCCTGAATCCTAATTTTGAATACAGCCTTTCAGCTCACACAAAGCAGATAATCAAGAGAAGGAGTCCTCTAGGGGCAACCAGAGTCCAAGAGAGAAGCCCTTTTTGAATTCTTCTGCTTCATCAGGGTGGAGCTATTTTTAGGCAGGTTAGCAGTGAAGAATATTCGTTATTTATTTTTAAGGTGACCTTTGGCTAATGACTGGATACTGTTTAAGGCTGTCATATAAAGTTTGCCTTTTGTGTGCCTTAATAAAATAAAAACATGATCCACATCAAAATATTAATGGTCCATAGATATGGCAGGAATTACAAAAATATCTTGTGTGCTAATGAGTAAAAGTTGAAAGAGTGAACCAGCTTGTAAAAGAGATAAAAGAGGAGGGAGGGAGGGGGATAATGAGGAACAAGGGAGTAGGCAGAATTCCTCTGCTTTAACAAGCTGGTTTCCATCTCTAGCTGTCTTTAACATTGTAATGCTGTCCCCTCAGCTCTAACCCTGATGCCAGGCTAGAGAGAAACTGAGGATGATTCTAAGGATTCAGCATGGTCGCTTAAACAATTACCAAGTCACTTCATTCAATTGCTCTGTCACTGTAAGAGACAATTCACACTTAATAATTTGGCCTCTTTGGACATTTAATTAAGGCTTTCAGTCTATACAGGGTGAGTGTTATCAATCAAATCAGAAGAGTAACAACTCTCATTGCCACATAAACAGCACAGAGCGGTTATTACCATAGACAGTCTCAAGGCAGGGTTTTTTCAGCAAATGCTTATTTAAGTACATTTTCACCTGGCACCTAGCTCAGAGTCTAATGGATATAACAGGTAAGTGATTGTCCAGACTACTGTGGTAAGCGCTCTGACAGAGGTGAAAACAGGAAGTATGACAGAGTATGAGGTATTGTGGGAAGGATTCCAGGAAGAGGAATTCACTGAGCTTAGTCTTGACGAGGGTGACGAGATGTTAGATGGCCAGGTGAGGTGGACAGTGATTTTTCCCAGTGAGAGTATCTTGTGCAAAGGTGGACAGAGACACAGGAGGGCTTGGAGCTCCTAAGAAAATGCAAGTAGACTGAGAGGCTGGAGTTCAGGGTTTGTTGGAGAAGTGACAAGAATTGAGTCTGGAGATGGAGGCAGGAGTTAGACCCCGAAGTGCCTTTTGTGAAATGCTAAGGAGTCTGGACTTAACAGAAGACAAAAATGCGTAGGACAATGAAGAAGATGATTTTATTCAGGCTATTTCAATAGGGAAAATACTTATTCGTTAATGAGAAGTGACACAGAAAAGGGAGAACACGTGGGGTTTTATAAAACAAAGGAATCATTGCAAAAGGGCAGAGGTAGGGCTTATCTAGGAATATGCCAAGTTAGGATGGTCCTTTGCAGCTAGCCTTTTCTGCAGAATACAGAAGGATCAAAAAGGGTGGGTGGTAGTTTCTCTACCATTGCTGTTTTTTCTGTAGTGAAGGGCTTAAGTAAAACTCAACATTGTCAGGCTTTATCCTGGTTGTACCAAAGATGAAATTCAAGGTACTCGAAGGAGCCCTGGCGGCAAAGTGATTAAAGCGCTTGACTGCTGACCAAAAAGCCAGTGGTTGGAAACCACCAGCAGCTCCACGGGAAAACGATGTGGTAGTCTGCTTCTGTAAAGATTGACAGCCTTGGAAACCCTATGGGGTCGATATGAGTTGGAATTGACTGGACAGCAGTGGGAATGTTTGTAAGCAAGGATGAGCCTAGTGAGATGATGTAGTGGGCTAGATGTAGATGCTGTATGTAGTACACCCAAGCCATCTGCCTCCACTGGCTGCCATCAGAAGAACTTGCCTCTGGCCTCTCACATGCTCCTGCTCTTTTTGTCTTTGATACCATCCCTGGGTTATCTGAATCCCAGTTTAGGCATTGTGTCTTAGTTTGATGACTAGTGGTTTCTCATTCCTACTCCTTGGCCCGAAGCTTGGATGTAGCCAAGACTACAGGTCCTAAAGAGATCAACACCATACTTTGGCCCGTTTTCTTAGAGAACCTTATCTCTCTGCTCCCCTCCGCTTTCTGGATCACACAACTGGCCCTAGCCCCTAAACCATATTGGGAGTATCTTGAGTAAAGAGGCCTTCCTGGGTTAGCAAAGTTATTGGCAAAGCCTGGATTTTCTGCAACAGCCCAGCTGTTCTCCCTATAGTCAGGCTGTTGACCCACAGCCTGGGCAAAGGCTGTTCTTGTGATCTAGACTCCAGTTCCTGCAGGCTAGGGGTGTGGGCAGAAGCTGCCTTGGACCTATAGGCTAGGTCAGCCCTGAGTTGGAGTGCTCAACTCCCAGCCGTTCAAGCCCTCAGCTACACAATAACCACTTGGTCAGCAGCCATTGGAGTTTGCAAACCTTTGCTTCTATGAGTTAGAGAGAATAATGATTCTACTTAATCCATTAGCCCTGAAATGAGAATCGATGGATAAGATTAACATTGTACCATAAGATGTACTGGGGAAAAAGTCACTACAAGTTACATGGTTATAGAATTGTGTTATCTGATAAACAAGCTCAGCTCAAATGTTCTGCTTCAGAAAGAAACACAAAAACTAATAAAATAAGAGGCATTACTGATGTTGCTGAAGTTTTCCAAGAAGTAATTCAACTAAGGTAATATGCAGCTACAACAGGGCATCCAGAAGCTGTGTGGAGATGGAAAGATCTCAGAGTAAATCCAATTGCCATTTCGGTGACTGGGGTGTGTTTTCTAGTCGAACATCGTAGAAAACTAAGGATCTGTTATACACTAGGGCTTTCCTGGAAGACAAATACCACATAAACAGGAGATTTTAATCTCTGTAACAAATGGCTTTAATGTAGGTGGTTAGGTTTGTACTATTATGAATTTAAACAAAATTAAACTGAGCCAGGAAACTTAATAATACCTTGGATTCATAGACCACTAGTCTTAAAATCCCTGCCTTTGTTCTTCGGTACTTGCAAAGTCAATTCACTTCTGCCTGGCATAGTTTTCAAAGTAACACATAAGATTTACCAATTAAATTCTCCTCGTCTCCCAGTAAATTTTACTAGCATTTTCCCCCATAGTAATCTTTTGCAATTATATAGTAACTTCTATATAAGGCCCTCCAAGTGTTTTGCAAACATTGATTAAACGTCGCAATACCCCAGCAAGGGAGAAGCCCAACATGGTACGCAGGAGTCTTTCTCGTGCTGAGATGGCGGCTGAAATGATATTTGTTCCTGTCACTCAGAACGAGCACCTGGAGCTCTAACATGGGAGGAGAGATGTGCTGATTCTGCCGGAACTACAAATGACACCACGATGCCTCTGCTTGCCCTAACAAAGGAAGATGGGGTGGCTTTTTCCAACAAGTCATTGCTGTCTTATACAATCTGGGAATATATTTACTTTTATCTATCATTCTGAATAACGGATCTGATTTTTTATTAATGTTTTTAAATCCGCTTAAAATCGATGTTCTCTTTGTCCCATTTTGTTCATAAACAGTATGTTCTAGTAGAACAGCTTTAAACTTTATGTAGGTAACCATTTGAAAATGAGAGATTGTCATATAGGACAGAGTTCCCGCTTCTAAATGATCATTGATTTCATGATCTCATCCTGCCTTCTAAACGTACAGGTAAAACTTTAGCTGAAAAACAACAGGCAATGTAACCTCCATAGCTTTCTAACTGGTGGACCCTTGGGAAGTAAAAGAAAAATTCTGGTAGTAGAAAGAAGAATTTGGGGCAGGAGAGTGTCCTTAAATTCAACTCCCTAAAATTGCTTTTTGCTGCTTCTACTTTTCGCAGTTTCTTCCTTCCTCAACTTCTGAATAGACAGAATTTCTAATAGCTCCAGTTTGCCTTTGCTTGCTTTTTTATCATGGCTTCTATACCAGCAAAGGAGCTCTGGCGGTTCAATGGTTAAGCACATGGCTACTAACTGAAATGTTGGTAGTTTGAACCCACCCAGCAGCTCTGTGGGAGAAAGACCTGGTGATCTTCTTCTGCAAAGATTACAGCGGGGAGACCCTATGGGCCAGTTCTACTCTGTCACATGGGGTCCCTATGAGTTGGAATCAACCTGACAGCACCCAACAACTATGGCAGCAAACGTTCAGAGCAGAATTTAGGCAGTTATTTGTACACAGGTAGCTTATAGGCTGAGAACTGAACAGTGTTAAAAAGCACCTGTGAATTTATTCCAGGTATTTTTGGTGGCACTGGGGTTTTTTATAACAGTTACTCATATTGCTGCATATAGATGAATATGTAATTTGTATTCATTTAATTGAGTCTCCTTCCTTGATATTTTAAAGTATATCTGTGTATCTTGACTATTATATGAAAAATGTTTATTTATAAGAATGTGGCTAATGTTTTAAGTAGCCCTGGTAGTACAGTGGTTAAGTGCCTGCTAACCAAAAGGTCAGTGGTTCAAACCCACCACAGAAGATGTGGCACTCTGCTTGCTTCCATAATTATTTACAGCCTTGGAAAACCTATAGGGCAGTTCTACTCTGTCCTACAGGGTCACTATGAGTCAGAATCAACTCAATGGCAATGGGTTTGGTTTTGGTTTTTTTGGGCTAATGTTTTAAATGCAAACCCTGGTGGCATATGGTTAAGAGCTACAGCTGCTAACCAAAAGGTCAGCAGTTTGAATCTACCAGGAGCTCCTTGGAAACCCTATGGGGCAGTTCTGCTCTGTCCTTTAGGGTCGCTATGAGTCGGAAACGACTCGACAGCAACGGGTTTGGTTTTTTTTTTTTTTTGAATGTTTTAAATACACTGTAAAAATATGTCCTCAAAATCTTGTTGGAGGATTGATCTGTAAACTTTTTCTCAATGAAAAGAGATTTATAGAAAGGGCATAACAAAATAAAATATCTTAATTGACACTTAAAAAAAAACAAAACAAACAAAAAGCAACAAGCAAACAGAGAACGGAAGGAAAGAAGGAACGGGCTAGGGAGGGGGTTAGAGAATGGGCCACTTCTCTCCAGAGTGAAACATGAATGGAGATCAAGATGCTTGAGGCTATACAACTAGATCCTTGGACTGTTAGGCTAAGTTAAAATTTACATGGGAAATATTATAATAAAGCTACTTTTAAAAAATATTTTATAAACTATTATAGGAGTTGCTTCTGGGCCAGCAGTGTCAGTGTGCATTTCCCAGGGAACTGAAGCAAAGCTGGCCTTACCAAGCCTCCAGCACTGTCTTGGCCTTTACCCCTGGAGGAGCCTGAGTTGTCATCCCTAACCCCACTAGCTGGAACGCCCTGAACTGCATTTAAAGCTCCATTGGTGGAAGCCATCTGTGGATTGTGATACTTTCTTGTTTCTCCAGTTCTACCCCAGGTATACTGAATGAGAACCTACATTTTAAAAAGATTAGTGGTTCTCAGAATTGGTCCTTACCCAGCAGTATTAGCATCTCTAGGAACTTGTTAGAAACGCAAATTCTTAGCAGGGGTTCAAATAAGAGCAAGCCTGTTCAAAAAAGCCCTACTCTCAACCCTGACTACATTTTATAACCACTTGAGAAGCTGTTTAAAAAACACCTCCGCAGCAAACAAACAAATGAAAAACCGAAGCCAATTCTGACTCATAGTGACCCTAAAGGACGGAGTAGAACTGCCCCACTGGGTTTCCAAGGAGTGCCTGGTAGATTCGAACTGCCGACCTTTTAGTTAGCAGCAGTAGCTCCTAACCACTATACCACCACGGTTTCGGCTTTAAAAAAATAAACCAAAACCAAACCCGTTGCTGTCAAGTTGATTCCAACTCATAATGATCCCATAAGACAGAGCAGAACTGCCTCACAGGGTTTCCAAGGAGCAACTGGTGGATTCGAACTGCCAACCTATTGGTTAGCAGCCAAGCTGTTAACCACTGCACCACCAGGCCCCTAATCCACACCAGTTAAGGTGAGGTTGAAGCCAGGGTGTGGGCATTTTAAATGCACCCAGGTGATTGCTCTCTGCAGCCCTGGTTGAAAGCCCTCTGCAGGAGTCAAGTGAGACAGCCAAGGCTTTACTGCAGGATGAAGGCTATGTGACCCACAATTCTAAGAAAAGTTCTCCCCAAAAAATACCTCATAAAGTCTTTGCAATTGTCATACTGCCTTTTATGATTCTCATCTTTCTCACATCATAAGTACCTAGTTGCAGGCTTGAAACTTTGGCCAGCAATAGGGAGGGATGGGCTGGGCCGGACTGTCCCTGTTCTGACCTTCAGGATCAGTGGGTGTTCCTGCTGGCACATCGCCTAGGGCCCATCTCAGGCTTTGCTGGCCACTTCTAACATGACATTACAGGCTTGGGTGTCTAGAGCTCATATTGGGCCAAAAAAGCTTTGCATGAGAAAATGAACTTAGCTTTGAAGGACGGACAGCAGACCCCATGCAAATATACAGGCCAGTGGGTCAAGGGATAAACACCTATAACTATAAAAAATTTGCAGAAATATTGCAAAACTGGTCAGGTGGGAGCATCCCAAAGATGTTACCTAAGTTAGCATTTAGCAAAGTAAGACATTACATTTTTCACCGTTAGCCCCTGGTTAAATCTCCTGATAATGCATCCAGTCCTGGAAGATGTGCAATACTAATTGTGTGAGAAAGGAAGTTATGCTTCGGCAGCGTTTGATACTTCTGATGATTTTAGGTGGTGCTACAGAAACTACGTGAAGTGTATGTTGAATCACAGTGAGAAAATGTTTTCCTTTTCTGTTCTTTAATCTTTTTGTTTATAGAAGGTAAACATTTCAGTTTGGTGTTAAACCAGAAAAGCTGTTGCCATCAAATAAATTCTGATTCATGGCGACTCTATGCACATCAGAGCTAAACCATTAAAAAAATTAGCATAATAAACTTACAAAATACCGGGGGGAGGGGGCTGGCAAACATATGTGGAAGACCCATGTTAATTGCATAAAATACGGTATTTATGTGATATCTTTTATTCATGACAAGCAATAATACTTTTCAATTTTGTAATGATTAAAATCTTTTTAAAATACATTTAAGAAAATGTGATTTAATTTAAAGTAATTATAAAACAGGTAGTACATATATATAGAAAAATTGTGAAGAGGATATATATACCACTTCAGCTGAAAATTATTCCACCACTACCTTTTCTAGAAGTTTGCATATTTTTTTAAGCAGATCTCTTTGCCAACCTGATCTTGGGCAAATGTAAAAAGCATTGTATCTAATTTTTTTTTTAATTGCTAAGAACTTCATATTTTAAACCTAAGTAGACCTTAGGTTTGTCATGCGTACCTATGCCTAACTTTGTTTTCAAGTGGAAGCCCTCAGTAATGTCATATTTAACCTTTCGGGTTATTATCTCCAACAATTTCCACTTGCTTTTAGTATTCACATTAGAACTAGAAATCAAATAAAACTCAATAGATTTCCTAAATGTAAACAACTGTTCGGTTTAATTATAAGTTGAGAAAACTTTATTTGCTTCATACCTGTGTTGGCCAATTTACAATTTGGACCATTTTGTCTTTAGTTTATTATGATGTTTTATATCTACGTCTTGCCTTTAGGCAGTAAGTTTTTGGCAGACCTGTTTACTTGATTGTTTCTCAGCAAAAACCAAGGTTGGGTGATCGTTATTTAGATTTGTACCATATGATTCTTCTATGGAAATGAGACAGAGCCTGAGTAATCACTAAAGGGTAGACTGAATTAGATTATGTTTTTATATAAAACACATGTATACTGAAAAGAAATTAAAATGTCATACTGAAACAATAGAATAACTACTTTAAAATTTTTGGGCGAAAAGAGAACATTGCCTATAATCTCATCTCTTTATAAGGTTTTTGGTGCCTCTATTGCAATACTTCTCTCTATAGCTCCTGGGACAGGGAAGGTTTGGAGACAGGAGCTAAAAGGTTCACTGATTATGAGATAAAATTGAAAGGGAGAAATTGGAGTCTTAGGAAATAATGGATGGTGGGTATGACGGTTAAGATTGTGTGTCAACTTGGCTGGGCCGTGATTCTCAGTGTTTTGGCAGTTGTATAACGTTATGATCACTTCCTTTTGAACTTTGATATATGATGTCCCCATGATGGAATCTGCTCAGTAGTACTGGCAGGGGGCGGGGCCTGTGGCGGCTCACCGCCCCCTTAGCCTTCCTTTCTTCATCCTCCACTGCCTACTTCCTTCCTGCTTGCCTTGCCAAGGCTTTTGGCTTGTTCCGGATCCAGCAGCTCTCTTTTGTCCTGTGACCTCCAGCTCTTGGGACTTGAGCTAGCAGTTTACCTGTAGATCTTGGGATTCTTTGATCTTCACAGCCTGTAAGCAAGAATCCTGCTCCCTGACCTGCCAATTTTGGCTTCAGCAGCCCCTGCAGCTACATGATTCAGGAAACCTTGAGGTCTTGCCTGTCGATCTTGGGATTCGTGGACCTTCACAGCCTGTGAGCGGCAGCCCTGCTCTCCCACCTGTTGATCTTGGGTTCACCAGCCCCTGTGGCTGCGTGAATTGGGAGTGGCCTCTATCCTGATCCACTGACTTGGGATGTTCCAGGCTTTACGATTGCGTGAGCTATTTCCTTGGTATAAATCTCTCTCTATATATGTTTATACCCTTTACTGGTTTTGCTTCTGTAGAGAACCCAGCCTAAGACAGTGGGTAAATCCATTTTTAAAATTTAAAGCTCTGTGAATTTGTTGCCAAACATTTTTGCTCATCTTCTGAAAAACCGTGTCTAGCACGGCATAATCCAATAAGGTAACCACTAGCCAAATGTGAGTACTAAAATTATAATTAAATAAAAAATTTAGTTCCTTAGTCACACTAGCCACATTTCAAGTGCCTAGTAACCGTATATGCCTAGTGGCTAATATATGGCACAGGTATAGAATACGTCCACTATTGCAAAAAGCTTTTCGTATTGCAATGGTTTAAAACATAAAAAATTCAACACGGTATCGAACTCTTCAAAGGGAATGCACATTAAAATTGGAAAATTGGGCTGAAAGCCCAATTTTACTAGTTATTATTCCATAGGTACACTTTTGATTGAGAAATCAAGTCCCAATGACAGCCAATGGCCAGTAGGTCCAGGAAATTTTGGATATTTCATTCAATTTCTCAGTGTTGTACATAATTTTCAGAGCTAACAAGTTGTCAATGATAAGATTTACTTGGGTGCTGATATTAGCTTTTCCTAAAGTCAATTTAATTCACTATCTTGGATTGTTCAATTTAGCTCTACCTTTTTATGTTAAAGGTAGATCAACCGAGGTTTGACATACTTTTCTTCTAATTAATTTGGCTTTATACAGTAGTTTTGATAATGTCTATACGGACTAGTATCTTTAGAAACTTTTGAAAGCACAGTCATTTAAGTAAACAAGTGGGCTGGGACCCGGGGACTCAGCCAAGAAAATGAATAAGACATAACCCTGCCCTTGTGAAGCTGGTAGTCAGTGAAGAAGACAGATAACAAGCAAGTAAACACATAATACAATTTCAAATGTGGAAGCATGTGGAAGTTCTCACTGTGGAACTGGCACTTTGAGGAGACACCTGAACATAGAGCAGGAGACAGTTTTGCAAAGATTTGGTAGCAATAAAGATGTGTGAAGGGTAAAAAAAAGTTATAATGGATTCATCTGCACATTTAATAGCTATCATGTATTATGTGGTTAATCTAGGTTAATCACTCCACCATCAGGGTTAGCAGATTAGCTACTAACCAAAAGGTCAGAATTTTGAATCCACCAACCGCTTTTTGGAAACCCTATGCGGGCAGTTCTACTCTGTCCTATAGGGTTGCTGTGAGCCGGAATCGACTCAGCGACAATGGATTTAAATACAGTCAGTGGCCTATGTAAGGTATTGTACCAGCCCTGGGGGCATGGCACTACTGAGCAGTTTCTATTAACCAGGTGCAGCCCAACGTCCTTCCTCAGGCGTGGTAACATGCTGATTAAAAGATTAATGAGTTTGACTTACATTTTTGAGCTGATATTTTGGTAAAGTTATCTAAAAGAGGGGTGTCAGATGTTTGGATAGGGGTGTAATTTCAGTGCTTGCCATAGGTGCCATTTTCTGTAGATACTCTGCTGGTCTTATTGGGTTAATAGAAACTTCTCAGTGCTGCCATGCATGCAGGGTTCAGCACCTACCATACCCACGTTACACCTCTGCTAGGTATTGTTATTCTTATTACTGTTTTAACAGATGAGAAGACTAGTGATTAGAGATGGTAAGTGACTTGCCCTGGACAGCATGGCCAATATATGAGGGAAATTGGACTTTAACATGAAAAGTCTGAACCCAGAACTGGGGTTCTGAAATGCTAAGTTACTGCTTCACCTTTGTAAGAAATCGTACATTTCCTTAAGCATTTGGTCATTGTTCTGATGATCCCGTTCAGGCAGGGCTTCCTTTGTTTTGCTTAGGAATGATTACACCCTAACATTAGATTTGCACATATGAATCAGTAACATCCAGTCAATAAGAGTGAATATTTATTGATTAACAGGTTTTTCTTTTTTTGAGGGATGCCCATTCTCATTTCCCTAGAGTAGGGTCTCTGTGATTGGTGAATCAACTACATCTGAGTTATCTGGGTGCTTGTTAAAGTGCAGATTCCTAGGCCCCACTCCAGAATCAGAATCTCTGACAACCTGGAATCTACTATTTTTACACCTTCCTGTTACTCAATGATTATTTCAAAATAAGATGTTAAAAAAAAAAGTTCATTCAATCTGTCTAGAAAGGCAAAGAGCATTTTAAATACCAAAGTCATGAACATGCTATTTCCACTCCAGTTACTCATTTTATAGACGTGCACTCATGTTTCTGATATCTACAGAAAAGTGTGATAAAAGCACCAACAGGTGCGGGCCTGTGTAAATAAATTTTAGGGAGATAACAATAGCCATTCCTAGGAGATATCTTAGTTATCCAGTGCTACTATACCAGAAATACTGCAAGTGGACAGCTTTAACAAACAGAAGTTTATTCTCTCACAGTTTAGGAGGCTTGAAGTCCGAATTCAGGGTACCAGCTCTAGGGCAAGCCTTTCTCTCCTTGTTGGTTCTGGGGGAAGCTCTCTGTCATCAATCTTCCCCTGGTCTAGGAGCTTCTCAGCACAGGGTCCAAAGGACGCACATGCTCCTAGCTCTTTTTGCTTGGTGGTATGAGGTCCCCCAGTTTCTCTGCTCACTTCTCTCTCTTATATCTCAAAAGAGATTGACTCAAGATACAACCTAATCTTGTAGTTTGAGTCCTGCCTCATTAATAAAACTACCTCTAATCCTGCCTCATTAATATCACAGAGGTAAGATTTACAACACATAGGGAAATCACATCAGATGACAAAATGGTGGACAGTCACACAGTAGGGGGAATCATGGCCTAGCCAAGTTGACACACATTTTTGGAGGACACAATTCAATCCATAATGGCAGATACCACAAAAATATTAGGCATAAACATTAGCTTGCAGAAGCTGATCTACAGTTTATTTGTCCCTGTTGCAAAAAAGGATACTGGTGCCCAAAAGTTCTTGAAAAGGTAAAGAAGTGAAATATAAAACATAAAACCCTTTGCAAAGAAAATCAGCAGTAGGCTATAGGCTTCACTGTTCTGTTCCTCTGCAGGTTACTCCTGCACTTTGCCCCAGTTGTTGTCCTACAATGATGGGGTAGAGGTAACACACATCCCTTTTCTCCCTCAGGAAACTGATTACAAATCAAAATAATAGGTGGAAGAGTAGTGGAATTCAAATCTCCCAACTAGATGCAGCTGATTTTCATGTTTTCTTTCCTTGGCCTTTGTCTAATCTGCCACTTGGCATGTGGGCACTCTCTGAGACTGGAAACAGGCATTTTTCTTACATAGTGACCCCCCCGCCCCTTAACTAACTTCCACAGTCTTTTCATCTGTAATTCTGAGGCTTCAAACTCAGCAATCATGTCTGAAGCAAAAATAACAAAGGAAGCTTAATACAAAGGCCGATTCTCATCCTCCTTCAGTGGTACCACTGGCAAAACAGAGGGAAGGATCTGGAAATGAGCTTTCTTATGTGGGGAGAATTGAGCTTTGAAGGTTTTTCAGTTGCCAAAGCACTTGAATATCCTTCTTGTGGCTATTCTTATTACACTTGAAAACTACATTGACATATATATAATGTGTATGTATGTTATGTATATGTGAATGTAACCCTTAAGTCCTGGGTCTTCCCAAATCCCTCTTCCCTAATTGCTTATATACCTTAGGCACAGGTGGTTAAGGCTTAACTCACTCTGTTGGCACTTTATGTGTGGTTACATAAAGCAGTACTTGAGTCATCTGGGATTTGAGGAACATCCATGTTTTTATTACCTCCAGAGCAACCATCCCCTTGTGGTGTAGTAGTTAAAAGCTACAGCTGCCGACAAAAAGGTTAGCAGTTCGAAGCCACCAGGCGCTCCTTGGAAACCCTATGGGGCAGTTCTACTCTGTCATTTAGGGTCACTATGAGTTAAAATCAACTTAATGTCAATGGGTTTTATAGTAAATACCAGGTATATCAAGAATCTTACACTTTTGTGTGTAACCAGTGCAATGATTTTGGCGTAGTACCAGCATACTGTACAATGAAAGGCCTATGGTTGACTTGGTGGATTTTTAAAAAGTTTTGGTTCTACTTACACACGGTCAGAGCTGGGTATGCCACCTCTTATAAGTGTTCTGATCTTGGATATGTAGCCTACTTAAACCTCAGTGTTCTCATATATGAAATGGAGATAAATGTAGCTACTTCATGAGACGATGTTTAGAACTAAATTATTTAATCTGCAGACAACGTAGCGTTTGGCTCATAGTAAATCTTAAAAGGATTTTTGCCAAAATAAAGGAAATTAACTCTGGAGAGTTGGATGCACCATCTGGATCCAAATGTCCCTCTGAGTCATTTCTTAAAATATCCTTTTTGTTTCAGGCAAATACAGCGTCATTTTGAGCAACTGCTAAACAAAGGACTTTAGGTTTATCAATAACTAATCATATCGATTACTAACTGAAAGTTTGGCAGTTTGAACTCATCCAGGGGCACCTTAGAAGATAGGCCTGGCGATCTGCTTCTGAAAGGTCAAGCCTTGAAAACCTAATGGAGTGGTTCTACTCTGCACACATGGGATCCCCATGAACCGGGATCAACTCTACAGCCACTAACAACAATTGCTAACGATGCTGTTCAAGGTGTCCAAACAGCTCTTACATATTAAGAGATGTCTTGATTCAAGCATCTTTAATTTATAATTTTCCAATATGACACTGAAACTCAGCTTTCTAATTTTCTGAATATATAGTACAATTTAAAAAATTTAAGCAAAGAACTTTTGACAGTAGAGTAGGTAATATTTAGAAAATACAAGTCTATCAATAAATCAGCTCAGATACACTAACTGCTTCTCAGTTTACAGTCTGTACCCCTGATGTACTTGCAGGTATAAGAATATATATGGTAGAATTTCTAAGGGGAAATTTAACCTTTAAAAGCGGGTGCTTATCATGGGATTGGGAAGAGGACAAAACTGCAAAAAAAAAAATTACAAGAAGTCCTTCACTATTTTGGTACACAAAGAATATAAATTGAGAGAAATTGAAAGAATCATTTTGAGAGAAAGAAATATGGAATTAGAGCGGCCAATGTCACCGTCTTCGGAACCTGGATGACAAAACTATTTTAGCAGCTGCCATCAGGCTCTCTTAGGCAGAATGCTTGTCTGGTATAAGAACATACTCTAAAAGGTCACCTTAAGAGGAAAGGTGAGGCCCTGAGAGTGTGATCTATAAGAAGATTGAATTGCTCTGAATAAGAAATAACAGAAATTTAGTGGTGAGGGAAAGCAGAGAAGGGAAGAGAGCAAAGGTAGCTGGAGGGATACAGGGAAGAAGGAACCGTGCCAGGTGGCTGGAGCCATACAAGTTTTAAGTTGTTAGCATTTGCATTTATGTTTTCCCCAAATGTTTAATAAAGCCTGCTACATATCCAAATACCTTTTTTGCATCCTTTTCTCAGGAAGAAAAGGGGGCTGTAGTCCACACTCGTCAGTACAGAGGAAGGAGAAGAGTGGGGAGATGGAGGTCAGAAAAAAAATGAACTTGAGAGTGAGCCATAGTGGGAACTCTGAGCAGATCCAACTATAGAAAACAAGAGCTCAAGAAATTTGTGAAAATATCAAGGAGGGCATTATACTTCGCACAGGGTGGAGGACAAAAGACATAAAGTCAATTTGATTTAAATCTGAAAGGGCAGGATAAAGTCAGCCGGTCTTTGAATTACAATTTATCAGTAACCCAAGTGAAAAAATAGAAATGATAAACTAGAGTTACTGGTGTCAGTCAGGTAGGGTAGCTGTATTCTTACTGCTGTTATTTTCCTGTCCACTTGTTTCAACAACTCTTGCCGAATCTATACTGAAAATAGAGTAAGAGCTTCGAGTCTATTAAAACGTTACTTAAATTTTTTTCCGTGACGAAAGACAGCCATTGCTAAAACACTTCAGCCACTGGAAAAATGCCTTTTGTGGCATTAGATTCACCCACATGAGGACTTTCCTATTTTTATTTATTTAGTTAGTCATTTACTGTCAGATATTTATTGACTTCTAATCTATGCTGGCACATTACAATGACTATAAACCATTATCTTGTGACATCTCACCACTTAGTGATTAATTACAGAATACCACAAGCCATTAGTGCTCATCATCCAAGGACAATATATTTAATAAAATAGAAAAGCACATGCCCATCTTCTATTTTCAAATATACATCTATTTTTGTTCTTATTGTTAGAATATGTTTTACAATGATCTCCAAACCTTTGCAGTTTGTATGGATCACAACGATCTCTAAGCTTTGATAGTTTGTAGTGATCACAAGCATCTTTGTGGACTTCTGTGTGGCTTAAGACTTTTTCCCCAGTGTTTATGGCTTCACATTTTCCTCCAAGCCCAGAAGAGCTCTTGTAACGTGGGTGGTCTAGGTCCTTGCCAATCAAAGAATGAGGATTCTGTTGGGTCATCTCTAGTGGGAGTTTTGTTTTTTGCCTTTTTAATTGTTTTATTGTAGTAATATATATATAACAAAACATTTGCCAGCTCTACATTTCTGACATATACAATTCAGTGACATGTTACATTTATCACGTTGTGTACCCATTACTACTACCACCTTCCAAATTATTCCACCTCCAGTGGAAGTTTTCCTGTTGAAAGAACTCCCATACTTACCTCTTAGCTTGTTTAAGGATATAAATAATCAAATATGACTTTGCTTAGCAAAAGAATTGACTGAGCAATTTAACAGGAGTGTTTTCCCAACATGATACTTTTAATGGGAAAAGCAAAGTTTTGATTGTCATTCACCAAATTCCCTTAGCCTCTTTATATGAAAATCACCTCACACATTTACTGACCACCTACTCTCCTGAAAACCGGTCTGCCTAGGAAGCTAGTAGGCAAGTGAAGAGACAAAGCAGGCAAGTTGTAAACCCAGGCTGAATGAGTACAGTGCTGTAAATGGGGGATTTTAGTGCTGTGGAAAAGAGAAGCAGGAACTCCATTCTATTTGGAAATCTGGTTTTAAGCTGGGCCTTAGGGGATAAAAAAAAATTTCAGAATGGAGAGAAAAGATGAAAGCATATCCTGAGTTGAGGGAATGGTATGAATAAATTTACAATAATGTCCTGTCCTCCTCGTGAGAGCCGAGATCATGCCTGTCTTGTTTATCATGATCTTCAAGACTCTGAACAGTGCCTGGCACGTAGACAGCAATAAAAAAAAACAAACACACTTACCACGCACCACACACACACACACACATACACCCATTGCCTTCAAATAGATTCCTACTCATAGTGGCCTTATAGGACTGTGTAAAACTGTCCCATGGGATTTCCAAGGCTGTAATCTTTATGGAAGCAGACTGTCACATCTTTCTCCCATGAAGTGGCTGGGGAATTCGAACAGCTGATCTTTGGTTAGCAGTTGAGCACTTTAACCACTGTGCTACCAGGATTCCTCACACTCATACATATAAATTGACCAGAAACTATATTCAGTAATCTGAAATTGATTCTGATCATATAATACTGTAAGGACAGGTGGCAGATATTTCATATGTATTTATCATGCACACACACACACACACACATTTAGAATAACCTACCAAAGGTGTTTTTAAACTTTAGTAGAAGTAACATCCACAGAAGAAAAGTTTTGGTAAAGAATTCACAATTTTTTTTTGCAGGAGTATCCCAAAGGGAAGATTTGGATATTGTAGATTGATTTAAAAAAAAAAAAAAAAGTTTTTTTTTTTTTTTTAATACACTTAATTTTCTAGAGGAAACCCTGGTGGTATAGTGGTTAAGTGCTACGGCTGCTAACCAAAAGGTTGGCAGTTCGAATCTGCCAGGTGCTCCTTGGAAATTCTGTGGGGCAGTTCTACTCCATCCTATAGGGTCACGATGAGTTGGAATCGACTCGACAGCAATAGGTTTGGTTTTTCTGGTTTTTAATTTTTTAGAAAAGTTTTGTATTTATAGAAAAACTGTGTAGGAAATACAGAACATTGTAATATACCCCCTCTCCACTCTGCACACAATTTCTCCTATTATTAACATCTTGTATTATTAATAATCTATTATTGTACATTCATTACAATTGATGCATCAATATTGAGATGTTACTATTTACTGAAGTCCATAGTTTACTTTAGAATTCACTCTTTGTGCTATACAGTTCTATGGATTTTGTTTTGACAAGTGCATAATGCCATGTATCCACCGTTCGGTATCAGGCCCAATAATTAAGTTAAATAATTAAAATGACTTGTGCTTCACCTACTGATTAATTTTTTAAAGCACCCAAGTAATTCTAGATTTAGCTAAATTTTCCAGAGGAAAGGTTGCAGTTCTAAGCAATTGCAATAGACAGTAATTACTCAACAATTTTTTTTTTTTCTTTTTGGTTTCTTTCTGTGCAAAGCAGTGTTCTTAGTACTCGAGGTAGATGAATAAATAAAATGGATAAAAATTCCTGCTTTCGTGGAGTTTATATTCCAGTGGATGAAGGCAAACAACAAAAAAATACATATAATTTCAGATGGTGATAAGATGGCTATCCTGCTTTAGAATGGAGAGTGGTGAGTTAAGGTGGGTTTGAGATTTTATAAAAGTTGCTTAGACGTTTTAGCATTTATTCTTTAGAAGAGATTGACCAAAAATAGCAGCCAGCTTTCTCATTGTTTAACATGATATTCTACTGCTCCAGGTATGAGGGTCAACCCAGCTACATTACTAGACGGGATATAACTTAAAACTCATCTCGACTTACTCATCTAGGCTTAGATGAGGACTTTCACAACGAGCAAAACTATGTTCTAGATGTTGTACTGCCTCTTTTTACTCCTACCTTGTTCTCAAAGGAATGTCTAATATCTAAAGGGGTTAAGAACACTTGTTTTAGAGTGATCAAGCACTGATATTTTTAAAAAATCCATTCCTTCTGATAATTCACACAGCAAATAAAACAAGTATCTCTTGAGTGCTCTTCATGTACATGGGAGCAATCTTTTGTAGGATTCACAAAGCAAAGGAAGCAATAACTTTCTGCTTCCCATAATTACTGAAGGTAAATTGCTTAAAATTTCTCTAACCACTAATATAATTTTAAAACATTCTTGCAAATGTATTCTACTTGATGATTAAAAGATTGTTAATTAAAGGGTAATATATTGGTATGCCAAGGGGTGCTTTACGGTTCAATGACAATATTTTTGCTTCTTGGAAAATTCTTCTTTTGAATTTCTTTATTGGACTCAGAGCTTTTCTTTCCCAGTGCTGGTCCCACTATAACAGGGATGGAAAAATAGAAAAGAGGAAGGGAACTAACATTTGGCACTCAGTATCCGTCAGACATTTTTCAGGGTTACTTAAATTCTAAAAGAATATTTTGAGACAGATCTTTGAACCTCCATTTTGCAAATTAGGTAACTAGTATAAAAAAAGTAGCTCTAAAGCACTTGGCTTCATGGAGAGTTGTTAATTAATTATGATGCTTCAGAAAATTTTGTAAATAAAATATAGCCAAATGTTAACACAACATGCCATAAGCCCTCCTGCCTAGAAAATTTGCCCACTGTATCTTGGCTTGGCATTCTGGCTTTGAGATTGTCCCACTCTACCATCCTGACTTAATCAAGTTCATTGAAAGCTATTCCTGCCTAGCCAGGTGTTAGCAGCTGCTCCAGATTGGTGTTATCAGAAATTTATTGAACTCACACTCACTTCCATCACCCTTCAGATAACTCTGGCCCACAACCAGCCCTTGTGGCTGGACACCACTTGATAAATGTCCTCAAGATGACAAGAAGTCACTGATAGCTACTCTTTGATTGCAACTCTTCAGCCACTTGACAGCAGTGTGACCTGAGCTATGTATTACCAGCACGTTGAAAAGAAATGTCATGTGAAATGGTATCGGAAGCCTTACTGAAGTCTGGATGTATTATATCTATTGCTTCCCCTTTGTCAGCCTGTCAGAGAGAGAAATTAAAGTTACTTGGCTGGATCTGTTCTTCATAAAGGCATGTTAGTGACTACCACCGCTCTTATTTTGTTCATTTGCCAGTCAATGGATCATTTGTGTCTTCTCATAAGTTGAGGTTTTTGCATTTCAACTCATAAGCATCCCTAACACCATATTCTAAAAAATCCACAGGCACTTTTAGATTGTCTTTCATTAGGTTCTATTCTGACTCTGAAAGATAAAGGAATACACCCTTAGAATCCAGGGAGTAGTAAAAGTATTCCCTTTACCCATTCAAAGTGCTGTATTTCTGTTCACTTCAAACAAATAGCTACTGATCACTAGATGGGGGCTGTCTTTATGTTCCAGTTCTGACTGTAATATCTCAGTTCAAAGAAGTATTATTACTTCTACGAGATCAGCCATCTTTGTGTGATGGGGAGAATGGAGTGTGTGCCTGTGCAGGAGTATATGTAAGTATGTGAGTGATGGTATAGAGGAAAGAGGGAGCCACACTTTTTCAAGGAAAGGTAAATTTTTTCCTACCCCCACCTCCTTGTTTCCTTCCCTTTAGTAAACTCATAGAAAAGTTACCTCTAAAATTTTCTTTTTCCCAATCGGCAAAATCCAATTTTTGGCTAGAGAACTGAATTCAATGCACTTGTATTTTAAAAGATCTGGTTTTACAAGGGTTCTATCATCTCCAGAGACGACACCCACAGTGACAATTCATCTCTTTCCCTGGCCCCATTTCCTGTATCTGGACACCAACTCTTTCAACGTGTTATTCAGTGTCCTTCTACTCCTGGTGAGGGTAATTAGACATTGCGTTTGATCCTGGTGCCATTCTTTTCCATCTTGTATAACTACATCTTGTATTACTACATCCTGTATTACTACATCCTGTATTTATTACTACATCCTGTAGGTAGTATTACATCCTGTAGGTAGTATTACATCTTGTTGTATTATATCTTGTTGTATTACATCTTGTATTTTACACCTTACTTCTGGGAAGAGGATAGAGCAGGGTCAATAAATACATGGCATAGAACAAAACAAGAGGATAGTGCATGTTTAAAGTCAGGGATGTGTGCATCAGGGTTGTATCCTTTCACCATACTTGTTCAATACGTATGCTGGACAAATAGTCCAAGAAGCTGGACTATATGAAGAAGAGCAGGGCATCAGGGTTGGAGGAAGACTCATTAACAAACTGCGATGTGCAGATGACACAACTTTGCTTGCTGAAAGTGAGGAGGATTTGAAGCACTTACTGGTGAAGATCAAAGACTACAGCCTTTGGTAAGGATTACCGATTACTGGACCAATAAGCAACATCATGATAAACGGAGAAAAGATTGAAGCTGTCAAGGATTTCATCTTACTTGGATCCACAATCAACACTATGCTGTTGTGTGAAAGCAGTCATAAAACCCCCAAAAACCAAACTAGTTGCTGACGAGTTGATTCCGACTCATAGCGACCCTAATGGACAGAGTAGAACTGCCCTACAGGGTTTCCAAGGAGCACCTGGTGGGTTCAAACTGCTGATCTTTTGTTTAGCACCCAAATTCTTAACCACTATGCCACCAGGGTTCCCAAAAGCAGTCATAGACAGTGTGTTAATGAATGAGCATAGCAGAGTTTCAATAAAACTTTATTTACCAAAATAGGCCACTGTCTGGATTAGGTCCATGCGCTGCAGTCTGTAGTTTGGAGACCCCATATTACAGATACTTACTAGCGATCCAGAGTTGCTGTCTAAAAAATGGAACCCACCTACTGCTCCTGGGCTAAAGGACTAGATGCTACCATGTTTCAGGGTTGACAATTTACCAATTGTTGATTTCTACCTGAGGAATTTATTTAACTTGGTTGAGTATCCTCTACTCTGGTTATCTTGAAAATAGAGCCACTTTTGGACCAGGGAAAGCAACTTTGAGGCCCTACTCATTTTAATTCCCTTTGACTTTGTCAGTGGTATAGCTAGCATGGGAATTTTATATCTTCCTTTGTTCAAAGACCTGAAAAGAAATGGCTTGAAATATCTTAAAGTCATTGCCTTAGAATAAACCAAAAACCAAACCCAGTGCCATTGAGTTGATTCCGACTCATAGCAGCCCTATAGGACAGAGTAGAACTACCCCTTAGAGTTTCCAAGAAGCACCTGGTGGATTCGAACTGCCAACACTTTGGTTAGCAGTTATAGCACTTAACCACTATGCCACCAGGGTTTCCTGCCTTAGAATAAAGAATTTTTTTTTCTTTATTTTGTACTATTAAATATGGCAGTTCAATCATCAAAAGCTATTCCCTGTGGAATTTAAAAAACAAACAAACAAACAAACAAACCTGTTACATTATAATGGGAAAGGATAAAATGGAATTCGACTGCAGTCTACCAACCATCAACTATATCTCAATTATTTGTGAGATTTAAAATGCATTAAAGTAGTTTAAGCTGTCCTATTCCTGATTCCTGTGGGCTTAATCCTTAGCCAAATGGATAACTGAAGAGACAGCAGATAAGGCTTTAAAAACTTAATGGGACATTTTAGGCAAAAGAGAGAGTGAGAGCAAGAAAGATTAATTTTTCTCAGAATATTGCTTGAGCAAAGATTATCTCTTATTGTCTTTCAGCAAGGATAATTAAACTTCTTAAGACTGTTAAATATTATTGTATAATGCACCTTTATATTTTAATAAGAAAACTTCCGTGGTTTAAATAGTAGAATGTTAACATGGTGCTCTCAGGAAGATTTTTAACAGAATTCATTCTCTTCTCTCAGGCTGGCACTAATCATTTATATGCTTTTTACTCTTAATTGATACCGCTACAAGCAAGATCATAACTATCCTCTTCTGAGACTACTACCCAGAAGAAAAAACAAAATACTTGATTTGATCCTTTCAAGCCAGGCATTATATGAAAAGACAAGAGATCAATTTTTATATTCACTCATTACTTTCAAACTCTCTTTAATGTAACTTTATCAATTTGGATGGTAAATCTCATTAATTTGCAGTTCATCACTTCACAATCTGCAGTAAGATGATACAGTTTAAAGATGATCTTTCCAATATTTATGGGAAAATAAAATTATTCATGCAGATAATTAATGCAAATAACTATTCAAAGCAAGCTGAAAATTCAACTGAAATTAAAGTCTAAACTCTTTGGTAGACTTCCAAGGTGCTCCCCACACTAGCCCAAACTTAACCTCTTCAGCTTCACGTGCCAACTCCATGCAGATGCAAATACAGCTAAAGCCAAAGGTCACCCTACATTTTCCTTTTCCTATGTCCTGCTTATGTTGTTCTCTGCTTTGGAAATGCCATTTTCTTCCTCCTCTAGTTCTAACTTTCAAAATTCTATTCCTCTTTCAAAGCCAAACTGAAATGCCACCAGCTTTATGAAACCTTCTCCAATACTACAGCCAAGATGAGCTTTAAATCAACATTTTGTGAAATGGCAGTGTAGCAGCATGTTAATCTCTGTAGGTGGCTGGGTCATTGACAGCAATGCCACAGATAGGTGCAAACATCTGAATACTTCGTTATTCTTTTGTGTAATCATGCCTGAACATTTACATCTTGATATATTTTTTGATTACTTTCTTTTTATATATACTTTATCAGATTGTGGAAACCCTGGTGGTATAGTGGGTAAGTGCTATGGCTGCTAACCAAAAGGTCGGCAGTTCAAATCTACCAGGCGCTCCTTGGAAACTCTGTGGGGCAGTTCTACTCTGTCTTACAGGTTCGACATGAGTCAGAATCGACTTGACGGCAACAGGTTTTTTATCATATGGTTGGGTCATTGTATTAAATTTTTAAATTATGTGTGTAGGTAGATGATATTATTGATAAATTTTTGGTGTAGCCAAGGGAGCGTTACAAATACTTTTTATATAAAGAGTGTGTTGGGACTGATAGGGTTGAGGTCACCTGAAAGAGATTCTGGAAAGATTTGTTCCCCTTTCATTAATAGTATCATTCCAAAGAATGGTACTACCAGACATAAATTTGTCCAAGCCAGAAATATTGGCAATACCATAAATTCTCGGTCTCCCCTATCCAATCCATTGCTAAGACCTGTTGGCTCTGCCTCTGCTCTCTTCTCCAGGCCCACCACCACTGCTGCTGAAGCTCACCAGAGCCTCTTCCCCTGTGACCTAGATAATTTCAATTCTACCTAGTATCCAGGGGATGTTTTTAAAATGTGAATCTGATTATGTTATATTCCCATTCAAAATCCTTAGCTACTCCCTATTACTCACAGGATAAAATCTCAACTCTGCATGACAAACAAGACCCTTTGTGATCTGGCTCTATCCAGTCTCATCTCCTCTTGCTCCCTCAGCTCTCACCTTGTACTTTCTACATCTGAGAAATCTGTACTGTGCTTTCTAACTCGCCTGGCTTGTGTTTCTCCATGACTTTGTACATGGTACTTCCTCCACCTTGGATGCTCACCTTCATCTGCCTGGAAACTTCTCCTAAAACATCCCTGACTTTTTCAGTAGCACTGTTTTTTCTTTTAAAGGAACTGATTTTTTTTTTTTTTTTTTTTGTCTGCTTTCCCATGGAAAGTAAGCTCTTTTAGGACAGGAATTGTGTCTTCCCTCTATATATACTCAAACTTAGCAGAGTGCCTGACAATAAATATTTATTGACTAAACGAATGAACACACACATACATTTAGCTTTCATGAAATAACTTATATATGCTTGAAATAATCACTCATCCACTATGTTGTCTGAATGATCTTCCTTCTAATAACCCTGTTACTCAGTTAATTTTACCAAGTGGATCTTTTCTCATCTTGCTTTCTTAGAGTTTTATTAAGTTTCCTCTCTTTTCTTCCATTTTGCCTTATTCCAATTTATTTTATTCTTTCTTTTGCATTTGTGATCCTGTTAAGTTCATAAATGACTGGTTGTTATGTTTTTACAATTAAGTTACAACTCAAATAAAACACTAGCTAGCTGCTTTAATATGAACCATTGTTTTTAAGAGTCTGTTCTTTCATTCCAGCAGAATTAAGTTTAAAAGAGGGGTTTCAGACTTCTAGAAAACATAGAAGTCTTTACCTGGCTAATTTTAGTACCAGGTTTACACTTTAAAGAGACGGCACTCTTTATAAGCAAAAACAACTAAGCAGCATGCTATTATTTCATATAAAGTGTTGTTTTTCTGTTAAATACATGAATTTTCATGTTTTAAAATCAAGATTTTTATTGTATGAGAATATATATCTTAAATAATGACTCAGATATTATTTAATTAACAAGAATGTAGTTTTTCTTAAACTTTTCAAAGTGTAATATTACATAAAATGGGATACACAGACTAACTCTGCAGGCTAATTCTCTGCTTTATGATTTACAATTTGTTTACCATTTATTGCTCTCCCCTAAAAACAGGATGGTAAGTCTGCTGGTCAAAAGGAAGACAGTAAATATCCAGGCAAACATGGCAGTCAGCCTCTGGTGCTATACGTCTGCCAGAAAACCGACTTAGCTAAACACCTCCAGTAGCACAAAAAAAGCCAGCCGGGTTTGCAGGGAGTTGTAAATCCAGAACAGCTAGTTCTACTTACTGCATCTCAGATGACATATTTTGGAGCCCCAGGGACAAGCAGAAAAGCCTGTCACATACAACCCAGTTTAATCCTTCAGAATTTTGCACAAATGTCATAGCTGCAAAGGAAAAGGAGGCACAAACTACCCCTTTTTCAGGGCTCCCTTCCCTTTTCAGAGCTGCCCAGGACCTCCTTTGGTGGTCGCCTTGTCTGAGGCTGCCCTCCCCAAGCAGCCCCACCTGGGATGTGTCTTGGTTTCCCCACCAAATGCTAACAACTGTACTAGGGATTTGGACCAATGTGATAAATTATATCTCTAAAAGTACCGGTAACAGAATTACACTGTAACACACTCCATTGCCTTAATATAAAGATTGAACTGATGTGGGAATTTCAGGCTCTTAGGTCGGTTGGTAGAGAAATGTTTGTTTTTATTTTGGTTTTGGTGGTGGTTAGGAAGGGGATTTTGTAAAAAACATATTTGATAAGCAACATTATAATTTTATATTGAAAGTTATTTTTGAGAAATGTAAACTATAAGAATAAAGCCCAATAAAGCCTTCTTGTCTGGAAAAGAGACAAAGAAAATAGACTTTATCTTCTTCATATAGGAGATTCTCTTTGAGGGAGGTGGAAGTTTCCTCAGGTGACAAATAATTTCCTAGAGATGAGAGAGGGGGAAGAAGCTTTTAATAATTTTCAAAAGAGAGCATGAGTTAAAAAGATTAGAAAAATCTCACTGCTCTGATTAGTTTGTGTGTAGAGCTAGGCCTGAATTGGGCCTATCCAGTAATATTCTATCTTCTCTTCTTCTTTCCCCTAAAATTTTAATTTCTGGTTCCCGAAATATATAAAATTCCTCAACCGCATTATCAAGCTCAGCCTCTTACCTGTAACAATTACCTTCATACCCAACCCCAATAACCTTGGAATATAATATTTTTTGTCCTTCATTTTCATAAGAATACTGTACTGCCTGCTTCAAAGCATCCAGGTGTCTTATTCAAGAGTGTTGCTCAAAGGAGTTTTGACTGAGGAGTTCTACTTTTTTAATAAAGTAATTTAATACATCATATCAAATTGTCCTGGGGAAAAAACATATCTTCAAAACATAGGAATTGACTGCCTTCTTACCAGCAGGCTCAGGCTGAACTCAAATGCCTTTTGAACCTGACAACTCAGAAGTGAGTGACTTCTTGATTTTTACACTTTTAACAGTGCTCCTCGATGTTCCCATTTAATCCCTAAGATGTTACTAACCTCTGTTCTAAGGTACCGGGGGAGTCTATTAGAAAAAATAATCTAGAAAATAGCATTTTCTTAGCCTGAAAGAGTTAATACAGTTCTGGAGACAGACTTAATCACTTTACATTTACAGGTGCCTTAAATTCTTTTTTTTTTTTTTAAATTCTTATTCATTGTTCAAATTTTAGCCAACTGCATATAAATGAAGCAAAGATAGCCATATATTAAAGAACCTGAATAATGGAGATTTGTTATACTCTCCAGTGAGATTTATGTTTGAGGATATATATCATTAGTTAAATATAAAAAGTCTTGGGAAAATATGAACAATGGTAGATAGATTTAAAAGCTTTTTGTATTGACATTTTTAGCCCAGTATATATGTATTTTTAATACTAGAGTTAGACAACAAAATAAGTGAACAGTCATTATTTGATTATTTAGAAACAAATGGAAAGAAACTGTTCTTGAACATTTTTGACAGAGTGTGAAACAGTTTTGCAGAGAATAGGTGATTATTTATTATAGCCTTTTAAACATTTATAGGTAAATAGGATTTAAACTTGCTCTTTAATCATTAAAATATCTCAAATGTGTTTTGAGCTGTGCTGTTTCCATTAAATCTGAAATGGCACAACTGGGATAATATAGAATAGAAACGCTTAAAAATATCTGCAGCAGAAAGTTAACCAAAAACAGAGTTATGAGAGTCGATGACAGATAATAGATCTGCACTTCTGTCTTATAATTAGGCGTTTCAAGGAAATCATCTCCGTCTTGATAGCCTTCATACAAGAAGAGATTTGATCATATAGTGAGCCAAATATCTGCACATTTTCGCCCTTGGCTAGCATACTAAATAATAAGAAACCAACCGTATATTACAAATGAAATCTTCTCTAACTGCCTCCAAGAGTCCAGGCCCACCAGCCTGCCTGATAGCCCAGAATCGTTTAGATTCAATTTACAAACACGCCTTCCCAGGAGAAGATGGATTGAGGTTAGTATTGAGCAGCCTGAGATAAATGGCGGCAGCACAGCACACCAATCATGTTTATAATGCCTTCATCTTTTCTTTTCCTTTCTTCTTTGATACTTGGGCAAAAGCCTACGGGTGTGCTGGTAAAATATTTTGCAGATTTTAAATGCACCATAAATGCTCTCAATAAGGCCTACCACAATGTTCTGAGCTGAAATAGAGCCCCTGTCCTTCGCTGTACCTTAGTCTTCAGGTATTTTTCTCCAGGTAGCCCGTTCTTTTGAAGTCTCTGCAAATAGGACAGGCTTTGTAAGGAGAAGTGTATCTAAGGACAGCATTGGAGATCCACAAGGATATAAAGTTTTGTCAGAAGCGTAAATTGGAAAAGTTTTTAGAGAAAGCATTGATGAGAAAAAAGAATGGCATTGAAGATATATATTATGAGGACATGTCTAAGACTCAGAGGCTCTTTAACTATTTTTTGAGCCACTGCTCTGTTTACCAGTCCAGAGAGGCCTGTGAAACCCCCTTCTCAGTAATGCTTTTAAATCCACAAAGATACAGATTTTTTCTCATCTAAGTTCACAGAAACCCTCTTGCCCAGGTTAAGAACCCTCTGGCAGTGGATAACACTGGCTTTGAGCAAAGTGTGAAGTGGGCTGAGCTTGTCTTTGGTGCTCATAGGCCTTTTCTCTCTGCATGTGCCACCGTCTCTAACTGCCTCCCCATTTGCCAGGCTCCAGTATCCATGAAGCCTCCTTGCTTTGATGGCCTGTCCAGGCTTAAAATCTCAGAATGACACTCCATCTTAATGCCTTTTCTCTCTCCTTCTCCGCCTCTCCTCCCCCCCACCCCAAATTCAAGGTGCACCGCCTTCATTTTTATTCTGTTAGGTCAGAAATTCTTAAAGGTGGAGTTCATTTCCTAGCAAAGCATTATCATTAGGGGACAGCAGTTTTTTGAATCACATGTGTCATCCCCATAAAGATATTCCTCTGTGGGGGGTGGGAAGCTTTTCCTTGGCTTCCTCTCTTGGTCCCCATTGAGAATTACTGAGTGGAAAGAGAGCTGTGATGATTGGCCAATGTGTGGGAGCTGGATGAAGGCTGAAAAACAGCCCTGTGGCCTTAAGAAAGCAACTGGGCCTTGTTAACTAATCAATGAATTTACCTTAATGTGTGTCCAAAGTGAAATCCATCTTATTTACAACAGGACTGCCTTAAAAAAAAAAAAAAAGATTGATTACAAGGCTAGGAATTAGGATAGCTTTGCTGGGGAAACATTTTATGTTTTGTTTCCTAATAGACTTTATTTTTTTGTACTTTAAGTGAGAGTTTACAAATTAAGTCAGTCTCTCATACAAAAATTTATACACACCTTGCTATACACTCCTAATTGCTCTCCCCCTAATGAGACAGCACACTCCTTCCCTCCACTCTCTCTTTTTGTGTCCATTTGGCCAGCTTCTGACCCCCTCCGCCCTCCCACCTCCCCTTCAGACAGGAGATACCAACATAGTCTCAACTGTCTACTTGGTCCAAGAAGCTCACTCTTCACCGGTATCCTTTTCTATCCCATTGTCCAGTCCAATCCCTCTCTGAAGAGTTGGCCCAAGGAATGGTTCCTGCCTTGGGCTAACAGAAGGTCTGGGGACGATGACCACCACCAGGTCCTTCTAGTCTCACTCAGTCAGACCATTAAGTCTGGTCTTTTTACCAGAATTCAGGGTCTGCATCCCACTGCTCTCCTGCTCCCTCAGATGTTCTCTGTTGTGTTCCCTATCAGGGCAGTCATCAGTTGTAGCCGGGCACCATCTAGTTCTTCTGGTCTCAGGCTGATGTAGTCTCTGGTTTATGTGGCCCTTTCTGTCTCTTGGGCTCATAATTACCTTGTGTCTTTGGTGTTCTTCATTCTCCTTTGTTCCAGGTGGGTTGAGACCAATTGATGCATCTTAGATGGCCACTTGCTAGCACTTAAGACCCCAGAAGCCACTCTCCAAAGTGGGATGCAGGATGTTATCTTAATAGATTTTATTATGCCAATTGACTTAGATGTCCCCTGAAACCATGGTCCCCAAACCCCTGCCCCTGCTACGTTGGCCTTCGAAGCATTCAGTTTATTCAGGAAACTGCTTTGCTTTTGGTTTAGTCCAGTTGTGCTGACCTCTCCTGTGTTGTGTGTTGTTTTTCCCTTCACCTAAAATAGTCCTTATCTACTACCTAATTAGTGAAAACCCCTCTCCCTCCCTGCTCCCTGACCCCTCTCATAACCATCAAAGAATATTTTCTTCTCTGTTTTTTTTAAACTATTTCTCGAGTTCTTATAATAGTGGTCTTATACAATATTTGTCCTTTTGCAACTAATTCACTCAGCATAATGCCTTCCAGATTCCTCCATGTTATGAGATGTTTCACAGACTAATCACTGTTCCTTATCGATATGTAGTATTCCATTGTGTGAATATACCATAATTTATTTATCCATTCATCTGTTGCTGGGCACCTTGGTTGCTTCCATCTTTCTGCTATTGTAAACAGTGCTGCAGTGAACATGGGTGAGCATATATCTGTTCCTGTAAAGGCTCTTATTTCTCTAGGACATATTCCAAGGAGTGGGATTGCTGGATCCTATGGTAGTTCTATTTCTAGCTTTTTAAGGAAGTGCCAAATCAATTTCCAAAGTGGTTGTACCATTTTACATTCCCACCAGCAGTGTATAAGTGTTCCAGTCTCTCTGCAACCTCTTCAACATTTATTATTTTGTGTTTTTTGGATTAATGCCAGCCTTGTTGGGGTGAGATGGAATCTCATTGTAGTTTTGATTTGCATTTCTCTAATGGCTAATGATTGTGAGCATTTCCTCATGTATCTGTTCACCGCCTGAATGTCTTCTTTAGTGGAATGTGTATTCATATCTTTTGCCCATTTTTTAATTGGGTTATTTGTCTTTTTGTAGTTGAGTTTTTGCAGTATCATGTAGATTTTAGAGATCAGGCACTGCTTGGAAATATCATGGCTAAAAACTTTTTCTCTAGGTAACAGTCTGTAGGTAACGTTTTTACTCTTTTGGTGAAGTCTTTGGATGAGCACAGGTGTTTGATTTTTACGAGCTCCCAGTTATCTAGTTTCTCTTCTGCATTGTTAGTAATGTTTTGTATAGCGTTTGTGCCATGTATTAGGGCTCCTAAAGTTATCCCTATTTTTTCTTCCATGATCTTTATCATTTTAGATTTTATATTTAGGTCTTTGATCCATTTTGAGTTTCTTTTTGTGCACGGTGTGAGGTATGGGTCTTGTTTCATTTTTTTGCAGATGAATATCTAATTATGCCAGCACCATTTGTTAAAGAGACTGCCTTTTCCCCATTTAACTGACTTTGGGTATTTGTCAAATATCAGCTGCTCATATGTGGATAGATTTATGTCTGGATTCTCAATTCTGTTCCATTGGTCTATGTACCTGTTGGTGTACTTGTACCAGGCTGTTTTGACTACTGTGGCAGTATGATAGGTTCTAAAATCAGGTAGAGTGAGGCCTCCAACTTTGTTCTTCTTTTTCAGTAATGCTTTACTTATTCAAGTCCTCTTTCTCTTCCATAAGAAGTTGGTGATTTGCTTCTCCATCTCATTAAAAAATGTTATTGGAATTTGAGTTGGAATTGCATCGTATCTATAGATGGCTTTTGTTAGAATAGACATTTTTACAATGTTAAGTCTTCTTATCCATGAGCAAGGTATGTTTTTCCACTTATGGAGGTCTATTTTGGTTTCTTGCAGTAGTGTCTTGTAGTTTTCTTTGTATTGGTCTTTTACATCTCTGGTACAATTTATTCCTAAGTATTTTATCTTCTTGGGGGCTACCCCAAGAAATAATATTGATTTGGTGATTTCCTCTTCGATGTTCTTTTTGTTGCTGTAGAGGAATCCAACTGATTTTTTATGTTTATCTTGTATCCCAATACTCTGCTGAAATCTTCTATTAATTTCAGCAGTTTTCTTGAGGATTCCTTAGGGTTTTTTGTGTATAAGATCATGTCATCTGCAAATAGAGATAATTTTACTTCTTCTTTGCCAATCCGGATGCCCTTTATTTCCTTATCTAGACTAATTGCTCTGGCTAGGACCTTCAGCACAGTGTTGAATAAGAGTGGTGATAAAGGGCATCCTTGTCTGGTTTCCGGTTTCAAGGGGAATGCTTTCAGACTCTCTCCATTTAGGGTGATGTTGGCTGTTGGCTTTGTATAAATGCCCTTAATTATGTTGAGGAATTTCCCTTCTATTCCTATTTTGCTGAGAGTTTTTATCATGAATGGGCATTGTCAAATGCCTTTTCTGTGTCAATTGATAAAATCATGTGATTCTTGTCTTTTGCTTTATTTATATGATGGATTACATTGATTGTTTTCCTAGTGTCGAACCATCCCTGCATACCTGGTATGAATCCCACTTGGTCATGGTGAATTATTGTTTTGATATGTTGTTGAATTGTATTGGCTAGAATTTTGTCGAGGATTTTTGCATCTAAGTTCATGAGGGATATAGGTCTGTAATTTTATTTTTGTTGTTGTTGTCTTTACCTGGTTTTGGTATCAGGGATATGCTGGCTTCATAGAATTTGTTCAGGAGTATTCTGTCCTTTTCTATGTTCTGAAATACCTTTAGTAGTAGTGGTGTTAATTCTTCTCTGAAAGTTTAGTAGAACTCGGCAGCAAAGCTGTCTGGGCCAGGGTTTTTTTTTTTTGTTGGAAGTTTTTTGATTACCTTTTCAATCTCTTCTTTTGTTATGGGTCTGTTTAGTTGTTCTATCTCTGTATTAGTCTAGGTAGGTAGTGTGTTTCTAGGCATTCATCCATTTCTCCTAGGTTTTCAAATTTGTTAGAGTACAATACTGCGTAGTAATCTGATATGATTCTTTTAATTTCAGTTAGGTCTGTTGTAATATCACCCATCTCATTTCTTATTTGGGTTATTTGCTTCCTCTCCCGTTTTTCTTTTGTCAGTTTGGACAATGGTTTATCAATTTTGTTAATTTTTTCAAAGAGCCGGCTTTTGGTCTTGTTAATTATTTCAGTTTTTGTATTCTCTATTCCATTTCATTCTGGTCTAATTTTTATTTGCCTTCTTCTGGTGCCTCAGGGTTTCTTTTGTTGCTGTCTATTTGTTCAAGTTGTATGGATAATTCTTTGATTTTGGCCCTTTCTTCTTTTTGTATGCGTGCAGTTATTGCTGTAAATTGAGCACTGCTTTCGCTGTGTCCTAAAGGTTCTGATAAGAAGTGTTTTCATTCTCATTGGATTCTATGAATTTCTTTATTCCATCCTTAATGTATTCTATAACCCAGTCTTTTTTGAGCAGGGGATTGTTCAGTTTCCAAGTGTTTGATTTCTTTTCCCTGCTTTTTCTGTTATTGATTTCTACTTTTATGGCTTTATGGTTAGGGAAGAGGCTTGGTGATATTTTGATGTTTTGGATTCTGCTAAGGCTTGGTTTATGACCTAATATGTGGTCTATTCTAGAGAATGTTCCATGTGCACTAGAAAAGAAAGTATACTTGGTTGCTGTTGGGTGGATGGTTCTGTATATGTGTATAATGTCAAGTTGGTTGATTGTGGCATTTAGATGTTCCGTGTCTTTATTGTGCTTCTTTCTGGATGTCCTGTCCTGCACTGAAAGTGATGCGTTGAAGTCACCTACTATAATTATGGAGCTGTCTATCTCATTTTTCAGTGCTGTTAGAAATTGTTTTATGTATCTTGCAGCCCTGTCATTCGGTGCATAAATATTTAATATGGTTATATCCTCCTGGTATGTTGTCCCTTTAATCATTACATAGTTTCATTCCTTATCCTTTGTGGTGGATTTAACTTTAAAGTGTATTTTGTCTAAAATTAATATTGCCACTCCTGATCTTTTTTGATTGTTGTTTGCTTGACATGTTTTTTTTCCATCCTTTGAGTTTTAGTTTATCTGTGTCTCTAAGTCTAAGGTGTGCCTCTTGTAGGCAGCATATAGATGGATCCTGTTTTTTTAATCCATTCTGCCACTCTCTGTCTCTTTATGAGTGCATTTAGTCCATTTACATTCAGTGTAATTATGGATAGGTATGAGTTTAGTGCTGTCATTTTCATGTCTTTTTTTTCTGTGTTGTTGACAGTTTCTTTTTCCCACTTAATTTTTTGTGATGAGTAGTTTATCTTTATATATTTTCTTTTCCTCTTATTCATTGTTGTTGATTTTGTTTCTGCTGAGTCTCTATTTTCTTCTTGTGTCTTATTTTGATGAGTCAGATAGTCTCCTTTGTGGTTACCTTAATATTTACCCCTATTTTTCTAAGTTTAAACATAATTTTTATTTCATTATATCGCCTTGACTTCCTCTCAATTTGAAAGATCTGTGACTACATTTCTTAGTCCCTCTTTCTTGTTTCAATGTTGTGTTCTTTTACAGAAGAACATCGTTGTTTCCCTGTTTTGAGTTTTTTTTTTTTTTTTTTTTAATCTTGATTTATTTTTTGTGATTTCTCTGTCTAGGTTGACATCTGATTGCTTTGTCCAGTGTTCTAGTCTTGGGTTGACACCTGATATTATTCATTTTCTGACCAAAGAACTCCCTTTAGTATTTCTTGTAGTTTTGGTTTGGTTTTTGCAAATTCCCTAAACGTCTGTTTATCTGGAAATGTCCTAATTTTACCTTCATATTTAAGAGACAGTTTTGCTGAATATATGATTCTTGGCTGGCAATTTTTTTCCTTCAGTTTTTTATATAAGTCATCCCCTTGCCTTCTTGCCTACATGGTTTCTGTGGAGTAGCCCGAGCTTATTCTTATTGGCTCTGCTTTTTAGCTGACTTATCGTTTATCCCTAGCTTCTTTTAAAATTCTCTCTTTATCTTTGGTTTTGGCAAGTTTGATTATAATATGTCTTGGCAACTTTCTTTAAAATCTACCTTATGTGGAGTTTGATGAGCATCTTGGATAGATATCTGCTCATGTTTCACGATATCAGGGAAGTTTGCTGCCAACAAATCTTCAACAATTCTCTCTGTATTTTCTTTTATCACTCCTTGTCTGGCACTCCAATCACTTGTAGGTTACTTTTCTTGATAGAGACCCACATGATTCTTAAGATTTCTTTTTTTTAAAAAAAAAATTTTATCTGATTTTTCTTCAAATATATTGGTGCCAAGCGCTTCATCATCAAGCTCAGTAATTCTGCTTTTCATTTGCTCAATTTTGCTCCTCTGACTTTCTATTGAGTTGTCTAATTCTGTAATTTTATTGTTAATCTTCTGAATGTCTGGTTGCTGTCTCTCTATAGATTCTTGCAGCTTATTAAATTTTTCTTTATGTTCTTGCATTACTTTTTAAATTTCCTCAGCTGTTTTATCTGTGTGTTCCTTGGCTTGTTCTGTGTATTGCCTGGTCTCCTTCCTGATGTCTTGGAGTGTTCTGTATATTAATCTTTTGTGCTCTGCATCTGGTAATTCCAGGAAGGCATTTTCATCTAGAAGATCCCTTGATTCATGCTTTGAGAGCTTGTTGAAACGATCATGGTCTGTTTCTTTATGTGATTTTATATTGACTGTTATCTCTGAGCCATCTGTAAGTTATTTTATTAGTTTATTTTGTTTGTTTACTGTATCCTAGGTTCTTGCTTTGTTGTTGTTTTGATATGCCCAAATGGGTTGCTTGAGTGAGCTAGCTTGATTATTTTCACCTTTGAAGTTCTGACGTCCTGTCACCAGATGGTTAGAGCTGTTACCAGGTATATCAGTCTAGGAATCCATTCACTTTCTTTGTATGGATTCAGTTCATGTGTCCAGGTAGCTCTTCATCGAGCATGTGGTACAGGCTCTGTCCTAGAGTCTTTGAGAAACAGGGGTGATTGGTGTAGGTACCCATATCTGATTGTAGCAGGGGGTCACGCTCTGAACAAGGCAGGGGGCTGAGAATCATCCCTCAAGTGACTCTGAGGATAGCGCATCCCCGTTCCCTACAGCATGGGAACTCACCTGGTGGGTGAGTTCTGCAGATGGACCATGGGCACCCAACGATTTTGGTTGTAAGGACTGGGAAGTACCAGTTATCCTTGGAACCATGTCATGGTTGGCTGGCTGATGGGAGTGGAACCACCAGTTCTTAGGCCCCTGATGTGGGTAGGTGAGGACCCTGTTTAGTAGGCAAAGTGGTGTCAATCATCAAGCACCCGCCTCTCCACCGCACGGCTGAAAGACTTGCAGTCTGCTAACAAGGGCCTATGCTCATGAAATAGGCCCACACAGGTCCATGCAGTTGGGAAAGGTATTCACAGTCCATGGACCATTTATGCCTGGACAGGAGCCGCTACTCTCCGGAGCTCCCCAGGTTAGTGGAGCTGACAAATTATCTTTTCCTTCAATTGTAAATATATTCCTTCTCCATGATCGGGAGAATGACTCCAGGCACTCAACAGGGTCTATCTCAGGCCCAGGGAAATCAATAGCCACTGAAGCCAGCTTGGGGGCGGGGGGGAGGGTCGGAGGGCATGATAAAATATATGCAAGTACTTAGCTTTTCCCAGGAGGTTTGAGTAGGCTGCGTGGCTGGCTGCTTCTCCCTGAGGGAACTGCTGCTGAATGCTAGTCTTGTCCCACCGTAGCCACTCCCAGAAATCATGCCTGAGGGATCCTGGAGATTAATGTCCTACAATTCCTCTCTGCTTCTGAACTGTCTCTCCCTCCCCCTGTCACTCAGTCTGTTTTCTAACTTTGCCTTTGATGTTCAAGGTGCCTAGCTTGTCATAAATATAATCATTTCACTTGTTTTTTCTGGTCTTTGTTGTAAGAGGGATCTCTGGAAGTGTCTTGCTATTCTGCCATCTTGGTCCCACCTCCCTAGACTTTATTTTTTAAAAAGTTTTAGGTCTTACAGAAAAATTGTGCAAAAAGTACAAAGAGTTTCCATATACTTACTGTACTCCTCTGCAGTCTCCCCTATTATTAACATCTTGTGTGGCTGTGGTATATTTGTTAAAATTGATGAACCAATGTTGATACATTATTATTAACTAAGGTCCATAGTTTACATTAGAGTTCACTCTTTGTGTTGCACAGTACTATGGGTTTGATAAATGCATGATGTCATGTATCTACCATTACAGTGTCATACATGCAGAATTGTTTCACTGTCTAAAAATGCCTTGTGCTCCACCTCTTCATCCTTCTTTTCCCTTCTCTGATGGCAAACACCGATCTTACCTTCTCTATCGTTTTGCCTTTTTCAGAAGGTTCTATAGTTGGAATCATATAATATGTAGCTTTTTTAGACTGGCTTCTTTTACTTAGCAATATGCATTTAAGGTTCTTTTATGTCTTTTTGTAGCTAGATAGCTGGTTTCTTTTGATGGCTGAATAATACTGTATTATATGGATGTTTCACAGTTTGTTTATCCATTCACCTGTTGATGGACTTCTTGGTTGCTTCCAATTTTTGTATTATGAATAAAGTTGCTATAAACTTTCATATGCAGTTTTTTATGGGGGCATACATTTTCATCTCATTTGAGTAAATATCTAGGAGCTTGATTGTTGAATTGTATGGTAAACCTATGTTTAGCTTTATAAGACACTGCTAGATTGTCTTCCAAAGTGGCCGTACCATTTTTCATTCTCACCAGCAATGAATGAGAGTTACTGTTGCTCTACATCATTGCCAACAATTGTTATTACCAGTGTTTTGGGTTTTAACTATTCTAATCTATAGGGCCACTATCAGTCAGAACTGACTCAAGGGCAACAGGTTTGGTTTTTGTGGGTTTAATATGGTAGATGGCTAGTGGTAGTTCATTGTTATTCAAATTCCCTATTTCCTAATGGTATATCATGTAGAGCATCTTTTCATATGCTCACATGTCATTTGTCTATCTTCTTTGGTGGTTTAGATCTTTTGCCCACTTTGTAATTGAGTTATTAGTTTCTTATTGTTGAGTTTTAAGAGTTGATCTTTGTGTATTCTTTTTTTTTTATTAACTTTTATTAAGCTTCAACTGAACGTTTACAAATCAAGTCAGTCTGTCACATATAAGTTTATATACATCTTAGTCCATACTCCTACTTGCTCTCCCCCAATGAGTCAGCCCTTCCAGTCTCTCCTTTCGTGACAATTTTGCCAGCTTCCAACTCTCTCTATCCTCCCACCCCCCTCCAGACAGGAGATGCCAACACAGTCTCAAGTGTCCACCTGATATAATTAGCTCACTCTTCATCAGCATCTCTCTCCCACCCACTGACCAGTCCCTTTCATGTCTGATGAGTTGTCTTTGGGGATGGTTCCTGTCCTGTGCCAACAGAAGGTCTGGGGACCATGACTGCCGGGATTCCTCTAGTCTCAGTCAGACCATTAAGTATGGTCTTTTTATGAGAATTTGGGGTCTGCATCCCACAGATCTTCTGCTCCCTAAGGGGTTCTCTATTGTGCAGTCAGGGCAGTCATCGATTGTGGCCGGGCACCAACTAGTTCTTCTGGTCTCAGGATGATGTAGGTCTCTGGTTCATGTGGCCCTTTCTGTCTCTTGGGCTCTTAGTTGTCGTGTGACCTTGGTGTCCTTTATTCTCCTTTGCTCCAGGTGGGTTGAAACCAATTGATGCATCTTAGATGGCCGCTTGTTATCATTTAAGACCCCAGATGCCACATTTCAAAGTGGGATGCAGAATGTTTTCATAATAGAATTATTTTGCCAATTGACTTAGAAGTCCCCTTAAACCATGGTTCCCAAACCCCCTCCCTTGCTCCGCTGACCTTTGAAACATTCATTTTATCCCGGAAACTTCTTTGCTTTTGGTCCAGTCCAATTGAGCTGACCTTCCATGTATTGAGTGTTGTCCTTCCCTTCACCTAAAGCAGTTCTTATCTACTAATTAATCAATAAAAAACCCTCTCCCTCCCTCCCTCCCTCCCCCACTCGTAACCACAAAAGTTTGTGTTCTTCTCAGTTTATACTATTTCTCAAGATCTTATAATAGTGGTCTTATACAATATTTGTCCTTTTGACTCTGACTGATTTCGCTCAGCATAATGCCTTCCAGGTTCCTCCATGTTATGAAATGTTTCATAGATTCATCACTGTTCTTTATCGATGCGTAGTATTCCATTGCGTGAATATACCACAATTTATTTACCCATTCATCCGTTGATGGACACCTTGGTTGCTTCCAGCTTTTTGCTATTGTAAACAGAGCTGCAATAAACATGGGTGTGCATATATCTGTTTGTGTGAAGGCTCTTGTTTCTCTAGTGTATATTCCGAGGAGTGGGATTTCTGGGTTGTATGGTAGTTCTATTTCTAACTGTTTAAGATAACGCCAGATAGATTTCCAAAGTGGTTGTACCATTTTACATTCCCACCAGCAGTGTATGAGAGTTCCAATCTCTCCGCAGCCTCTCCAACATTTATTATTTTGTGTTTTTTGGATTAATGCCAGCCTTGTTGGAGTGAAATGGAATCTCATCGTAGTTTTAATTTGCATTTCTCTAATGGCTAATGATTGAGAGCATTTTCTCATGTATCTGTTAGCTGCCTGAATATCTTCTTTAGTGAAGTGTGTGTTCATATCCTTTGCCCGCTTCTTGATTGGGTTGTTTGTCTTTTTGTGGTTGAGTTTTGACAGAATCATGTAGATTTTAGAGATCCGGTGCTGGTCTGAGATGTCATAGCTGAAAATTCTTTCCCAGTCTGTAGGTGGTCTTTTTACTCTTTTGGTGAAGTCTTTAGATGAGCATAGGTGTTTGATTTTTAGGAGCTCCCAGTTATCGGGTTTCTCTTTGTCATTTTTGGTAATGTTTTGTATTCTGTTTATGCCTTGTATTAGGGCTCCTAGGGTTGTCCCTATTTTTTCTTCCATGATCTTTATCGTTTCAGTGTTTATGCTTAGGTCTTTGATCCACTTGGAGTTAGTTTTTGTGCTTGGTGTGAGGTATGGGTCCTGTTTCATTTTTTTGCAAATGGACATCCAGTTGTGCCAGCATCATTTGTTAAAAAGACTATCTTTTCCCCAATTAACTGACACTGGGCCTTTGTCAAATATCAGCTGCTCATATGTGGATGGATTTATATCTGGGTTCTCAATTCTGTTCCACTGGTCTATGTGCCTGTTGTTGTACCAGTACCAGGCTGTTTTGACTACTGTGGCTGTATAATAGCTTCTGAAATCAGGTATAGTGAGGCCTCCCACTATCTTCTTCTTTTTCAGTAATGCTTTACTTATCCGAGGCTTCTTTCCCTTCCATATGAAGTTGGTGATTTGTTTCTCTATCACCTTAAAAAATGACATTGGAATTTGGATCGGAAGTGCATTGTATGTATAGATGGCTTTTGGTAGGATAGACATTTTTACTATGTTAAGTCTTCATATCCATGAGCAAGGTATGTTTTTCCACTTAAGTATGTCCTTTTGAATTTCTTGTAGTAGAGCTTTGTAGTTTTCTTTGTATAGGTCTTTTACATCCTTGGTAAGATTTATTCCTAAGTATTTTATCTTCTTTGGGGCTACTGTGAATGGTATTGATTTGGTTATTTCCTCTTCGATGTTCCTTTTGTTGATGTAGAGGAATCCAAGTGATTTTTGTATGTTTGTCTTATAACCTGAGACTCTGCCAAACTCTTCTATTAGTTTCAGTAGTTTTCTGGAGGATTCCTTAGGGTTTTCTGTGTATAAGATCATGTCATCTGCAAATAGAGATAATTTTACTTCCTCCTTGCCAATCCGGATGCCCTTTATTTCTTTGGCTAGCCTAATTGCCCTGGTTAGGACTTCTAGCACGACGTTGAATAAGAGTGGTGATAAAGGGCATCCTTGTCTGGTTCCCGTTCTCAAGGGAAATGCGTTCAGGTTCTCTCCATTAGGGTGATATTGGCTGTTGGCTTTGCATAGATGCCCTTTATTATGTTGAGGAATTTTCCTTCAATTCCTATTTTGGTGAGAGTTTTTATCAAAAATGGGTGTTGGACTTTGTCAAATGCCTTTTCTGCATCAATTGATAAGATCATGTGGTTTTTGTCTTTTGTTTTATTTATGTGATGGATTACATTAATGGTTTTTCTGATATTAAACCAGCCTTGCATACCTGGTATAAATCCCACTTGATCGCGGTGAATTATTTTTTTGATATGTTGTTGAATTCTATTGGCTAGAATTTTGTTGAGGATTTTTGCATCTATGTTCATGAGGGATATAGGTCTGTAATTTTCTTTTTTTGTAATGTCTTTACCTGGTTTTGGTATCAGGGAGATGGTGGCTTCATAGAATGAGTTGGGTAGTATTTCGTCATTTTCTATGTTTTGAAATACCTTCAGTAGTAGTGGTGTTAACTCTTCTCTGAAAGTTTGGTAGAACTCTGCAGTGAAGCCGTCCGGGCCAGGGCTTTTTTTTGTTGGGAGTTTTTTGATTACCGTTTCAATCTCTTTTTTTTGTTATGGGTCTATTTAGTTTTTCTGCTTCTGAATGTGTTAGTTTAGGTAGGTAGTGTTTTTCCAGGAATTCATCCATTTCTTCTAGGTTTTCAAATTTGTTAGAGTACAATTTTTCGTAATAATCTGATATGATTCTTTTAATTTCAGTTGGTTCTGTCGTGATTTGGTCCTTCTCGTTTCTTATTCGGGTTATTTGTTTCCTTTCCTGTATTTCTTTAGTCAGTCTAGCCAATGGTTTATCAATTTTGTTAATTTTTTCAAAGAACCAGCTTTTGGCTTTGTTAATTCTTTCAATTGTTTTTCTGTTCTCTAATTCATTTAGTTCAGCTCTAATTTTTATTATTTGTTTTCTTCTGGTGCCTGATGGATTCTTTTGTTGCTCACTTTCTATTTGTTCAAGTTGTAGGGACAGTTCTCTGATTTTGGCTCTTTCTTCTTTTTGTATGTGTGCATTTATCAATATAAATTGGCCTCTGAGCACTGCTTTTGCTGTGTCCCAGAGGTTTTGATAGGAAGTATTTTCATTCTCGTTGCATTCTATGAATTTCCTTATTGCCTCCTTGATGTCTTCTATAACCCAGTCTTTTTTCAGGAGGGTATTGTTCATTTTCCAAGTATTTGATTTCTTTTCCCTAGTTTTTCTGTTATTGATTTCTAGTTTTATTGCCTTGTGGTCTGAGAAGATGCTTTGTAATATTTTGATGTTTTGGATTCTGCAAAGGTTTGTTTTATGACCTAATATGTGGTCTATTCTAGAGAATGTTCCATGTGCGCTCGAAAAAAAAGTATACTTTGCAGCAGTTGGGTGGAGAGTTCTGTATAAGTCAATGAGGTCAAGTTGGTTGGTTGTTGTAAGTAGGTCTTCCGTGTCTCTCTTGAGCTTCTTACTGGATGTCCTGTCCTTCTCCGAAAGTGGTGTGTTGAAGTCTCCTACTATAATTGTGGAGGTGTCTATCTCACTTTTCAGTTGTGTTAAAATTTGATTTATGTATCTTGCAGCCCTGTCATTGGGTGCATAAATATTTAATATGGTTATGTCTTCTTGATCAATTGTCCCTTTTATCATTATGTAGTGTCCTTTATCCTTTGTGGTGGATTTAAGTCTAAAGTCTATTTTGTCAGAAATGAATATTGTTACTCCTCTTCTTTTTTGCTTATTGTTTGCTTGATATATTTTTTTCCATCCTTTGAGTTTTAGTGTGTTTGTGTCTCTAAGTCTAAGGTGTGTCTCTTGTAAGCAGCATATAGACGGATCGTGTTTCTTTATCCAGTCCGAGACTCTCTGTCTCTTTATTGGTGCATTTAGTCCATTTACATTCAGCGTAATTATAGATAAATAAGTGTTTAGTGTTGTCATTTTGATGCCTTTTTGTGTGTGTTGTTGACAATTTCATTTTTCCACATACTTTTTTGTGCTGAGATGTTTTTCTTAGTAAATTGTGAGATCCTCATTTTCGTAGTGTTTGACTTTATGTTTGTTGAGTCGTTACGTTTTGCTTGGTTTTTATCTTGAGTTATGGAGTTGTTATACCTCTTTGTGGTTACCTTAATATTTACCCCTATTTTTCTAAGTAAAAACCTAACTTGTATTGTTCCATATCGCCTTGTATCACTCTCCATATGGCAGTTCTATGTCACTTGTATTTAGTCCCTCTTTTTGATTATTGTGATCTTTTACATATTGACTTCAGTGATTCCCTGTTATGAGCTTTTTTTTTTTTAAATTAATCTTAATTTGTTTTTGTGATTTCCCTATTTGAGTTGATATCAAGGTGTTCTGTTTTGTGACCTTGTGTTGTGCTGCTATCTGATATTATTGGTTTTCTGACCAAACAATATCCTTTAGTATTTCTTGTAGCTTTGGTTTGGTTTTTGCAAATTCTCTAAACTTGTGTTTATCTGTAAATATCTTAATTTCGCCTTCATATTTCAGAGAGAGTTTTGCTGGATATATGATCCTTGGCTGGCAGTTTTTCTCCTTCAGTGTTCTGTATATGTCGTCCCATTCCCTTGTTGCCTGCATGGTTTCTGCTGAGTAGTCTGAACTTATTCTTATTGATTCTCCCTTGAAGGAGACCTTTCTTTTCTCCCTGGCTGCTTTTAAAATTTTCTCTTTATCTTTGGTTTTGGCAAGTTTGATGATAATATGTGTTGGTGTTTTTCTTTTTGGATCAGTCTTAAATGGGGTTTGATGAGCATCTTGGATAGATATCCTTTCGTTTTTCATGATGTCAGGGAAGTTTTCTGTGAGGAGATCTTCGACTATTTTTTCTGTGTTTTCTGTTCTCCTTCCCTGTTCTGGGACTCCAAGCACACGCAAGTTATCCTTCTTGATAGAGTCCCACATGATTCTTAGGTTTTCTTCATTTTTTTTAATTCTTTTATCTGATTTTTTTGCAGCTATGTTGGTGTTAATTCCCTGGTCCTCCACATGTCCCAGTCTGCATTCTAATTGCTCGAGTCTGCTCCTCTGACTTCCTATTGTGTTGTCTAATTCTGTAATTTTATTGTTAATGTTTTTGATTTCTACATGCTGTCTCTCTATAGATTCTTGCAACTTATTAATTTTTCCACTATGTTCTTGAATAATCTTTTTGAGTTCTTCAACAGTTTTATCAGTGTGTTCCTTGGCTTTTTCTGCAGTTTGCCTTATTTCATTTGTGATGTCTTGAAGCATTCTGTGAATTAGTTTTTTATATTCTGTATCTGATAATTCCAGGATTGTATCTTCATTTGGGAAAGATTTTGATTCTTTTGTTTGGGGGGTTGTAGAAGCTGTCGTGGTCTGCTTCTTTATGTAGTTTGATATCAACTGCTGTCTCCGAGCCATCACTGGGAAACTTGTTTTTCCGGAAAATCCGCTGACTGGGACACTGGCTCCAGGCTCCGAAAGCAGTCGCTGCTTCCCTGTATTTGTTCGTTTTCCATCTCTATATCTGTGTTTGTTGTTCAGGGTTCGTAGATTGTTATGTATGTGATCGATTCACTTGTTTCTCCGAGTCTTTGTTGCAAGAGGGATCCGAGGTAGCGTCTACCTAGTCCGCCATCTTGACCCCGCCTCCCCTCTTTGTGTATTCTTGATGCAAGTTTTTTATCAGATATGTGTTCTACAAATATTTATTTCTGTCTATGGCTTGTTTTTTTTATTCTTTTAGTGGTGTCTTTTGCAGAGTAGAAGTTTTTAATTTTAATAAAGTCCAGTTAATTTTTTCTGTTATGGATTGTGCTTTTGGTGCTGTATCTAAAGTCATCCCCAAACCCAAGACCACCTAGATTTTCTCCTATGTTATCGTCTAGAAGTGGTACAGTTTGTGTCTTACATTTAGGCCTATGATCCACTTCGAGTTAATTTTTGTAAAAGATACTAGATCTGTGTCTAGATTAATTTTTTTGCATGCGGATGTCCTGTTCTTTCAGCTCCATTTGTTGAAAGAATTATTCTTTCTCCATTGAATTGCCTTGCTCCTTTGTAGTGATCTATTAACTATATTTGCATGAGCCTATTTCTGGGTTCTCTATTCTATTGCACTAATCTATTTTTTATTCCTTCACTAATAGCATAATATTTTGGTCACTGTAGATTTATAGTAATCTTAAAATCAGTGTCAGTCCTCCAACTTTGTTGTTCTTCTTCTTCAGTATTGAGTTGATTATTTTGGGTCTTTTGCCTTCCCATATAATCGTTAGAATCAGTTTGTCAATACCTATAAAATAGCTTGCTGGGACTTAGATTGGGAATGTGTTGCATCTGTAGATCAAGTTGGGAAGCACTGACGTCTCAATAATAATAAATCTTCCTATCCATGAACATGAAACATCTATCCTTTATTTAGATCTTCTTTGACGTATTTCATCAGTTTTTACAGTTTTCTTCATATAGATCTTGTTATATTTTCTTAGATTTATACCAGAGTTTTTTTTTGGTGCTAGTGTAAATGTTTTGTGTTTTTAATTTCAAATTCCAATTATTCACTGCTCAGCATATCAGTTCATCCTGTGGGTCCCTGTGTATTTCTTGTCACCAACTACAAAGTACAAAGTAAACTTTTCCCAGGGCCCTAGAGATCAAGTAGAACCAAGCTTCTTGATGGAAAAGACAACAAGTTTGCTAAGCCTTAAATTGTAAAAGTGTGTATGTTTTTGATTTAGAGAGATGGCTTATAACTCTTTATTTTGTTCATTAGAGTCTGGAATTCTACATTTCATTTCAAAGGCTGTCATTTAGGAATAAGTTTTATTATCTGCGCAACACTCATCACTTCCTGCAATTTGTTTCTTAGTTTATTGTCTGTGTCCTACTCGAAAAAAAAGATGTCTCTTGTTTAGTGCTCTATCCTCAGAGCCTAGAACAATGATGGCTCAAAGGTGTTCAATAAATATCTGTGGAATAAATAGATGGATAATTGCCATATCCAGTTCCTGAAACACCCTACAGAAATGGTTTCGTTGATGGCTTTTCATAGGGGAGTTAGGATTATTTCAAACTATGTACTAGTTCTAGATTTTACTTTATTTTATTACTCTTAATGGGTAATACTTTCACAGGGCTCAAAAACTGAAAAAAATACAAGAAAGTATTTAGTGAAAAATGATCCCGGCTCTGCCTCCCAGCAACCCAATTCCCTTTCCAGAGATGAGCAATGCTACCAGTTTATTGTGTTTCCTTCTTCCTGAAAATTGTAATTGAAAAATTAAAGAGTTGAGATACACTGTTCTCTAAGGTGCTTTACTGAACTCAACCTCAGGAACTAAATAGATAACTATATCTCCTATATTCTAAATTCCTTGAGGTTAGGGATAATACCTTGCTCATTCTGTTAGCTTTCACTGTACCTTGGAACACAGTAGGCACTTAATACCTACCATGTACAATGAATTGAAATTAGAAAAAAATATGGTGATAAAGTTACAAGATTTTACATGTGTTAGCAAAAATTATCATTTCACTCGGGCAGAAGAAGTGTTCAAAGATTGTGGATGCTTACTTTTTAATGTCATTCTTCCCAATTTATTTAATACCACAAACTTCAAATCATCCCTTTATTGTCTTCCATTTCTCTCCTTCAGAATGTCTGATTTTTAGTCTTCCAGGCCACCTAGACTAACTCAAATTTCCTCTGTAATATGTTCTCTAAACAGCCTCTACTTTTAATTCCTCTAGGTTACCACAATTTTATTTGATAGATTTGAAAAACTATGTTTAATATCTGTCTCTCCATCTAGCCACTGAGTTCCATGAGGGCAAACTCTTGTCTGTTTTATTCATAACTGCATCCTTAATGCCTAGCAAAATGCCTGGTATATAGCAGATGTTCAATAACTATTCATTGAGTGGATATATGAATTCTCTCAATGCATCTCCTCTCTCCAGTGGCTTCTAAATTAGGGAACTATATGATACAGTCAATATAACACACGATTAAGAAAAAAGGCTTTGGAGCTATCTAGGTTTAAAGTTTAACTGTACCACTTATTAACTGTGTAAACTTAGGAAAGTTACTTCTGTGTTTGTTCTGTGTCTATAAAACTGGAATAATAATAGTTTTATTCTAGGGTTAATGTAAAGATTAGATGAGATAATACTATTAAGCACATAGAATTGTTCCTGTTGCAAATGAAGAACTCAGCAAATGTTAAAAACAAACAAACCCATTGCCGTGGAGTGGAATCTGACTCAGTGATGCTACAGAACAGAGTAGAACTGTCCCATAGGGTTTCCAAGGAGCTGCTGGTGGATTCAAACTGCTGACGCTTAACCACTGCACCACCAGGGCTCCCAGTGTTAGTTAGCTATTATTATTATATGAAAGTGATGACCTATAGCAGCTCCAGGAATTAAAGCTCCGAGACATCTCTGCATTTGAAAATAGTTTCCTAGAGACCTGGTGGCACAATGTTAAGAGCTACGGCTGTTAACTAAAAGGTCGGCAGTTCGAATCTACCAGCTGCTCCTTGGAAACCCTGTGAGGCAGTTCTACTCTGCCCTATAGGCCGCTACAAGTTGGAATCGACCCCTTGGCAATGGGTTTGGTTTTTGATTTAGAGACCACAGTGGTTTAGATGAAAGTTCTGATGTTGGCTTTGAAAGAAAGGAGAATGCTACCACTTAACTAACATCTGTGCTTTCTTGCATTTTGATTAACTGCCTATCCAAGAAGAAAGGGCAGCTCTGGACATGACATATTTTCCGTATATTCTATAGTTTAGTTTTTGGCATTATTTTTAAATGGAAGGAAAGAGTTCTTTTTCTCATTTGGCTTTTCAAACTCATCCAGTAACTCAGTATTCTGCCTGGTTCCAAATGACCCCTTCCGGCTACATAGTGGTTCTACAGTTAGCCATTTCAGTTTCAGTTGCATTTTCAGTTTTCCAGTCTTGTGTTTTTAGCAATTCTCACTCCAGTATGTTTCCATTTTAATTTTTTTTAAAGCAATTTTATTATTATTATTAATAGAAGGCATGACAATTTGAAGGGAAAAGCAAACTATTTTACTGAAAATAGAATAATAACCATTTTGTAATGAATTATACCTTTGGGTTATGGGGTCAATGTTAAAGCACTAAAGCATGTTAGCTGCAAACCTTTGCAGTCTAGTCAGTGCCAAACCCAAAAAAACCAAATGCACTGCCATCGATTCCGACTCATAGCGACCCTACAGGACAGCGTAGGACTTCCCCATAGAGTTTCCAAGGAGCGCCTGGAGGATTTGAACTGCTGACCTCTTGGTTAGCAGCCATAGCACTTAGCCACTACGCCACCAGGGTTTCCAGTCAGTGCCAAGGGCAGGTTATTTCAGAAGTTGTAGGTCAGTGTTAGGGCTGAGTTCAGTTAACTGAAGGCAATCCCTGACTGGGACAGCTGAATGAGGGCCACACTAGAAGTGCTGCTGTGTGATCGTATTTTAGTGCCTATTATGCCTGATTAAGACTCTCCTGGAGATTCCTTTTTAATGGAATTTGAGGAATTAAAAATGGCTCCACAAATCACTTCTTAATCTGATGAAGTAAGCAGGGAATGAAAAACACCATGCTGTCATCTTCAAGTGCAAGGAAAGTTGTAAATAAAACAAATTAGTGGCTGGTTCACACCTCATCAGCTACCTAACAACCTGTTACCAGTTAATTACACACCTTTAAAATGCATGTACAAGAGAATTTATTCAGAAATCGGCTTCTCTAATGGGGGAGGGTGGCAGACAAGTATCACATCAGAAGAGGCTGTATTTAACTATTTTGATGTTAAAACCAACCATGAAGGGAAATATGTGTGTATGTGTGTAGTCTCCAGAATTATAATCCATCCACCAACAATTCACTCTAGGCAGATAAATGCTTGTCAAGGCTCTCCTGGGAAAGACAATCTCCTGTTCCAGTTCTCTCAGTCTATGGGTAGCATCCACTGGTTGTTTGCTATATTCAGAGCCCAGTCCTAAGAAATATGAGGAGAATTAGACTGCAGAGGACATAGCCAAACACCATCACTGCCAAGAAATTTTGAACAGCTTCCCTATATGCTTTTTGCTCCACATTATGCCTATTTCCTCGTGTTTTCACTTTGGTGTAAACAGAAAGCAATTGAAAACTGCATATTGAAGAGCAAATAAACTTGAAATGGAAATTGTTGGGGACAATTCTGTTTTCTAGTCCATACACATAGCCTTGCTGAGGGGTGTGTATGTGGATATGTGTGTTACTTTTCCAAAACAGTTTTCATGAGTAAAACACACCAAAATACAGCTTCCTAAATAATGGAGCTCACTTCTGGATATTGGTCCAAGCTTTGACTCTCTGGGTAATCTGGAGTCAATCATTTTCTCTCTCTGTGTTTCAAATTACTCTCTGGGATAATCATTACCTACCTCATTGGGTTGCTTTGAAGCACAACTGACAGAGTAATTCTAGTGCACTAAGCCTGTGGTAAATGTTAAATATTGTTGTGGTAAATGGTAAGTGTTCTTATTTGCCATGATATTTATGGATAGGAAGCCATGACATTGGTTTGGTTGCTGGATCAAATGTATTTCCTATAGTATTTAAGTGTAACTTATGATTTACATTCTTAAAATGATAATATGGTATGTACCCACTAAAGGCTCTGCTTCAAATTAGTCTGTTTAAAATTTGAAGTATATTCAGCTTGAAATCAATTAACTGCACAAATAACTTTTTAAAGTATATTAGTTCCATTTGAATTAATTCATTTATAAGTGATTATTCACATGACGTGTATTCAGATTGTTCAGCATTAATTCATTAACCAGTTATTCTTCAGTGGGTGCTACAGTCAAAGTAAGTCTAGTCATTTCATGTGTGTATATGTGTGTATAAATTCCATAGTCCATAAGTTGTTCAAAATCATTTGGATATAATTCTCACAATTATTTACCCAAAGACCTTTGATGATTTGTTAGGTAAAGGGTTATGATTGGATTAGTCTGGGTGGGTAGATCTTTATTAAGTCCTTGTCTGAATATTGTGCGTATCCCACAGAAAATCTTAGTGACTAGTGAGTATTGACCCCTCTCAACCACATATTGGCCAAATTTAGAGTGCTACTTCACAACACTTCCATCTCTACTGACAATTCTTTATTGGTGCATCAAAAATGAGTATTAATTTGTGTGTTGTTGTCCTTCATGAAAGAGTGGAGGATATTGTACCAAGTTCAAAAGATTATATTCTTTTATGGTTATATCTTCATTATGTCATTTTTTTATTTTGTAAAAATAATACAAAAAATTACAAAATACAAAAAATAAAACAAATACTGTAGCTAAAGTAACTACTATATGTGTATGTTTTAAACAAAAAAAATGGATCATTCTATGTATTCTGTTCTGAAATAATCCCTTATTGATAGGAATTTAGGCTGTTCCCAAGTTTTTTTTTTTTTATTACAAACTATATTGGTAATAATCTTTTTTGACTACATATTTGTGCAAGCATTTCACTTATTAGGTATCTAAAGTAGAAATGCTAGGTTAAATGGTACCTGAGTTTAAATGTTAATAAATATTACTAAATAGCCTCCCAGAGACTTTATATCAACTTGCACTCGCACTCACAGGAAAAACCCAGGTGGCTTAGTGGTTATGAGCTATAGCTGCTAACTAAAAAGGTCAGTAGTTTGAATCCACCAGGTGCTCCTTGGAAACCCTATGGGTTGCTATCAGTTGGAATTAACTCGATGGCTGTGGGTTTTTGATTTTCTACTCACAAAGGAGTGAGCCTGTTGCTGCCACCTCCTTGTCTGCACTGGATGGTATCACTCTTTTGTTTGCCAATCTTTAAGATAAGAAAATATAGCTCTTGTTTTCTTTTCTTCTTTAATTTGGGCATTTGAGACTACTAGTAAGGTTCAAAAAGGAGTTCTGGTGGCGCAATGGTTAAGTGCTTGGTTGCTAACCAAAAATTAGGTGGTTCGAACCCATCAGCCACTTTTTGAGAGAAAAGACCTGGTGATCTGCTCCCATAAAGATTATAACCTAGGAAACCCTATGGGGCAGTTCTACTATGTAGGGTAGGAATAAACTCAATGGCACACAACAACTGTGAGACTAAGCACTTTCCCCCTCATATTTCCTGGTCATTTTAATTTCTTTTTCCATTAATTATTGCCTACCCTTAATCCCTACCATTCTCACACTCTGGTTCAGTCACTTTGGGCAAGTCAACCTCTCTGAGACTTTGTTTCATCATCTATAAATACTCCAAATGAGGTATGTCTAAAACCTGTGCATTTTCATTAGTCCTGTTCTCTCATCTGATTTTATCTCCATCCCACTTTGAAGCGTATTGTTAAAATTTTCAGAAAAAAGGTAGAATCATGACTCTGATGCAAATATAAATATGAACATGTGTTAAAATTTTAGTTCACTCATTTGGTAAGATACCAGACAGATGTTATAACCAGTTCAAAGGAAGTCAAAAGGCACAAATTTATATGGATGGAGTAAAGGAATTGAACTACAAATGGAAGCAAAACTGGCTTTCCACATGGGGGAGAGGAATAAAATCTCTACTGCACAAGACAGACTGTGAATGTCTACCAGCTTACAAAGAATCTTAAAATAGCTCAAGGAAATGAGAAGCTAGAACCTGATAACCCAGAAGGATGTGCTGTGTGTAGCCAACACATAGTTTTCTATTGAAACACATTTTTTTAAATTAAAAAAAAAAAAAAAACTCAAAATATTATTCCTAACCACAAATAAGACTGGTGTTTTTAGATTTGGCCTGATTATATAGGTACAACAAGAATGTTACTTTAATATGTGGGTTTTTTTAAGGTTGCTTTGCTGGAAGTTTTAATGGAGAGTCTCAAATTGGATTTTTAAAATCCTCTTGTTATTTGCTGTCCTAAAACTCGGAAGCCAAACCAAGAGTTCACTACCAGGTTTAACCTGCCAAGCCAAAAAACCCAAACCTGTTGCCGTTGAGTTGATTCTGACTCATAGGGACCCTATAGGACAGAGGAGAACTGCCCCATATGGTTTCCAAGGAGCAGCTGGTGGATTCAAACTGCTGACCTTTTGGTTAGCAGCCAAGCTCTTAACCCTGAGCCACCAGCACTCCAAGATAAAGACCAGAAGCTGCCGGAACTCTGATTCAAACATAGGTTGCTGTGACCACAATGCAGGCTGCAAGCTACTGTACTATTATGGAGAGCCACAAACTTACTGCTGATTTAACTCAGTATCTATAAAATTTCTTATAACTATATAAATTTGGGAGAAATTTTCTCATGGTCCCTCAAATATTCTAAGATTCTTGGGCCTGCCAGTGAGAGACCTTTCTTACTTACCTGGAAAGCTGGGAAGCCCGTAAGCCATTTACCAAGCTGATTTACCCAAGAAATTGTTGTAAGCATTGGCTCCATGAAGTCTGAAACCTTAGTTTCTTAAAAGAATCTAGTCAAATTTGATTAGATAAGCATTATTCGTAAATATGACAACTGGATATCCACATACAAAAGAATGAAGTTGGACTCCTTCCTCACACCATACTCAAACTTTTACTCAAAATGGATAATAGGTCTAAATATAAGAGCTAAAACTATAAAACTCTTAGAAGAAAATATAAGGGGTAAATATCTGTGACCTTGAGTTAGGCGAAGCCTTCTTAGATATGATATCAAAAGCACAAGTGACAAAAGAATAAATAGATAAATGGGATTTCACCAAATTTCTACCTCAAAGGATACCATCAAGAAAGTGAAAAGACATCCTACAGGATGAGAGAAAATACTTTCAAATCATGTATCTGATAAAGGTATTATATTAGAATATATAAAGAAGTCTTACACTTGAACTACAAAAAGACAACCCAATTAAAAAATTGGCAAAGGATTTAAGTAAACATTTCTCCAAAGAATACATACAAATGGATAACAAGCACATGAAAAGATGTTCAATATCATTAGCCATCAGGCAAATCAAAATCAAAATCCAAAAGAGATACCATTTCACACCTACTAGGATGCTTATAATAGAAAAGATGTAACAAATGTTGGCAAGGATGTGGAGAAACTGGAACCTTCAAACGCTGCTGGTGGGAATGTAAAATGGCGTAGATGCTTTTGAAAACATTTTGACAGTTCTTCAAAAAGTTAAACATAGTTTCACATGACCCAGCAATTCCACTCCTAGGTATATACCCAAAAGAAATGAGAACATATATCCATACAAAAACTTCTGTGTAAATGTTCACGGCACCATTATTCATAAAAGACAAAAAGTAGAAACAACCCTAATGTCCATTAACTGATAAATGGTCAAATGTAAATCCATAAATAGAATAATATTTGGCAATAAAAAGGAGTGAAGTACTGGTACAGACTACAAGATGGGTGAAACTTGAAAACCTCATGCTAAGGAAAAGAAGCCAGTCACAAAAGATCGCATATTGTATGATTCCATTTCTATGAAATGCACAGAATAGGTAAATTTATAGAGACAGAAAGCAGATTAGTGATTGCCTAGGGCTGATGGGTTTGCAGAGAAATGCTGGGTGGGGAGCTGTTAATGGGTCCAGGGTTTCTTTCCGGGGATGAGGAAATGTTCTAAAATTATGGTAGTGCTTACATAACTCTAATTATACTAAAAACCCTTGAATGTAGACTTTAAATGGGTGAATTGTATGTGAATTATATCTCTATAAAGATGATATATAAAAATACTGAATTATTTTTTATTTATGACTGATAACACTATACTGTTGTTGTCTAACATCAGGCAAAGCAGCACCAGGACGCTGATAAATAGAAACATGTCTTGGACAGTGAGGGCATTGACAAATCTCTAGGAACTTCGCATACGGCCTTGAATTTCTGAAATGTTTGTATTAACAGCATTTTATTCATACAAATTTAAGCTAGGGAAGGTTCAGCATCTCTTCTGATTTGATAACCCAGAAGGATATGTTGTATAAAGATAATGCATTGTTTCCCACTGAAACAGAATTTTTTCTTTATGTAGTATTTAATCATGTCTCCTGTAGACCCCATAAATGTTTAATTGCTGTTCAAATAAACTCTAGCTGTCCTAAGACTAGGAGTTGAGAAAAGATTTCTACTTAAAGGGTAAATGCAAAGTGACTTTATTAATACTGATGGGTATTGTAGCAAGTGTCCCTAAGATTATATCTATAGAAACAAAAACAATGGCAACAACAAACTATATTATTAATTATAATCTGAAAAAAATGATAACTTGGGTTAAAAAGATTTTTCCCTTATATGATATTGAGTAACCAATCTAACTGATTTTTTTTTTCACTTTTCTGTTAGCTGTTTGAGCACCGTTCATAGATAATATGCAAAAGAAAATAACTTGCTCACAGTTGGGAACAACTGAAATTATAGTCTGAAGTGGGGATGCCAAAGCTCATTTAATTAATATTTCATTTATTCATTTAATAATTATTTACTGATTGTCTTCCACATGCCAGGCACCATACTCTAGGAAAATGAAGTTGCAGCTTTTAAGAGTTTTAAATTTTATTTAAAGGAAGGTTGTTTTTGTTGTTAGTTGCAGTTAAGTCAATTCTGATTCATGGGGACCCCATGTTTGCAGAGTAGAACTACTTCATAGGGTTATCAAGGCTGTGACCTTTTGGAAGCAGATGGCCAGGTCTGTCTTCCGAGTAGGGGCCGATTAACCAGCAAACCAGGTATGCACAGGCTAATTTTCTTTGATGTGGTGAAAAACAGGTGAAATTGTGCACAAAAATGTGTTTTTCATCACATCAAAACGTGAAATTATGTACTACAGATTAGTAAGTAAGCCCAAGTAAGTGTGTGCATACCTTGCTTATTGGGTAATCTGTCCCTGCTTCTAAGGCACCTCTGGGTGTGTTTGAACTGCCAATCTTTCAGTTAGCCAAACAATCGTTTGTGGCACCCAATAGATGAGCAGATACTCATCAATAGATGAGAGAATATTATAATATAGGTATGCAGAGGAGGCCTTGAAAATATAGTCTGGAAATTAAAGTCACCTAAAATACCTAAGCTTAGTCCTCAAGGAGTTAGCAAGGTCAGAGATATTTAGAGAGGAGTGTTCCAGGCAGTGAGAGTAGTAAGTGCATAGATTGGCAGGCAAGAGAACAGGTTTCAATCTGGAAATTACAAGTCCTTTCATGTAGCTGGAGTAGAGTATGTGAGAGGGAAGGGGTGACAAGAGATGGTGTAAGGGAGGAAAGCAGGGTCTGCCTTAGAGGGGAAAATTGTGACAAGTTAAAGAGCCTGGGCTTTAAGCTGCAGGTGAAGCATTTTAAGCAAGGGAGGTCTAGGATCAAATTTGTATTTTAGAAAGATCTCTCAGGCAGCAGAGTGGGGAAGGAACTGTCAACTCCATGTTTCCTGGTGTATATTTCATTAACGAGTTAGCAGAGATTTTTAACCGATTCTCAAGATTCTCCCTGCGTTCTCCCTGTACGGTGTTTGATCTATAGCCACAGCCTTGCTGCATTTCAAATGCTGTGACTCCGTGACAGAGGACCCGTGAAAAGACATGAAGGAAAAAGATGAGGCCATGATGCATCGGTCTGCAAACTATGACCTGTAGGCCAAAGTCCACTGCCTGTTTTTGAAAATAATTTTTTATTGGAACACAGTCAAACCCATTCCCTTAAGTATTGTCTACGACTACTTCTGTGCTGCAGCGGTAGAGCTAAGTAATTGTGAGAGTCTGCCTGGAATGCAAAGGTGAAAATATTTACTATCTGGTCCTTTAGAGAAACAGGCAGCCAACCCCTAATAAAAAAACCAAAAAAAAAAAAAAGAAACCGTAATATGAAAAGCGAAAAATATGTTAACTTATTTTGTTATTATTTATTGTCTATATTCAAAAGAGTTTATGCAAATGTTTATGACCTGCTTAATGCAAATTTTCACACCTAGAGATCTGTGCTGCTAATACTTCTTGTGAAAATAAGTATTAATGCCATTTTTTTTTTAGAAGATAGTCTATACTATACTATTTATTCTTCTCAAAATCTTCCAGGAAGGAGCAAAAACATCCTATTTCTATTCTATGAGCTTGATTTGGGGCCCTGGTGGTGCAGTGGTTAAGAGCTGTGGCTGTTAACCAAAAGGTCTACAGTTCCCAGCTGCTCCTGGGAAAACTTATGGGGCCGCTCTACTCTGCCCTAGAGGGTCACTATGAGTCAGAATTGACTCGAGGGCAATGGGTTTTAAACTTGATTTAATTTTGTTCAATGAAAGACACCCGATAACAGATAAATTTTTAAATATTCTATATAACTTTTAGGGCCTTGGATTTGAAAATCTCAAATACAATAAGTACAAATTTGGAGATTGAGTGTAATAGTTACGGTTTTTACTGGATCCCCGGTTTAGTGCCTCTGGACTTAGCAAAACGCCTTATTTGTGGGGAAAAATGCACAGAAGTATTGTTTTCTTTGACTTATTTTAGCTGCACCTTAGAGTTCCTATTCTAAATAAAACTGCCAGGGTTTGCATGGAATAGTCACCTCCCAGAGGCTACACTACTCAGAACAAACCCTGTTGCCTTTGAGTGGATTCCGACTCATAGCAATCCTACAGGACAGAATAGAACTGCCCCATAGGGTTTCCAAGGAGCAGCTGGTGGAATCAAATTGCCAACCTTTGGTTAGCAGCCAACCTCTTAACCACTGAGCCACCAGGGCTCCACCCTTAGCCAGGGTACCACCAAATATTTGAAATGTTGGTTAATGCAGAAGCAAACACCTGTTTCACAGTTAACTTTTCTCTAGCATCTCAGTACTCACCTCAGGAGAAGAGACTGGAACACATACATCACTAGCATTTACTTAGAAGAACCTCCCTTGGCTCTTATTGTTAAACTGAATTACTAGTTTAAGGCCAGAGAACATGGGCATTTAAAAAATATATGCATATACGTATATATATATATGTATATATATATATATTTTTTTTTCAGTCCTTGATTGACATTATCTAACATTTTGGGAAAAGTCAATTTGCCTAACAGTTGGTGTTTCACCTCCTGGTGCTAAACCCATCTTCCCTATGCTCTCTTTTTGGGTCTGTTAATCAAGCTTCCTGCCTTCTCTAGAAAGCAACCTAATTGCTTACGTTCTGCAGAAACTCCTCACAGAGAAAGAGATTTAATTTGTACCCTAATCCAATATTTTTACGCAGCATGGTAAAACACTATGACTTGTTATAGTATTTTGGAGGCTTCATCATTAGTCTCCCGACAGAATTCCTTCCTTTGATGTTAATCTGACTTCTATTTTTCACATATCTCTGCCACAATTTTTGGTTTTACTTTTTGACCCAGAACGTCCTTTTCTGCCAGAGAAAAATAATCATCATCACCGTAAGAAATATTGATTGCTTGTCCACAGGGCGCACGTCCTCGTACCAGGTGCTGTGGGGTTTTACCAGGTTTCATTAGCTTTCTTCCCTGATGCTACAGAACAGCAATTAATACAAACAAACAAAAAAGACTTTGTATCATTTCTTATATTTGAAAAAAACTGTACTCCAAAGCGTGAACCAGGCACTCAGACGGATCTCAAAAATTGGTGATTTAATTAGAAATGTATTCAAGTCTGTTAAGTATATTAGTCCTGACCTTCCACCCTGTTTGGTTTTCTGCTGCTTGCTGGAATGACTTTCTCTTCCATGCACGCTTTTCCTTTCTGCCCCCATCTGCCCTTCTGACAGCAATAGAATGAGTGTTAGCAATGTACTATTATTTGACATCCTTCTTTCTATAAAATTGAATTTCTTTTGATAAATGTCAGAAGGGGACACACATTCTTCAGTAAAATGAGCTGAGCCTAGAAAAGATTTGTCATTGCCACCTCTCTAGTCATCTCTTTGGCTTCTGACAAATACAGTATGTCCTGAGCTTGTCTGTCCTTGGTGACCTTAAAGAAATGGAAAAGTGTTCCCAACCTTTCTGATTTCAGCACAGTCAATTGTCACAGATGGCACGTTAGAAGTGATTAAAATATTTACATATTCCTCCTTTGTTGCTGTCCTCGCCGGGCAAATGTATAGAAGGATGGCAGAACAAAGTGATGTGAAAGGCTTTATGCTTCATAAAGGTATTTTGCTTTTGAAACTTGATGTTTAATGCTGTAAAAATTATATTAGTTTTAATTTCACAAATCCTTTTAGTGTCCCAACAGTGGGATCAATTTTTTACAAATCTGATTCTTCAGCATTGACTCTCCCTCTATATAGATCATATTAAGGAAAAAAAAATTTCCTATGAAATAACCTCTAACTTTACTCCAGTGAGTGATCAGTTTTTCTCTAAAAATGTGATGTTATTGTTAGTTATTCCAATGTCATAACTGCCCTGAAGAGCTGGCAGTATAGTAAATCAAAGTTAAGATAGAATGTGTGAGATTGGAGTCATTACCCTCCGAGATAGGGGAATATAAAAATGAGTGTGTTAAATGTAGTGATACAAGGCATAATCCTATTTTCAGGTAGTTAGTCCTAGAAATAGCTATGAGTCCTAGAAATAATAAGAAGTTCTTTCCCAGATCTGCCTGAAAGTGTTTTGTTACTGCAGCTTACCTTTCTTCTAACTTTGAACTAAAAGGAGTTTGAAATGCTGGTTGTGTGAGAACGATTTCAATTAGACTTTACAGAAGGTAAAGTGTTCCTTTAACCAACTGTGGACTGATCTCTACTGTATGCAGGTGCTGTGTTAAGCATGGGCTGAGCGGAGAGCTAAATAGACAAGTCTTTTGCCCTCATGGGACTTATTAGACGAATTAATTAACATCATGATATTGCTATGAGGCAAATAAACAGGAAGATGTAAAATGAACTAACAAGCAAGGATAGGAGTAGGGAATGCCTAAAGGCTTTATTCTATTTAAAAATTCAATAACATATTTAATGATTGTTGTTGTAAGCTGCCATCCAGTTGGCCCGCAACTCATGGCAACCCCATGTACGATGAAACAAAACACTGTCTGGTCCTGGGCCAGCCCCATGATAAGCTGGGGATTGGTCTGTTGTGATCCCTAGGGTTTTCACTGGCTGATATTTGGAATACTGATCATATACTGAACATGTACTATGTGCCCAATGCTATTCTATTCTAAGTTCTTTAAATGTACTAATCCATTTAATCCAGTTTTATGAGGAGGATCTTATTATTTTTCCAGATTATGAAGAAGAAACAGAAGCACAGAGAGGTTTAGTAATTTACCCAAGTCATAGAGCTAATAAGTAATAGAATCAATTTATCCCAGGTAGTCTAATTAGATAGCCTGTGCCCTTAACCACTATTGTTATTGCTAATTCAGCTTACAGTTAGTACATAAATTACTTAAATGTGGAATATTGTGCTAAGTAGTGGACTGAATTGTATCCTCCAAAAAGATATGCTGAAGTCCTAACTTTTGTACCTGTGGACGTGACCCTGTTTGGAAAGAGATTTTTCTTTTATTACGTTAATGAAACCATAGCAGAGTAGGGTGGGTCCTAAACCTAATTCCTCTGAGTGATGTCTTATAAAAAGGGAAAACAGAGACACATACACTGGAAGAAGAGACCATATGAGGATCTGTCTATAAGCCAAGGGTTGCCAGGGGCTGCCAGAAGCTGAAAAGAAACTTTCCCTAGAGCCTATGCCCTGATTTGGATTTATAGCCAGAGAGTGTGGGCCCCAGACGATGCCCTGAATTCAATGCTCTGAGTTCAGACTCCTTGCCTCCAAAACTGTGAGACAATAAATTCCTGTTCTTCAAAGCCAAACAATGGAGAAGAAATTAAAGTTGTCAATAATTTCCTTCTACATGGGTCAACAATCAGTGTCCACTGAAGCAGTAATCAAGAAATCAAACAATGTATTGCACTGGGCAAATGTGCTGCAAAATACCTCTTGAAAGTTTTCAAAAGCAAAGATGTCTCTCTGATGACTAAGGTGTGTCTGACCCAAGCCCTGATCTTTTTCAATTGCCTCATATGCATGCAGAAATTGGATAATGAAAAAGACAGACTGAAGAAGAATTGTTGCATTCAAACTGTGGTGTTGATGAAGGATACTGAAAATCTTTGGACTGCCAGAAGAATGTACCAATTAGTGTTAGAAGAAATACAACCAGGATGTTACCTAGAAGCAAGGATGGCAAGACTTTGACTGACTTACTTTGGACAGGGCATCAGGAAAGACCAATCTCTAGAAAAAGCCATCATATTTGGTAAAGTAGAAGGTCAATAAAAATGAGAGAAACCCGCAATGAGACGGATTGACACAATAGCTGGAACAGTAGACTCAAACATACCAATGCTCACGAGATGGCTCAGGATCATGTAATGTTTCATTTTGTTACACATAAGGTTGCCATGGGTTGGAGCCGACTTGATGACAACTAACAACAACAAAGCCACCCAGTTGTGGTATATTTGTTATGGCAGCATTAGGTAACTGAGGCAGTAATTGAGATCCAAATATGGATAAAAAATGGTGCATTGTCCTCAAGAAACTTGAAGTCAAGAGAGGGAGACAGAATGATAATTACAACGCAGTGGTATAAATGTGGTACTAGAAATTTGAACAAATTACATTAGAAGCACTGAGGATATAACATTATGCTTAGTGTTTATTATTGTCTTATTAAAACAAAACAAAACGAATAGAGACAGTAATCCACAGTGCAGTTTAGGAGGTGCTGCTAAATATGCTACTAAGGCAAAGGGAAATCAAAGCAGAGCTAATGGCTCTTTCAAACTTAGTTGGTGGATACTCATTGGTCCTCACAGGCCAAGTTCATAACCCTCAATAATGCTAGCTTCCTCGTCTGTTTCTGCCACACAGGGATAGAATTTGGAAATGGGAGAGAAACAATTGTGTTGAAGTAGGCAATTAAGCACCACAATTTTATTCTTTCTTATATTATAAACTATTGTTTGATGAAGCTTTCTTTTTCCAGTAGTCTTTCTTTACCTCACTCTTCAATTCTAAAATCATAATCCCAATTCTTGCTTAATATCTCTGTGTGGGTATTTCCCAAATGCCTCATAGTCAACATGTTTAACCCATGGTAGTGATATCCCCCACCCCCCAAGACTCCTGTTCTTTGAAACTGCTCCCTCTCCTTCAATTCCTATATCCAATTAGTCACTGCAACAAACCCTGTTGTCTACCTAATATCCCATGACTATTTATTCCTTGCTAATACATTTTTCCCCAAAAGGACAATGTGCTGAGCCCCTAGTCATGGACCATGGCCAGTCTCAGACAATCAAGATACGCTTATTCCCTACTTTCCCATCCTTTGCTACAGCTAGGAGCTCTATGTGACCCAGTTCTGGCCCATGATATCAAATGTCTTCTGTGGAAAGGAGGATTGTTCTAGCAAAGCTTTTACTTCTCTGGGAGAAGGGAAGTTAGAATCATCCCCCATTCCTTCTTCCTTCCTGGAATGTGGATTCGAAGGCTGGAGCTACAGCACCATGAGGGAAAAACCAAGAGAACTGAGAATGTGGTCCTTCATATTGTCAAGCTTCTGCGCCAACACCAGCAGCCACCTACCTGCTCTTACTTGGGTAAAATAACACGTTTTTAGCAAATAATGCTCCGACGTACATAATGTACCCACACATATAACATGTATATTGCACGCAGGAAAATATTGCACGAGGGGGTTGCACAGTTGGCGAAAAATGTATAACATGCACCTTAGTTGTGTAAAAATATAGTAAGCCTCTATATGTTAAGCCCTGTTCATCAAAAATTCTGTTTCTTGGATCCAAATACATTTCTAATTGATTTACTCACTGAACTCAGTTAATTTTCTTTTTGAAATGTTTCTCCTATTTATCACTTCTTTTCCATTCAATCAAGTCTTTATCATTTCTTACTAGACAATTATAACATCCTAATTAGCCTCCCTGTCTCCCTGCCTCATTCTAGTCTCTTCTATTCCCTATGGTCTCACCAAAGTAATTGTTCTGAGACACGGATCATGTCCTCTGCTCAGAAACTTTGCTGAGCTCCCAGTTACTTAGAGAATAAAGTTTAAACTTGTTAGCACTAATGATCTGGCCTCAATCTATTTTTTTCTAGTCTCATTTACTTCTCTATCCTTCATACACTCTATACTTTGCACTACCAAATTACTCCCTGAGACACACCATGTATTTTCATATCTCAGCTGCTCTCCTCAGCCTGGAATAGTTTGTGGGGATCCTATTTATTGCTCAGAGTCCTGCCCAAATGTCTCCTCCTCCATGAAGGACTCCTAACACAGTATGAATTAGATCTTGAATTCTTACAGCATGTTGTTGGTTCCTGTATTTCAGGCAGTCCTCAGCTTTAGGATGCCTGACTTTCAGGTAACGTGCACCTCCATCCAACGCACACCTACGTATCTAAATCATCTTTTCTATGTTGAAAAAATAGTTGCTGTTGAGTGGACTCTGACTTATGGTGACCCCCTGTGTGTCTGAGTAGGACTGTGTTTCATAGAGTTTTCAATGGCTGATTTTTCAGAAGTACATTACCAGGCCTTTCTTCCAAGGCATCTCTGGGTGGACTAGAACCTCCAGCCTTTCAGTTAGCATTAACTGTTTGCACCACTTGGAGCCTGGACTTTCATCCTTCACTGATAAACATTTCACATCATTGCAGGGTACTGTTGTCTGAAAGCCAGCTTTGACCTTGGCAGCTTTATCACCTCTATCCTTTTATAATGTTTGTGCAATTATTTAAATATTCTAATGCACTTTAATCTTATTTTTTTGGGAATATGAAAGTTCTAGTGAAAGTACTAAAAAAAAAAAGAAGAATTTTTTTTTTTTTTTAATACTAGTGAGAATATAATTCAGACAAACATTAAAATCACGACATGGGATCAAATTTGGTGCCCCTTTAGTTTTAGTCAGATATTCATTATAATTGAATTGGTCAACTGTGTTTAATTACGAAGAAAACATACAAAATTAGAGAATACGTAGAAAATGCTGGAAATATATTGTCAAGGAATGTGACTTAAGTCAGAGTAATGGAGAAAATGGAGACATATTTAAAATTTTGGATTAAGAATCAGCCTCAAAAAATATTGCAATTATCCAAAGGTAGTGAAAAAAATCACAAATCCATAAAGCTCTCGATTGGTTTTCAACTTGGTGTAAATTCTTTTATCAAGAAAAGAATGAGGGTTATTCTTTTTTTTTTTAACTTTATTTTACCAAAAATTTTAGAAGTTTATATACCACAAAGTCGGCATCACATTTTTCTGCAAAATCTCCATTAGTAAGGTCTTTCTCCCCCAAACAAAAATAACTTTTCTCAAAGTTTATTAAATGTCTTTACTAACTATCTTTGAAAGGAGACTGACAAGTATAAACTGAGGTAAGAAAGTGCTTTAGAAAATTGCTTTTATTGTCTCTATTTAATATTTTAAAAATATTTAAAATAATCATGCATACAGTCTATAACTCTCAGGAATAAAATAAACTACACATTTAAACCATAATTTCAGATTGCATAATAGGTTTAGTTCTGTATAGACAATCCCCCACTTGTCACACTGTAGACCCAGTACAAAAAGATGTTAATTAATTGAGCTCCAAGAAAACAAAGAATTCCTGATCGAATAAGTTTAGAAATGCTGCTTACTAAATCCTTTCTTGAAGATTCAAAATATACATTAGCATATTAAAGGCTGTGAGAAGTCCCACAGTTACAAAAAAAAAAAAGTCCACGTAACTTTGCTTAATGATTAAACATACACATTTATTTGTAAAGAGGAAACATTTTTTTCCCTCTGCATACCCATCAGCTGCTGCTTCTCAACAAAACCATTAAAAAAAATTAAACAGCATCCCTTAATCCAATGTAGGAAGAGCTCAATTATGAATTTCTTTTGTATTTTCTGCTGTGCCTAGTACAGTGCTTAGTATAAAAACTCTTAATAAATGCTCATTAATTAATTAACTAATGTGAGAATATTAAAAATGAAAGACAGTTACAATTGCCTGGACTTCCAACCAATGACATTTTAATACAAAAGCTATCAGAGAAAGCTTTTCTTCAGCTTGTCAGCCATCAGTTGGACATATAAGATACCATAAGTTATGTCACTTTTACATACAATTTTTCACAGATGAATGAGAAGGGAATTTGTTAATTTGATAGTCCTGCTCCTCCTACCCCTCTACCCCCCAACCCCCCGCCCCCCCACCCAGCCCTGCCCCTCCAGTTACCTGACCTTCTCCATAATGATTAATGGGCATATTTGAAGAATGTGATGAAGAATCTAAGAATATAATTTCATAATTTTCCCTTGTCTTATAGATTCTAATATATTGCTTTAAAAAAATTATAAAATATTTGAAACACTATAAACTTGCACTTAAGGTTTTCCCAGTTTTTCTTCTTGATGTCCTTCTAGAAACCCTGTCAGTCAGGAAGAACTGTGAAAGATTTTGAAATGGGTACTGTCATGGATTGAATTGTGCCTCCCCATAGATATCTGTCAACTTGGCTAGGTCATGATTCCCTGTATTGTATGACTGTCTACCATTTTGTCATCTGATGTGATTTCCCTATGTGTTATAAATTGTATCACTACGATATAATGAGATGGATTAGTGGCAGTTATATTGATGAGATCTACAAGATTAGATAGTGTCTTAAGCCAATCTCTTTTGAGATATAAAAGAGAGAAGCAAGCAGAGAGACATGGGAACTTCATACCACTAAGAAAGCAGTGCCGGGAGCAGGGCATGTCCTTTAGACCTGAGGTTCCTGTGCTGAGATGCTCCCAGACCAAGGGAAGAGTGATGACAAGGACCTTCCTCCAGAGCTGAGAGAGAGAGGAAGGGAGAGGGAGGGGGAGGGAGGGGGAGAGGGGGAGAGAGAGAGGAATAGGGAGGGAGAGGGAGGGAGAGAGAGAGGGAGGGAGGGAGAGAGAGAGAGGGAGAGAGAGAAAGGCTTTCCCTGGAGCTGGCACCCTAAATTCAGACTTCTAGCCTACTGGGCTGTGAGAGAATAAACTCTTTGTTAAAGCCATCCGCTTGTATTATTTCTGTTACAGTAGCACTAGATGACTAACACAGGTATAATTGCTGGGTGTCTTGTCAATGGAATGTTGGGTACTGTTTGGTGGACGTTTCCAGGTTATCTGATTCCTTTCTGGCCTGTGCCTTTGGCTGTCCTTAAGAGAGCTATTCTACAAACTCTATAAATTGTAGAAAACTAATAGTCAAATGTGTATTATTCTTGTCTACAAAAATCCAAATGAATTTTGTCATAGACATACAGTTGATTTTCTCTCTGTAGAAAAGATGATTCTGAACATTATAATTTAATTCCTATAGGATCTATTTTTTATATCTACTAACAAATTCACTTCAATATTTTTGACTGCCTAGTCTGCTTTTCTGATTCTTCTTTGAACAGGTTGTAAGATCTTACTGGTTCCCTCATTAATTAATAAGTTAAACAAAATCTTTGACACATGTTCCTTTAATATTTGTATACCACCATTTTAATGATCATCCTTTAACAACCCTGTTATAATCCTCAATAGTGATTATAAATTTAGTTTTCTCACACCTTTAGGTAAACTTTCAGTAGAAGCAACACTACCTTTCAACAAATTCATTTTTTTCCATGTGTAGGGTAAGTTAACATTTACTAGATGTCTTAGTTGTCTAGTGATGCTGCAACAGAAATACCACAAATGGGTGGCTTTAAAGGACAAGAATTTATTTTCTCACAATTTAGGAGGCTAGAAGTGTGAATTCAGGGCAGCCTTTATAAGGGAATGCTTCCTTTCTGTGAGCTCTGGAGGAAGGTCCTTGTCTCAGCTTCTGCATCCCTGACATTCCTTGGTGATCCTTGAGTGGCATCTGTCCGCACCCCCCTCTTCCCTTTGTGCTTCTCATCTATGTCTATGCTGTTCCTTACAACTCAGAATTCATTAGGTCAGGGACACATTGCATACTGACATTGCCTCATTAACATAAAAAGAAAACCCTATTTGAAAACAGGATTACATCTGGAGGTATAGGGGTTAGAATTCCAACACATATTTTTTTGAAAAACAATTCAATCCATAACACTAGGTTCTATCTAATTGCCTATTAATAAAATGTACACTTAGTAATTTTGAACAGTATTATTTAATGGGCTCCCGTACTTCTTCCCACAAAGAGAATTCTAAAATTGTCTGTTGCTTATTTAATCTAGTGCTCATTGCCTTTTTTGACAAAGTCAGTAGGCTGGTAGATTAAGGAAGTGTGTTATATCCATAGGATATCTGGACTTTGTGTTTATCCTTGTCTGATAGTTTTCTATATAAAACGGGAGAAGTGCAAACTGGGTGAGACTATAATTAGTGCTGGCCCTGGCTAGTTGAGTACTTTATCAATGACTGGTATGTCTGTTATGAGGATGATTTAGATTAATCTTTGTTGAACACATGCTGTTTGTCAGGCACTTTTACAATACGATCTAATTTATGAAATATGTTTATCTCATGTGTGTTCGAGGGCCAAATTAAGATCGGTGATTGAAAGTTACAGGGAAAATAATTTTCACTGAATACAAAAAGAGCAATTTTTTTTTAGCAGCTAGAACTCTCTGAAAATGGAATTGTATATTTAATAAAGCAGAATATAGCCAAGGGGTTAAGAATGCAAGACTTGGTGCCAGGTAAACTTGAGTTTGTGTGTTCCAGGCCCATCATTTACTAACTTCATGACCTTGAGAAAGTTTCTTCTTAGTTTTCTCATCTCTAATATTAGGATAATAATTGTACGTACCTCATAGTGTTTTTATGAAGAGTAAATGAACTAATATACGTGTATTAGTTTTCTGGGACTGCCGTAACAAATTTCCAGAAGCTGGGTGGTATAAAACAGTGGAAACTTATTCTCTCACAGCTCTGGAGGTTAGAAGTCCAAAGTCAAGATGTAAGCATGGGCCATGTTCCCTCTGAAAATGCTAGGGAAGGATCTATTCCATGCCTTTCTCTTAGCTTCTGATGATTTCCGGCAGTCCTTGGCTTTCCTTGACTTGTAGACGTGTTACTCCAATCTGCCTGTCGTCATGTGGCCTTCTCCTTGTGTGTCCGTCTTTGCATCTCTTCTCTTCTTCTTATAAGGAGAACAGACACATTGGATTAGGACCCATCATAATCTGGTATGACTGCATCTTAACTTGATTACATCTGCAAAGACCCTATTTCCAAATAAAGTCACATTCACAGGGGGTTAGGACCCACAACAGTATATAGAATATTTAGCATAGAGCCTGGTACACAGTAAACCTTCAATAAGTGGGACATAGTAAGTCTGCAAGAAAACATTATTATTACTTTTGTTTGTAGTCCAAGGAAAATGAATGACACATGGAATGTTATAACCCCAGTCGAACCTGGACTAGATCAGCTAACCCCCACAGCTGACCTGCAGACCATGTGAACAAAAATAAATGATTATTGTTTTAAGTCACTGAGTTTGGGTTGGTTTGTTACACAGCAATGGCTGATCAGTACATCAAGGTCCCTTTCAGTAATAATATTCTATAATTTCATGGAAGTTTACTGTACCTGTGTGACTCTTACTTGGAAACTGAATTACAGACACTGTGCAACCATCAAGTGAAGAGTAAAATGTATTTGTTTCCGTCACTGATGCTTGTCTGAGTTTCCACTTCCCATCAACTGCTATCTCAGGGAGACAAATAAGATTGCTAATCATCTTTCCCATTTCTTTTACAAACCTCTTTTAGCCTATCTATCAGAAAGATAGATGTTGTCTGGCTTATTACTACAAGAAGCCGGTGTATTATAAGTACAAAATGATCTGTATATTCCAAGTACACAATGACTTGTCAATTAATTTTAAAAGAACTGATTGTTTTTTTCAAAAGTATTGAAACTTGCATTCTTAAGCATTTAAACATTAGTCCTTATGGCCCATCCCTGTCATTGCTAATGGAAGCACAGGAGAAACCTTTATGGAGTTCTCATAGACTCATTCACATCATCCAAAGTCTAGGAGTCTTCAGTTTGTTTCAAATTCTAGCTAATTTTGGTTACTTAAATTCAGGGCTAATCTGAGTTACTTGGAGATTTTAATCTAATCTTAGCTGTACATAAGTAAAATAAAAATAAATAACTCTTATTTGGGACTGATGTCTAAATAACTGGAAGCCTTTTTTTTTTCTGGTGGCGTAATGGGTAAGTACTACGGCTGCTAACCAAAAGGTCGGCAGTTCAAATCCACCAGGTGCTCTTTGGAAACTCTCTGGGGCAGTTCTACTCTGTCCTATAGGGTCGCTATGAGCTGGAATCGACCTGACGGCAACAGGTTTGGTTTATCTAAATAACTTTCTTTCTTTTTTGTTTTCACTTTCACCTTTTGCTCATTTAAAAAATTATCTCCTCTACAGAAATCAAACAGGTCAACAAAAGAAGATAAAACTCAAATCACACTTTTTTTTTAATTTATTGTGCTTTTAGTGAAAGTTTACAAATCAACTCAGTCTCTCATACAAAAACTTATACACACCTTGCTATGTAACCCTAGTTACTCTCCCCCTAATGTGTCAGCACACTCCTCCTCTCCATCCTGTGTTCCTCATGTCTATTCAACCAGCTCCTGTCCTCCTTTGCCTTCTCATCTTGCCTCCAGACAGTAGCTGCCCACACAGTCTCATGTGTCTACTTGAGCCAAGAAGCTCACTCCTCATCAGTATCATTTTCTGTCTTATAGTCCAGTCCAATTCCTGTCTGAAAAGTTAGCTTCAGGAATGGTTCCAGTCTTGGGCTAACAGAGGGTCCACAGGCCATGACCTCTGGGGTCCCTCCAGTGTCAGTCAGACCATTAAGTCTGGTCTTTTTACCAGAATTTGAGGTCTGCATCCCACTGTTCTCCCACTCCATCAGGGATTCTCTGTTGTGTTCCCTGTCACAGCAGTCATCGGTTGTAGCCGGGTACCATCTAATTCTTCCAGTCTCAAGATGATGGATTCTCTGGTTTATGTGGCCCTTTCTATCTCTTGGGCTCATTCAAGTCACACAGCTTTATTTTATATTACGTGGCGGAGCGTGTAATAAAGAATTAACCTTACTCAAAGAGAGGTCTGGTCTTTGCCCTTGGCTAGAGGGAGGTAATCTCTAGGCCCTTGGGATGTCATGCCTGATAAGAGTATCTTTGTTTATCTGGGCAGTCTAACAATGTGATTTACGATGAAGGTTTTGGGCCACTTGGCATCAGTTCTGCCTCCAGAAGGGACTAGACATCGAAGGTCTCAACTCAACCTCCAGGAGGGGATAGGGGCTGATGGTCAGCCATGTGTGCAGTACGTAATTGAGCCCTAATAAAAACTCTGGACACCAAAGGCTTGGTGAGCTTCTGTGACTCCATGCATGTTGTTATATATTGATACCAAGAAGTAATGCATTCGTAACTCCATGGGAAGAGGACAACAAAAGCTTTGCTTTTGGTCCCTTCTATGAACTCTGCCCTATGTTCTTCCCTTTTCTGATTTTCATCTATACCTTTTCCCTGTAATAAACCATAACCATGAGTATAATAGTTTTCAGTGAGTTCTGTGAATTCTTCTAGGAAATTATCAAATCTGAGGGTGATTTGGGGAACCCCCTCAAACTTACAATTAGTGTCAGAACTGCAAGTAGTCTTGCATGGACTCTGTTCCCTGTAAACTCAGTAGTTGTCCAAAATTTCTCAGTGAGATCATTAAAATATTTTAAGAATAATTTTCAGTTATCTATGAGTTTTATCACCTCCTGGATGCCTTCCCCATGCGATAAGCTCTCCAGGTCAGGCCTGCTTCTATGGTGGAAGAAATGAAGTTGCTTGATAATCTGCCTGTGATTGGGTAAATTCAATTCAAGGGAAAATTGTAGAAAATTCCACTTCAGACTCAAGGCCAAGCTATATTTTAATTCAGTTTCACTGTAGCTGTATCTCAATTGGCTTAGAATCCAGAAGAGGGAATAATGTGATTAATTGTCATCTTAAAGTTCAAAAGAACTGAGGTCACCAGTCATTCTGACTGGCCTCCTGAATGATGGAGATGTAAACCAGGAAGGTTACATCTGCCTATTATGCAGTTGGAAACCCTGGTGGCGTAGTGGTTAAGTGCTAGGACTGCTAACCAAAAGGTCGGCAGTTCGAATCAAGGTGCTCCCTGGAAACTCTATGGGGTAGTTCTACTCTGTCCTACAGGGTTGCTATGAGTTGGAATCGACTCGACGGAAGTGGGTTTGGTTTGGTTATCATGCAGTTGGAGCCCTGGTGGTGCAGTGGTTAAGAGCTCGGCTGCTAAGCAAAAGGTCGGCAGTTTGAAACCACTAAGCCGCTGCTCCCTGGAAACCCTATGGGGCAGTTCTACACTGTCTATAGGGTTGCTATGAGTTGGAATCTCAACTGCAGTGGGTTTGGTTTTGGTTAGTATCATGCAGCAGGGGAAGCACAGAACATACATCTGAAGAAATAGAGAACAAAGCATTTGTTCAGAGGAAACAGTCAAGAGAATAGAGTTCTGGTGGCCGTCTAGGTCCTGATTTCCGTTCCTTGCTAGAGTCCAGATGCATTATGCTGTCTTTAGGTTCTGTTAAATACTACCAAACCAAAAAAAAAAAAAAAAAACAACAAAAACCCATTGCTGTCTAGTTGATTCTGACTCATAGCGAACCCATAGGGCAGAGTAGAACTACCCCAAAGAGTTTCCAAGGATCACCTGGTGTTATCTGAACTGCCCACCCTTTGGTTAGCAGCCATAGCACTTCGCTACCAGGGTTTCTGTTAAATACCACAGAATCATATAATTCATTTATGCTTAGGCTTGTTCAAGTTGTTATTAGAATTGACCAACAATATATACTCTGAATTTCATTATTCTCATCCATAAACGGGAATTTCAATACTACATATCTTATCTAGCTCACTAGGAAAATAAAATGAGATAACAGAGATAGAATCATAGACTCTTAATAGTCCCTTTGATATTATCCCCAATAAGTGGTTGTCCAGCTTTTATCCTTGACAGGAAATCAGTAGTTTTTGAGGCAGCCTCTTCTCTTTTCAGACCTCTCTAGTTGCTCGAAAGCATATACATATGAGAAGCCAAAACTTCCGTTCCTGTAACCCCATCTCATTTATCCTAATTCTATTCTTTTGGGTTACACAGAATAAGTGCAATCTCTCTTGTCCAGGACAGCCCTTGAAGTTTATGAAGATAGCTATCAAATTCTCACCTGAGCCTTTTCTTCAGGCTGATTGTAAGATTTCCCTGCATGAGCGTGCCAGGAATAATCATGTAAGTCTGGACATAAGAGTTGGAGAGAGAGAAAAAAATTAAGGCTTGATCATCAAAAAAAAAAAAAAAAAAGGACTTTATTAATAAGGCAATCAGCCAGCATTTACAGTTTTATAGTGTCTTCAAATCCCTGACAGGTATCTTTAGGATTCGGGGGCGGGGGGGGGGGAATTCCTGAGAATTCTTAAATCATAAGCTATCCTGCATTTTTATAACATTTTTGAATACATGCTTTTAAATAATGATGAGTGACCATAATAATAAGTAGTGAATTGTTTTTTATGATAGGATTATACTGAAGTTTCAGAGGTTTTCTGTAAAAAAAAAATTAATAATAAATAGTGGCATATGACAAGAGCATATAATTTCAATAACATAAAAATGTTCTCTACCTGATAATAGGAAAAAATTAACAGAGAACATTACCCATTGCTGTGGAGTCAATTTCTACTCATAGCAACCTTAAAGGACAGATTAGAACTGTCCCATAGGATTTTCAAGGCTATAAATCTTTATGGAAGCAGACTACCACATTCCTCCTGCAGAGCCAAACGCTTAACCGCTGTGCCACCAGGGCTCCTTACGTATGGCTAGGACTATATAATATGAATGTATCCCAAGAATTTGTAAACTTGTTTCAAGTTAATTTGGCTTAAATACTTCTCTGAATATTAGACATGATGCCTAGCCATAATTTAATTTTGTGCATTAGGAATATGTGATTCATTTTTCAACATTAATGCTGAATAGAGAGCTGCTTTAATGTAAGAAGACAACTCATTATATTTCAATGCAACACATAAAGCCAGATATTCAATTTAGAACTTGATGAATTTGAAGAGAATGGGGTATTGTGAAGGTTTTACCTCAGTTTAAGCACATTTGATGACTCTGAGTGACAAAGTCAGGTCAAATTGAACTTTTTTGCTGTTTACTTACTTTGCATCAGAATAAAAAGCGCACATACCTGTCTTTGCTGTTTAGCAACACAGAGTCCATCCCAGGCTGTCAGCTCCTAGTGGTCAGGAACTCCCATTTGTTTCATGTGGGTCAGTACCAAGAGGGGTGGGTCCAACTTACAGATAAGCACTGGCTGCTCTTTGATGGGTGGTCCAGTCTGCTATGTGCTCTTGGAATTAAGCTCTTAGGCACTGGCAGAAAATAACCCACCTCACAGCAATTATTTCAGGGACAACTAAGAAACTTTACAAAAGGGGCACATATTTCCTTTACAGGAGAGTGATTTTGTTCTCCTTAAGAGACTCTTGGAGTCTCGTTAGCAGGTTAAGTCTCTGAGTAGGTTCTTAAACCTTTAGAATTGACTCTGAACACAGTGCCAGAGCACCTGGTTTTTACATTAGTACGAAGTGATTTGAAAACGCTGAGTCCCTTGGCAGTATCCAAAAGGAGAATGAAGACAGAAATAACAAGAAATGTAACTTGCGGAGGGCTAAACAAACAAGAAACAGTATTTCATATCTGTTGGAAGCTTCTAGGTTCCACTTTCTAGGCAGATTATAATGACCTAGTTAAGAGTTTGTACTATCTGAAGGCAAACGCTGAAGTATGAAATTCTAGTTCCTCCAGAGTAAACCACCTATCCTAGATTATTTCTTTTGGCTTGCCTAGTGAATAGTCTTCCTGTACGCGAGTTGGTAGAAAAAACCCAACAGGACGCAGAAATCAGGAGAGAACAGATCTAGTGACATCCTTTGCCACTACTGAGGCCTGCGCACTTGATTAAGCACAGGTACCTCGGTTTCCTGACCCGTAAATACGGCTGCACACAGTTGTATACATCTCAAGCTCTTTGTTGTCCTCTCAGCCATTGATAAGGTAGCGAGCCCGGAGGCGGTGCTGAACGCATATATTAACGAACGTTAGTTTCGATTCGTTGGGGATCCACGCCAGGTTTTGGACCCAACCGGGGCAGGCGTTCCCGCGCCGATTTTTCCGCCGGGGGTGGGGCTTGCCGCCGGCGGTGGGCGGTGCCCACGCAGGGACTTCCCCCCGAGCTGAGCCGAGCTGCGCAGCGGGTGCGGAGGGCGGCCGCCCGGCTGTGGGTGGGGGGCAGTGAGGCTGTACGGGGGAGGTCGGGCGCGCCGCCGATAACACGGGTGGTCCCTTGCGCCCTCGACCTTCCTGTGGAGGCGGCCCGAGGCGGGGCGGGGGTTGTTGGGAGGCGGAGGGCTTCTCGGCCGCCGGTACTGTGGTGCCCACGGCGGCCGCGAGCATGTGTGCGTGCGCGTGTTTATGTGCGCCCAGAGCCGGCCGCCCTGCCGCCGCCCCGCGGTTGACTGGAGCGGGCACCGGCGTCCTAGCGGCAGAGAGCATTGCCTAGAGCCCACCCGCTCCTCCCTGCAGAGCGGTTGTCCCTAGAGCGCCCCTTCTCTTTGTCCCCCGACGGGGTCACCTCCGGCCCCAAGCCCTGGCCGGGAGGGAGCGCTGTGGGGCCGGGCTGCTTTCCGCCTGAAGTGTTGGGCAGAAAGTGGAAGTGCACAAGGCTTTAACACAACACTATTTTAAAACACGTGTCTGTCGTTTTTCACTTTTAGGGTTTTGGCCAAATTGGGCGAGGGCACAAAATAACCTCTTACCCCTTCTCACCGAGGAAGAGCGGGAGAAAGGGTAAGTAAGGAATGATCAGGGGTGTAAGGAGCTAGGACTTAATCCTAAGAAAGAGACGGTCTAGATCCCAAACTGCCCCTGGGTAACTTGGGGCTAAGTTCAGCCTTTTTTTTTCAGGAACCTGAGGCTCACTTTCAGGGTCCCAGCCCCAAAGCCCAAGCGTTGTTCTGGCTTACAGAGTCTGTAGAGTTGGCTGGGAGTTTGACAGTTTGGTCATAGATCCGTTTTAGCCACTTGACCTGCTGGAAAACTGTTGTTGCCCTTCACCCCTTTCCATTTGGAACCCCGGTCCTGCAGTTGTCTGTCTCAGGCCGTCTTTTGTTAGCTAGCTCTGACTAATCCCTGAGACCAAAGTAGTAAAGAATCATGGACCTGGTTCTTTACTTTTTAAAATGGGACCCCTGTAAAAATCCTTTGGAAGCCCAAAGCAGAAAGTTAATGGTGATAAAAAAAAAAAATTTCTTTTTTTTTTTTTAGTGGGATCTTTTCTCTAGCTTATAAAATTTTTTTTTCTTTGGGTGTGGGGGGGTGGAGAATGACCAGGCTGGGCCCTTTTCTATTGGCGTTCCCTTTGATACCCTCTCCCAAACCTTTCATTCACTTCTGAAAAGGTACCATCAAATAGTCCACTGGAGTCCTTAGAGGTTACTGTGATTTCAGTGTGGTCCTCTTCATCCATTCTCTTCTGGGACTTTACCATCAGTTTTCCAAATGCACACGCTTCCCCAGCCCGCATACTGGGGAAATGTCCTTACAGAAGGTTGGGAGCCCCTTAACGTATCTATTTTTCACGTATAAGCAAATGTTTTAAATTAGTTAAAATTCAGATTAGCTACAAGCAAGAATGTAGTAAACCGCATTCTTGGATTCTGACATAGGATGACTAGAAGTGCCCTCTGTGACCATCTTTGTATTGGCTGTTGTGTTCTATACCTGCCTGTTTTTTATTCTTTTGTACTGAAGTGGCAGGTGACTACATAATTTACTTTATGAAAGTTCAGGAAACAATTGTTTGTTGAGGATGGGCTCATTCATTGTTTCAATGGATACTTATTTTCTCTTTCCTACCAAGTATTGGGCACTTTGGTATAAGTAGGGTGTTGAGAAGGATCAGACTAGGTTGGACATGGACATTTTGGGGAAGGCCTTTCACCAGCTTTCTGAATACTTTTGTGTTAATGTACAGGAAAGGAGCCCTGGTGGTGCAGTGGTTAAGCTAGACACAAGGTCGGCGGTTTGAAGCCACCAGCTACGCTGTGGTGAGAAAGATGTGGCAGTCTGCTTCAGTAAAGGTTACAGCCTAGGAAACCCTATGGGGCAGTTCTACTCTGTCCTGTAGGGTCCTGTGAGTCAAAATTGACTCAACAGTAATGGGTTTTGGGTACAAGACCTTCCCTATACTACTGATTTTTTTTTTTTTTTTGGTAGGGACTGTACTTGTTTTATTTATTGTGCTTTAGGTGAAAGTTTACAGCTCAAGTTAATTTCTCATTCAAAAATTTATACACATACTCTTTTGTAACATTAGTTGCAATCCCCACAATTTGACAGCACACTCCTTCTTTCCACCCCGGGTTCCCTTTGTCCACTCAACCAGTTCCTGTCCCTTCCTGCCTTCTCATCTTGCTTTTGTATAGGAGCTGCCCATTTGGTCTCATATATCTGATTGAACTAAGAAGCACATTCCTCACATGCATTATTTTTTGTTTTATAGTCCTGTCTGATCTTTGTCTGAAGAGTGGACTTTGGGAATGGTTTCATTTCTGAGTTAACAGTGTGTCCAGGGTGTTCAGGGGTTCCTCTAGTCCATGTCAGACCATTGAATCTGGTCTTTCTATGTGAATTTGAGTTCTGTTCTACATTTTTCTCCTGTTCTGTCCAGGACTCTGTTGTGTCCTCTGTAAGGGCAGTCATTGGTGGTAGCCAGGCACCATCTAGTTCTTTTGGTCTCCGCCTGGTGGAGTCTCTGGTTCATTTGGTCCTTTAGTCCTCTGTGGTATTTGCCTTGTTTCTTTATATACTACTGATCTTAATGGTTTTCAGGTCTACAAATTGTTGGGGGACAATGGTGTTATTATTGGGCCTTTCTGGTACTTGTAGTGATAAACTTTCAGGGATGCCCTAACATGATGATTTGTGTCATATAATGAATACTGTTGTAGTTATATCCCAATGTAGTAAGTATATTGTACTGATAGATTAATTAGATGAGGATAACATTTTGAATTCTTCCATAAACTTGAAGAAGGACCTGGTATTAGAAAACATGGAGAATGTTAAGAATGATGTACTTAGGAAAATCAATACCAAAGTAAACTGTTCACTTGCACTGGTTTCTGTATGTGTAACATTTTTTTTTTTTTTACAAAGCAGAAACAAGTTCTTTTATGTTGTTAAGGTTATAAAATTTATATAATGTCAAAACAAAGGTATATAAAATCAAATATTACAGGGATGTAAAAGGTAGAAAGTAAAAATTCTCCATTCTCAGAGATGACTATGTTTACTTCACCTTTTTGCCCCCCCACGACACACACACACACACACACACACACACACACACACTGCTAATTGGTAAAATTGTGAAGTATATTTTTGTCTTTTACCTTCATAGTCTTGGCCATTTGGCCTCCCCCTACGCCCTGCCCGAAATCTTCCTGTAGAAGTAGCGTGAACTTTATAGTCTGTAGGCTTGGCTTGAATCCTGGCTCTTATTTTATTAGCTTTGTCACTTTGCTCCTTAATTTCTCATCTGTTACAATAGAACAATGAGTGTATATCAAAGAATGTGTAAACAACACAGTGCCTGGCATATAGATAACGCAGTGTTCGTCTCCCTCCCTGTTTCTTTGTATGGACATCCATCACTTTCTGTTTGATTGTGAAAAGCAATCTAGTGCTCTCTTTCCTTCAGGTGCAAGGCCCCCTGGGTATTTGCATTTTCACAGGGATCACCTATGTCTGGTCCTAGAATTTCAGATCATTCCACAGCCCTACCTGAAGAGTGTCAGTTTGAAAAATGAAGGGAAAAGTTTTCTATAACGTGTTTAAAAGGCTCTGACATTGTTCCCAAAGTGAGAAAGACATACTACCGCATTTAGCCAAGTGCTTAAACTTAGGATTTCTATTTCAGAAATGTCTTGGGCTTATAAGAATTATAATAAAAATGCTGATGCTTCATGTCCAAACTGTCATGATTTTGCCAAGTTGTAGGTTTAATATACAGCTAAGCTGTGTATTTAGTGTATCTAATCCTGCCGTGGAAGCTGAGGAAGACAAATCCAGACATCTGATTTCACAGCAGACAGCTGGTTTCACTTTGCTGAGGAGTACATTTTGTCAGTAGATGATAGGCATATCAGCTGTACTGCTGTAGTTTGTGGCAGTTCTATCATAAGCTCTGGTCTGTAGGGCTTAATGTGATGTTTTATTCAAATGACAGCACACAGAAAATGAGCACCTGGTCAGATAAGCACATTCCCCACAGGTGTCTTCTAGTGTCATTGTTCTTACATGTTAACAAGGCAAAATAGTTTCTAGCCTTGGTGATTTTCATATTGAGAGTTTTTGTGGAAAAATACACTCTTAAAGAAAAGCCCCACTTAAGAACCCATTGTGTTTGTAAAGTTCATTTTTCAGTCTGTTGTTTGTAATGTTGAACAATGCACTTACAGGAATAGAATAACAAATAGCGTTAAGATTTCCAGGTCAGAATCCAAGCTTTTTTTTCTAATTCATTGTGTGTCCATTATGTATTAATGATACTGTAGACTCTAACCAACGCTTATAATAATGCTGTGGAGGAAAATGTGTTTTCAGTTCCAACCGAGAATGGCTGGAGCACATTCCCCTTCATTTTAAGGTAGTGAAGGGTATAGAAAAACTCTGGGTTCTTGAGTGGCCTTGGTCATATCTTACCTCTGTGACTTTGGATACAAATTCTTCCTTTATAAATTGGGATAATTACTCCTGATTATTACAAGAATAGGTCCCTGGGTGGTACAGTTTGTACTGGATTGCTAAGCAAAGGTTGATGGTTCAAACCCACCCACTGGTACCATGAAAAAAGCCCTGGCATTTTGCCTCCCTTAAGAATACAACTAAGAAAATACTGTGGAACTTTGTTCTGCTCTAACGCATGGGGTCACCATAAATCAGAACTGACTCAAGAGTTACAGGTTGGTTTGTTTTTTGTTATTGTAAGAATTCAGTGAGATGTTTGTACATTAGTATAATGCCTGGCACAGAATAGGTCCTTAGTAAATACTAGCTTCATTTTCTTCCCTTTGGGTCCTGGCCACAAGAATAAAGACTCCCTCTTTTTCTCATATCCCAGACTAACCAATTGGCCAGGGCTTGTGGCTTTTACTGAGACAAATTACGCATGAGATCTGAGGGTTGGCAGTAGCATTTGGAAAGGGCTATGGAGAGCAGTGACAAAGGAAGTGGTGAGCTGAGTCCATGGACTGCAGATTGATGAATCACTTGGCTTCATAGGACTGTCTTTATCTCTCACCTCTCTCTTGATCTTTTGTCAGCTGCTTCACTGGAAACTCTTACCTCCTCGTTGCCTCCTCTGCCCAATGATTCATTTTGTCTTTGTCACCTTGATACTACTACCTGAGTAATCAAATTTTCCTTTTTTTTTTTTTTAATGAGTGGAACTTAATAGTAGATACCTGTCTACTTCCTTTAGATCTTTTTTTTTAATTCAGTATATTCTGTATTCTTACCTATCCATTGATCATTAATTCCTTCTTATTTTTGATTCTCTGCTGTGTGTGTTGAACTAGTGCTGAGAATATAGATGAAAAGTCACTGTCCTTGCAATATTAGGAAAATAGACATGTCGATAACACTTCAATTACAGCATGTTAATTATCATAGTGGAGTTTATGAACAAATGCAAAGGAAGCCTAGCAGGAGCTCTTGATCCCTGACTGAGAATGCCAGGAAAAGGTTTTAGCAGTGGTTGTATTTGAGCTGAGACTTGAAAGCTGAGGAGGAGTAGGCAGGTTGACAAGCAGCAGAGAATATTTTGAAGTGGAGGTAATAGCATGAATAGTTGTGTGGCTTTGTAAGAGCATAGCATGTTCTGGAAACTATATATAGGTCAGTTATATTGGACTGTGAAGGGTAAGGTCAACAGAGAGAAGATGAAACTGTATAGTTAATTCAGAGTATAAATCCAATCACATGCATAGCAGTAAGCCACTGAATTTGAGTGGAGGGATAACATGACAGATCACTGTTGAGGCAGTGTGCTGGTAGACTGCGGGTGGGGTGGGAGTAAAGGGTAGGATGTGGCAAGATTGGAGGCCAGAGCAGACAGTTGCATTAGAATGGATAAGAGGTGAGAGAGCCTGGACAAAGATGGAAGTCTTGGAGATAGAGAAGTGAAGATGTTTAGGAAAAATACTTAAATGAGGAAGACGAATTGGCTGGTATGGGAGAGTGAAGATGTTACGATGGACGACTCCCAGGTTTCTGGCTGGGATAATTGGGTGGACGGTGGAGAGGAAAAGAGAAGAGGAAGCAGATGTGAGGGGAAAGATGTCAAGTTCAGTTTTGGACATGTTGTATTTAAGTACTTGGGGGCATGTAGTTGGTGAGTTGGAGGTATCTAGAAGGCAGTTGCATATAGGATCCTGGAGCTCACAAGAGATGTGGAGGCTGCAACTAGAGTTCTTAGTTCATACCGTATGGGTTGTAGTTGATGGCATGGGTGAGAATAAAAACACATAGAGGAACTGTGTAGAAGGAGAAAAGAAAGGGACTAAAAGTAAGCCTTAGTAAATACAGTGTTTTAATTTAAGAGACCAGCCAAGAAAGAAAGATGCAAGAATGCTGAAAGATGCCAGAGGTTGGGAGAAAACAGAAAGTGGAGCTTTTCAGGCTGAGGGCAGAGAACGTTTAAGGAGTACAACATTTAACACTGTAGATCATCAAGTATGGTGACGATTGTAGAGTGCCTGTTAGACGTCACTGGCTTCATTGGAGTGGTGAGGGCAGAAGCTAAATTGTCCTGGGTGGAGGAGTGCCTAGGAGATGAGGAGGTGAGGACAGATAGCGCATGTACTTGGGACATTCCTCAGGTTTTCTGATTTATTGGTCTTCAGTTGGGTTTTTTTTTAGAAGCTCTTCAGGGGATTCTAATGTGTGATTGAAAATGAGAACCACCGCTGCAGATTTCTTTTTTTCTAAGAGGGCAGAGAGAACATATTTATATGCTGAGGGAAAGGAGCTCCATAGAAAGGGAGTTGTTGAAAATACCGACCTCACCCTTGAGTGTCCCATTCACCATGCTCTTTCCTGGACTGGAGTGTTGTTGTTCTCTTGTTCTCCCCACATCTGGCATCTTTTTACATATACTATTCTCTAGTCTAATCCAATTAGGGGAGGAAAAAAAAGTCCCCTTTCCTTTATTAAAAGTTGAAAATTCGCAAAAGTATGTTTACGAGGAGGTTAAAGGGAAATAAACCAAACATAAAACTTATTCAATTTAGCAAACGTTTATTCATTTCTGCTATGTTCGAGGCCCTGGATACAAAGATATATAAGATGGAAAGGGTGAATATGATGGGGACCCTGCCCTTACGGAGCCCTCAGGCCTGTGGGAGAAATGTATGTGTAAATAAAGAAATGCCTTCAGGTACTATATGTGTTATTACAAGGGTTCAAAGTGAAATGGAGGGAAGACATAAATGTCTTTATTTTGTGTGGTCATGAGGGCATCACAGAGGAGGTGATGCTTGAGCTAGAACTTGCAATGGAGTTAAGGAATGGGGTTGTAAGGTCAGGGAATAGGAACTGGATGGTATCTTACCCATATCTCTTCTTCATTTTTATTCTGCTTGGTTTATTTTTTTTTCTTGGTTTATAGTAAAGTGTCTTTGAAGGAGTTGTTGGGGGTAAGGGACATTTCAGCTTACACATAGAGATAATAGCATTTTGTCCCTTTGTGGAATAAACGTACTGTGAATTTACCGCCACTGGTTTATTATATGGAACCCTGGTGGCTCAGTGGTTAAGAGCTCAGCTGCTAGCCAAAAGGTTGGCAGTTCACATCTAACAGCTGCTCCTTGGAAACCATAGGGGGCAGTTCTACTCTGTCCTATAGGGTTGCTATGAGTCGAAATCGAGTCGATGGCAATGGTTTTGATTGGGTTCATTATGTATTAGACAGTTAAGACAAACTAGAGCAATTAAATCAGAATCTCTGGGGGATGTGTCCAGATATTTTTAAAAGGTTCCCAAGTGCTCTAATGAGAATCAGTGTCAAGAACCACTAGGCTGAAATGTGGAGCAGCAGAAAAGTCTGGAATTTGAAGCTAAAAATTATAGATTAGGTTCTTGCAATTCCTTTTAATAGCTACATGCCCTTGGCTAAGTTATTTAGACTTCCCTAAGCCCCATCACCTTTTGGAAATTGGGGATAGTAGTATACCTGTCTTAACTATCTCACAGAGTTGTGGGGGTCAAAAGACATAATTTGTACGAAGGAACATTACAAAGTGTCATGCAGATGTGTTCTAACAATGAAATGTTATATTGACCATCTCCAGGAGCAGACAGACCAAGGGTCAGCCACCTTGTCCTGCAGGACAGTAACCATTTTATGGATTGGGGATTAAGGTTTTGCCATCACATTTTGATGTGTTTTACTACATGTGGGTAATGCTAAAAAGTCAATGAAGACCTAAAGCAAAAAAGCAAGCGATTAGCGGTTGAGCATTTCCAGTCTGACATATTAACTCTAATTGTTTAAAATTATGAAAAGTGTTTATTGTGATTAATGTTATGAAACATATAAATAATCTCAAAAATTCTTTATAATTTAAATGTTTAGTATTAAAATGCTGTAAATTTGTTAGGTGTTTATTTTTAAGATCAGTATATTGAAAAACTGTGAATCTTACAGATGGTAGTAAAGCCTCCACAAAGCACCATGCAGCAACACAAATTCAGTTATATTGCAGGTCCCTTCATGTCTGTTAAATATATAGGGACACATGCTGTGTCTCTGCACTGTGGGAAGCTTGATGTGTTGATGTCAGTCATGTAATCATATAGGAGCAATCATCCTTATAGTATTATAACTGTCATTTTACTTGAGAAATGATATTGTTTAATGAGAAGATAACCTAAAGCTTAAAGAACAGGTTTTCAGATCTGGTTCCTGTACTCACTACTATATGATAGCAGATAAGTCAGCCTCTTTGAACCTGCTGTGTAAAATGGGATGCATTAGTTTTCTGTTGCTTTGTAACAAATGAAAAATCTGGTGGCTTAAAACAAAACACTTATTATTTACTGTCTCATCGTGTCTGTGGATTAGGAGTTGAGGAGCAGCTGACTTGGGTGGTTCTGGCTCAGGGTCTTGTGAGATTGCTGTCAGATATCAGCTGGGGCTGCAGTTATTGGAGGGCCTGACGGGCTAAAGGATTCACCTCCATGGTGGCCAACTTACATGGCTGACAAGTTGGTCTTGGCAACTTCACAAGAGGCTCTCTATGAGCTGTCCCCACGACATGGGAGCTGATTTTTTCCAGAGTGGGATCCAAGAAGACCAAGGTGGGAATTGCAAAGCTTCCTATGATCTGTCCTCAGTAATCACACACCATAGTTTTTGATGTATTCCATTGGTCTCACAGGACAGCCCTGATTCAGTATGGAAGGTGGGTGGCTGCACAAGGGCATGAGGCAAGGATTTCTGGGGACCATCTTAGGGGCTTTGAGTTTCAATTAAGAGTTTATGTGAGAGTCCTTTGAAAACCATTAAAACAGCATATAAATGTGATATAGAAATGTTATTACAGTAAAACCTGGAAAGCTGGAGCCTGTATAGGGTGGAAACCTGTCAGAGAAGGAACACTTAAATATTTTCCGCTAATAGAGAGCGATAGAAAAGTGGTAGGGTGCATCCTGTTAAAGGCAGAAAACTGCAAGATCCAGAAAAACAAAGCAGTCCCATTTAGTTCCATCTCTCAAAGATTTTGCTCTATGCTGCTAGACCAATAACATTGAGGCCAAGTAGAAGTTATTTTGCCTTATATCATTTTAGCATTGTGGCACCCTCTGCCCAGAATATTTCTTCTTGCTTTATTTATTTACTTAAGTATTTGGTTTATCTTGTTCAGGAAATCTCCCCCCTTTGATTATAGGTAGTCCCCAGCTTACGACAGGGTTTCCTTCTGATGACTCTGTCCTAAGTCAGTTCTGATATAAGTTGAATATCTCTCTTTTTTTTTTTTTTAGTTTTCATTATTTTTGCCCTTTATATCAGTGTCTTTATAAATCTGATCTTTATTTGTCTTTGATGGTTGGCATGAGAATGATAAATTATGTACTGCAACATTGTATGTAGTATGTATTACTAACAATAAGTTGTACAAAAAACAAAACAAAACACCGTAATAAGCACGGTTTGTCGTAGCTTGAATATGTTGTAAGTCGAGAACTGACTGTACAGTGAAACTGTGAGAGCTGGAACTCAATGGGACTGCCTTGTTTTTCTGGATCTCGTAAATTTTCCTCCTTTGACAGGGTGCAGTCTTACCACTTTTCTGTTACTTGTTTTAGTGGAAAATATTTGAGTTTTCCTTCTCTGACAGGTTGTTCCGTTATACAGTGTCATGGATTGAGTTGTGTCTCCCCAAAATGTGTGTCAACTTTGCTAGGCCATCATTCCTGGTATTGTGTGGTTGTCCTCCATTTTTCGATCTGATGTAATTGTTCTATGTGTTGTAAATACTAATCTCTGCTTGTTTTTAATGAGGCAAGATTAGGTTGTGTTTATGAGGATTAAGGTGGGGTACAACACCCTTACTGAAGTCACAGCCCTGATCTAAGGGGGAGGGGTTTCTCTGGGATGTGGCCTGTATCACCTTTTATTTTACAAGAGATAAAAGGAGAGAAAAGTTAGCAGAGCAAGAGGGACCTCCTACCACCAAGAAAGAAGAGCCAGCAATGGAGCACGTCCTTTGACCAGAGGTCCCAGTGCTGAGAAGGTCCTAGACCCAGGGAGGAAGATTCATGACAAGGACATTCCCCCAGAGCTTACAGGGAAAGCTTTCCCCTGGAGCTGGTGCCCTGAATTTGGACTTCTAGCCTCCTAAACTGTGAGGGAATAAACTTCTGTTTGCTAAAGCCATCTGCTTGTGGTATCTCTGTTACAGCAGCACTAGATGACTAAGACACACAGGTTCTGGCTTTTGCAGGTTTTACTGTATAAGCTGGTAGTTTGGTGGTAGAATTCTTGCCTTCCATGCAGGAGACTGGGTTTGATTTCTGGCCAGTGCACCTCAGGTGCAGCCACCGCCTTTTGTTAGCAGAGGGTTGCGTATTGCCATGATGCTGAACAGGTTTTAGTGGAGCTTCCAGACTAAGATTACTTAGGAGAAAAGCTTGGCAATCTACTTCCAGAAATCAGCCAATGAAGACCCTATGGGTCGCAGCGGTCCATCCACAACCAATCATGGGAACGGCACAGGATGGGGCAGTGTTCAGTTTTGTTGCGTGTGGTTGCCGTGAGTCAGGGACCAACTCCATGGCAGGTAACAACAACAGCAACTGGAGCAAAAGAGTATTTCCCAAGTATTTCATGTCTTCTGGTGTAGAAGTAGCACATCTAATGGGAGAAAATAATAAACAAGAAGAGTAACCACAGGAAGAACCTGTTGTTCATTTGAGTAGTCTTTTCAGGTTTCATCCTACAGAGTCCACTTGCTTGATGAGATTTCTTTGAATACCTGTACATTGTATCTTTGTACTTTTTTTTATTGGTGCTGGCTCTGCTCTGTTTGGGTTATAGTAATTCGTGGGCTCGTTTTACCTTATGCCAGATTGTAAATTTAAAGTAGGAACTATGTCTTACTCTTTTCAATGTTCCCCAGTACCTTTAAGCCAAAGCATTGTACTTCTTTAGTGCTTAATTAGTATTTGCCGAATTGAATCACTGGCAGAACTCCAGCCTTTGTACCGCCCCTGAATTTGGGATGCAGAGGATCATTTTTTACTCAGATGTTGGTGGTAGCCCCTTTCGAAGCCATTTTTAAGCCTGTGTTATAGCTCCTTGGTTTATCACTGGAATGATGTTGGATCTCCTAGGTCCTTAGCCTGGCCTCCTTAATGATGACCAAAGCAAGCTAGCAAACAAACAAATATACACACCCCTACAGTCTGTTCTTGTTCAATTATTTCCAAATCTCACAGAACTGCTGCTCAGTTAGGTAACTTATGGCAAGTTTTTTACTTGTGAGATTAAGAATACCCAGAAGATAAAAATGTAAAGCTTTCTTCCATGTAATAAATCATAAAAATTTAATCCTTGCAATTTTATCCAAAAGTTTATTCTGTGAGATAGGTCTTTGTAATGGCATTTAGACAGACACGATTTTATATATCTTTCTGTTGAAAAATGTTTGTAGCATTTACAGTCAGCTTTTGAAAAATTATTTTGCTGGTTTTTTTTTTTTTTGGAGGAGACTTTGTAAGCACATTATCAAGCCCTAGTGTACAGCAAACACATTTTTAAAGAAGGGGGATGTGTGATACCATCACATTTTTGTTTTTTGGGTCATTTCATATGATACTCAGATCGTATAGACCAAGAAATTCAGAGTATCTCAGGATTCTTTTCTCCTATGTGCAGTCTCTGGCAGATTTTCCCACTCATATCCCTCTTTAGAAATTCTTTACTTTCCCAGCCACTACGTGCCTTCTGAAAGAAGTACAACCAGAATGCTCCTTAGAAGCAAGGATGGGAAGACTGCATCTGATATACTTTGGACATGTTGTCAGGAGGGATCAGTCCCTAGGGAAGGACGTCATGCTTGGTAAAGTACAGGGTCAGTAGAAAAGAGGAAGACCCTCAATAAGATGGATTGACACAGTGGCTGCAATAACGGGATCAAGCCTAACAATGATTGTAAGGATGGCGCAGGACCGGGCAGTGTTTTGTTCTGTTGTGCATAGGGTCGATATGAGTTGGAACCAACTCGTTGGCAGCTAACAACAGCACTTGGCTTCTCTGTCTCTTGTCTATACGTAACTCTCTCCCTGTCTTGGGGAGAGCACTTAGTCTATCCATGGCATGTTAGAGGATGGGGTGGAGCACATGTTGAACAATGGGGTATGTAAAGAAGAGTTGCAGTGAAGGGTAGGGTTGATGGCCAAGGGTGTTCTTTACTAAGTAGGTAATAATGGACCTATAAAGCAACATTAGTAGGAAAAGATTAGAATAGCCATAGGTATTTTGCCTTAAGTTTTAGCTTGCCTTTTGTAGTAGATGATGTATTTACAAAGCGTCTTGCTATTTTCCAGGAGCTTATTTGTTTGAAAAGAGTTTTATCAGCGGTGGATTCAAATAATACAGTTATTTAGTTTTGTTAATTGACTATTTAGTATTGCTATTATGTAAGGGTAGTTTGAAGCACTGTAAGCTGGTTAGCTGGTTTTTTTTTTTTAAATGAGAGTTTCACTATTGTATGTAAGAAGTAATATAGTCTGAACACATGGGTTATGACAACACATTAGAAGATAGTTTAAGATGTGTCTGGTGTATATGACTATGCGATGTAACTAAACTTCGCATTAAAACTTTTATTTAAAAAATAGGCATTAGATATAAGTTTTCAGATATTAGAGTGGTGATGCATTAGTAAAAGGAATATGGAGTTGGACTATGAAGATCTTTATTCAAGTGCTACCTCTGCTATCAGGTATATGAACATGAGCGAGTCACTTTTAGTCTCTGAACTTGGTTTTCCTTTTGGGAAAATGGAGACAGTATTTACTTCATAGGTTATTTTTGAGGATTATGATAGCCTTTTGTAAGAATCCTAAGTCAATTTTAACTCATTAAAATGTGAAGAATTGTTTGGTTAATGAGTTATACTTGTCTACTGTCTTCAATGTTTTAATTTTTTTAGATTTGTAGAGAAGTAAAAAAAAGAAGGGAAATAATGATTTGGGGCTAACAAGGCATTATTACCAAAAAGATGACTGTATCCAGAAAAAAAAAAAATGACTTTTTTATCTGAATATGTCTCATTGATTAAACCTTTTTGCGCCTTCCTATTAAAGGTATGTACTTTGGGATAAATCTACTTGTGTGTTTGGCTTCTGATCATGTTTATTACCTAGTTGTCAGCCTGAGGTGTCAGTTCTCCTTCCAAAAGCATGAATTATATTGCCATATTCTGTACAGAGTTTGAGGTACATTTTCTGTTTAATGAAAGAAAAATTTAGATCCTAAGGCTCTTATGACCAGTCTCTGTGTTTGAAGCCATGAAGGTGAGGTAGAGTTAGGTAGATTATAGAGGAGAGAATAAAAATAGCTTGTGAAGTTGAATTCCTGAGACAGGTGATACATTAAATTTAATTCTAGTTTCAATCAAAATGTTCATTTGTTTAAAATACTTAGAGGGAGGAATGATCAGTGATATGCTAATGAATTAAAATTACTGAGAACGTTAAACTTCTGAGTCTGAGAATGCAGGAAGGTGCTTAGTTCAAGATGAATGTGTAATTGGTATCTGCCGCTAGTGCAGTTGACATCTTTATTATATAGCAGTGTCAACTTTTTGTATCTTTATTAATTTGGTTTCTTCTGTTACCCTCAAAATTCATCATATACTCACAGACAGAATGATAGACTATTCTTATGACAAAGGATGTAAGCATGACATTTCAACCGCTAACCCCTACGATTGACTTGGAGAGCCAAAAAGGAGTTGTTACTACCAAACAAGAAGGAATACAGTTTCTATTAGATGTTATCTGATTTACGATATTGAGAATGGGGAGAAGAAAATTTAACAGACATTCTAGAGAAGTGTGCAATAGAACAACTTTTTTTTTCCTTTTCTTTTTTTATGTGTTTGGAACAACTTTTGTTTGTAACAGCCACATGGAGTGTAAGTTTAGAGAATGGAACCAGGGACAAGACGGATAATACTCTCTCCCTGCAACTGGTCTCTTACCACACAGGCTAATGTGGGGAGATCTGATGATTCTTTCACTTCATGAAATCTACCCGAACATTTAATTTCAGGTCTTGAACGTAGGCTAAACAAGAGGCATGATGCTTTGTTTTACGTGAAGTAGAGACATAGCAGTGAAATAGTTGAGCAAATGGCACAAATTTGAGGCCAGTGTTTTATCAGTCTTGGGTTTTATGATAACAACAAAGTGGGGAGAGTCAGCTCTGATCGTTTATTACCAGCAGTCTCATCTTTAACTCGGTCTGATTGTTCAAAGTTAACTACAGACAATAATTGATTCAAGTCCTTAGGCAAAGAAGTGGAGCAACAAATTATCCCACCTTCCTGCAGCATTCTACCCACAATGGCTTAAAATTGATTTCTTGAATAAATAAGAGTATATTAGATGTTTGAATCAGTTTTAAATCTGGACCCTTAAGTGCTGGTTTAGCACTAGATTATAACCAGTGAGTGACCTTTGTAAAAATTCCTCTCTGACCAGTTCCCTCCCCTGCTTAAAATGGTTCCATGCCTTCTAATTGCCCTTAGGTTAAGATAAAAACTTGCTCAAGTTGGCCTATAGGTCCTTACACCATCTAGCCCTACTTGCCCTTTTAGCTTTTTCTATTTTTTAGTCTGACCTTAAAGGCCATGGCACAAATGGTTAAATGCTTGGCTGCTAACTAAGAGGTTGGCAGTTGGAACCCACCTAGCAGCTCTGTGAGAGAAGGACCTGGTGATCTGTTCCTGTAAAGATTACAGCCTAGAAAGCCCTGCGGGGCAGTTCTACTCTGTCACATGAGGTTGCTAGGAGTGAGAATCAGCTTGACAGTGCACAACAAGGACTCCCAGCTCCACCATTAACTGCAACAACAGTCTGACCTTAGCATGCTATGCTCCAGTCAGACTAACTTAAAAGCAGTAAGCTCTTATTTATCTTGGTCTTGTTTCATTTTTTCATTTCTTTACCTGGGTGGTATCTTCTCATTTTCCAGGTCCATCTTAAAGGTTTAGAGGCCACTGTCCATTTCTTGTTAGCTCTCCCTGCTATGTGTTTCCATAGCACAAAATTCATTGGATTTACTTATTCATCCGCCTTTGTATAATGTCCTCACTAAATAGTTGTTGAATCAATGTGACCTTGAATGGTTGGGAAGAGAGTACAGAGATCAAGTTGAGTGGAGCTTTCAAGGGAGGGAAGGGCATTCAAAATAAGGGATATAGTTTGAATAAAGGCATAGTGGAAGTGTCTTCGTTCCTAAGTTTAGAACCAATGAGTAAACCATCTCACGGTCTATTGTGATCCATGGGGTTTTCATTGGCTAATTTTCAGAAATAGATTGCCAGGAGTGTCTTCTTAGTCCATCTTAGTCTGGAAGCTCTTCCTAAACTTGTCCACCGTGGGTTACCCTGCTGGTATTTGAAATAATGGTGGCTTAGCTTCCAGCATTAGAGCAACATGCGAGTCACCAGAGTATGACAAACTGACAGGTGATGAGTGGACCCCTTAAATGTAGTTATTTTGCAGGGTTGTGCCTTTGCTTTACTATAGGTCCGTGAGTCCCTCTTTTGTCAAACAGGATAAAATGAATTCTGTCTGAATATGCAGTTTTAGGCAAAGATCAAGCCTGGGAAATTAAGATGAGGTCAAAAGAGTTCTTATGGAGTTTGTTGGAGGCTTCTGTGAACACATCTGACCAACCAGGCATAGCTGTTTTGTTTCCTTCTTGGTTGTCTATTAATATTGTACAATGTCTTCTTTTTCCCTCCTGCTCCGAAAGTATGAGCTTAAGTGTGTGTGAACCTGACTCCTAGGTACAGATATCTTTGTCCTTGATGGTGTATCTTATTCTGACTCTCTCAGTTGGGGTTTTTGTCTTCTCCCTACTTGGGTTTGTCTCACTCTTGCCTTGTTTGGGGTATAAATCTCTCTCAGGGCTCTTTTAATCTTCCTGCTGTTTTGTTTGTTGCCAAGGTAATTCTGCCTGTTTCATTCTTAGGATAGCCAGTTATATTCCTTCCCCCATAAAAAGTGAACATGTTATGTTTATGTATGTTGAATATAAACCTCCACTCCCAAACTGCTCTTCTCTGAACTTGGTTTGTTTCCCTTTTAGAGTAAGCCTGAGTCCTATTTGCCCTCTGCTTACAGAGGTCACCTTTTCTTAGATTTCTTCCAGCCAGTAGAGCAGAAGCTGCCTCGTCCACAAAAAGTTAAAGACATTTTATTCCAAAGTTTTCCCCTAAATAAATCAGTGTACATATAAATTCATTGGGTCTTACTGATTTTCTCTGTGACAGGTGGGTTATCTAATGTAGTTGTCTTGTTGATGTTTCACTGTTTTGCCTCTTCATGCTATAACCTTGCTCTTTCCCTCTTTGCATAAAAAAAATGAACTGAATTTATAGAGTTAATGGGAACCGTATTCAGTTTTGAGAATAGAATTTATGCTTTCGCTTGGTGTTAGATTCCCCAGTTTGTTTCCTTGATCTCTTTTTCTTAATTCTCAGGTATTAAAGCCAATATATTGGCTGTATACATCCACACCAATTAATAAGGTGTATGTGTGTGTGTGTGTTTGTGTATGGGTGGGGGTGGATTCTGACTTCAATAGTCTTGCTAATTTTTCTCTCCACTTAGGAGAAGTACAGGAAAAAAAAGTTTGAGAAAAAATATTCTCTCTTAGGCTTTTATTGGAAGTACTTAATCACAGTAGTCAAAGGGGAAGGAAAGATGCACTCTTAAGGACTGCAACTTGATTATGGAGTGAAAAAAAATTTTTTAAGTGTGGTAGTTTTTCTGAAGTGTGAGTCTCTAAGGAAAGTTTGCCATCCTATTAGCCTTGATTTGAGTATTTTTTGCTTTTAACAAATATATGATTGGACCTGGAGATACAAGACTATACATTTACTTTTATACAAAGTCTATTTTTATGGTAGTATTGACTGCCTAATTTTAACCTTGGTTTAAAATATCTTTGACTAAGAGGTTTGGTAGGTTAGAAAACAGGCTGTTGAGGCCAGTGCCTTGGGTTTATCAAGGGTGGTCTTGTTGGCTCAAAGAGAGGGCTCATCCTTGCCCATAGCCCAGTGCGTATTTTTGTTCCCAAGCAAACCGATATGAGTGAATTGGGGTGGGGGCTTGTCGCACTAGCATCAGTTGCTGTTGAGCCGATTCCATGTCATGGTGCCCCATGTGTGTCAGAGGAGAGCTGTGCTCTGTCGGGTTTTCAGTGACTGATTTTTCAGAAGTAGATCTCCAGGCCTTTCTTCTGAGGCACTTTTGGTTAGACTGGAACCTCCAGCTTTTTGTTTAGCAGCTCTGTACGTTGACCATTGGTACCATGCAGAGACTCCATCATACTAGTAGGTCCTACCAGTTATGGAGGTTATGGAGTAGGATGGTGGTGGTTACATAAGCTTTGTATTTGAAAAGTAGAGCATATTAATATGGCTATGAACATTTAGTATATAATGTAGCTACTACAGAAAAAGTAGTTTAAAATTAATTACAGTTTTAGTTTAAACATGTACTTGATTTTTAAGTACTTCGTTCTGTATTTGCTTTTATATTTGCTGAGAATATTAAAGATTATGCTTTAACTACTGTAAAATGTTTTTCTAGTATTAAATAAACCATTGAAGAAAATGTTATACTTTAAAGGTCATGTTGATTTTTCTGGCATTTCCAGTTTTACATTTTATACATGCAGTTGAATTGGCTTAACTCCTAGTTGAGTATTTAAAGATCTGGGTAATAATGTAGAAGGAAAATTGGAAAAGGGCACAATGTTTTAGAATGTACATGTCTTTCAGCGTTCTTTTGTTTCAGCAGTGAAATTTCAAATTCTAAGTGGCAATTCAGAGGGGCTGAAAGGACAGCAGGATAATAAGGACCTTCAGTGCTTGTTAAGTTTAAAGACAGCTTTAATTGTGTTTTGCTATTAATTGATGTTGTATAATGATTTTATACTTTCCGTATTTTTGTACCCCTGCCCCATTTGAAAATTTATATAGCGCATTAAATTGTGTGTTCAGAACACTCTTCAAGAGGGTTGCATCTGAATATTGCAATAGCGATCATAAAATCAATAACTCACTCTGTCCTGTGTTTATTGAGAGCGGTGAATATTTACTGGGAGTAGTGAGTAACTGGGAGGCATCAACGGCAGCAGGTTTAAGTGTACAGGCCACAAGGTGAAATAATCTGGGTTCAGCTCTGGTACTTAAGGAGCCATGGTGGCGAACCCTGGTGGCGTAGTGGTTAAGTGCTATGGCTGCTAACCAAGAGGTCGCCAGTTCAAATCCGCCAGGCGCTCCTTGGAAACTGTATTGGGCAGTTCTGCTCTGTCCTGTAGGGTTGCTATGAGTGGGAATTGACTCGACAGCAGTGGGTTTGGTTTTTTTGGTTTGATGGCGAAATGGTTAAGTGCTTGGCCCCTAACCAAAAGGTTGCGTTTTGAGCCTACCCAGCAGTTCGTCTGGAGAAAACGCCTGATGATCTTTCTTCTCCCGTAAAGATTATAGCCTTGGAAACCTTATGAAGCAGTTCTAGTCTGTCACATAGGGTCGCTATGAGTCGGAATCTACTCGACAGCACAGAACTTACTAACTGTGTGACCTAGGGAAGACTACTGAAACGCTCTGAGCATCAGTTTTTAAAATGGGCCTGAAAATAGGGTTAATGTAGGGATTGCGTGAGACAATTAGAATAACAGAAAGGTTTTATTTTAATATCTTTGGTACAGTGATATAATATTTTGAACAATACAAAATGAATATTCTTTACTAGACTGTAATTTTTATTTCATTGGTTTCATAATAAAATTGTGATTTATAGCTTTTCTCTCTTTTCCCAATTTATGCTTCCTTCAGAGTTTGTAGATTTGATCATAACTTGTGGAGGGTTAATTTTGACTGAGTGGCACAAGTGGTCTTTGATAGGCTGTAACCCAACAGGTTGGTGGCTTGAATCCCCCCCAGCAGCTCCACAGAACAAAGGCCTGGCAATCTGTTCCTGTAAAGATTACAGCCAAGGAAATGCTATGAAGCAGTTCTACTCTGTGACACATGGAGTCACCATGAGTTGGGGACCAACTTGATGGCACCTAACAACAATATCAACAGTTTTGACTGATTTTGTGAATGACCAATTATTCTACCTTTAATAAAAATAAAGTAAAACCCACTGTGCCTCCAGTCAGAATTTTTTATGCAACTGTTTAATATTGGTACTGAAGTTAACACCCAGAACGTAACAAAATGTTGGTATAATTTTGGCCAAGGAAAAATAACATTAAAAATATTTCCTGGAGGATTCTTTTATCAGCATCTCACTTCTGAAACTGACCTTTCATCATTGACTTTATTATGGCTCTTTTTGCTTGACATGGATGAAGACGTGAAATTGCCATTTTTCTTTTAATTAATTGGATAAATTACTTGGCTAGGGAAAGGTCTTTGGGTAATATGCCTAGTCTTTTTGCAAAAGAAAGCTATATTAGGTTCTGGAAAACTTCATTATTCAAAACTGAGAGAGGTTAATTTAAATGGCCTTGAGAACTTTTCTATATAGTTTATATATTCCCTAAAACCTATCAAAATTGTTACAGAATTTTTTATCAGATGTGCTGATTGCAAAGCAATCAAATTTTCTTCTGAGCCATTTACTGTAACAGCTATTATGATGCTAACTAACATGATCTGATGTTGATGAGAACATAAAGAGCAGTTTCTAACAAAACTGGAGAAATCAGGGAATTATTCTAAGGACCACTGAGCTGTTGGTCAAGATGAAAACAACCTTTTTGGTGACCAGAATGAAGATAATTTATTATCACTGGTTCTTAACTTGCAAATGGGGTTGTACTTAACCTTTGCTGCCTGAAAGCAAGAATGAACTGTAAACTTCCCCAGGTGCTTGTTTGTGTTTTCCGGTAACATCCAACTAGCAGCTTGGCATTTGTCAGAGGATTACTGGTATGAAGTAAAGATCAGACAAGAAATTTAACAGTGCCATCTTCAGAATGAGTATAATTTCATGAGTATGTTAACCTTGCAGCCGAAGCCAGAGCTTGTTGTGGAGTGTGGGTACAGTGATGATGATCATGGGACACTTTGTAGAAGATAGGTAATTTTAGTACTGGGAGGAAGGGATCATTCCATGGGTTTTTGATACAGAGAGCAAGGGTCTGAAGTTAGACTCATAGAACCATAGCTAACTGGAACAGAGAACCTTAGATGTAGTATGTCTTTGTTTCCTAGCGCTGATGTAACAAAAAGGAGCCCAGATGGCACAGTGGTTAAGTGTCCAGCTGCTAACCAAAAGTTTGGTGGTTTGAACCCACCAGCTGCTGTACAGGAGAAATATGTGGTGATCTGCTTCTGTGAAGATTACAGGGTCACTATGAGTGGGAACCGACTCAACAGCAACAGTTTTGGTATTGGTATGTCTGTCCGTAACAAAAGCACCATAAGTGGGTGGCTTGAAAGAATAGATTTATTTCCACGCAATTCTGGAGGCCAGAAGTCTAGATCAGAGGCTCGATCATGTGGATTTCTCCTGGGGGACCTTTCTCTTAGTTTCTGGTGGCTGCCAGAAATCATTAGTGTTTCTTTGTTGTTTATAGATATATCTGCCTCCATCGGCACATGGTGTCTTCCTGTGTGTTTGTGCATGCATGTGTGTGTATGTCTGTCTGTTTTCCATTTTTATAAGACACCACTCAAGGGATTAGATTTAGGACCCACCCTACTCTGGTAAAGGAGGCCTGGTGGTACAGTGGTTAAAGCGCTTATCTGCAAACTGAAAAAGGTTGGTGGTTTGAACCCACTTGGTGGCTTCATGGGAGAAAGAGTGGCGGTCTGCTTCCTTAAAGATTTATAGCCTTGGAAACCCTATGGGGCAGTTAGCTGTGCTCTGTTATCTAGGGTTGCTGTGAGTCGGAATCTACTCAATGGCAGTGGGTCTGGTTTTGGTCTACTTTGGTATGACCTTATTTACATAACAAAATAAAGCCCTATTTGCAAATGTACCTAACAGGGGATAGGACTTCAACACATCCTCTGGGGCACACAGTGTATTCAAGTAGATGGCATGAATTGTCTCGTCACTGGCATCGCTAGGACTTGAATTTAAGTCTTCTCGTTTCTAATTTGCAACTGAACATGAGAAAATGTTTTACCTGACAACAGAATGGGTACTTGGTTCTTTGGCAGTGACACATGCATGGAGAATGGATGCATGGAGATGGATCAGGTGCTCACAAAACAGTCTGATATGACCACTAAGTCTCTCCCTTCTGCTCCTGGCTGACATTTAAAGGAACGGATTGTCTAGCATAGCCATACCAAACGGGCTTCCCATCAACATTGTAAGTGGGTGCTAATATAAAGCATATCAACAGTTAAAGAAGCAGTCAAGAAACGCTTATTTAGTACCTGCTTTTTTTTTATTTGCTTAGCGGAAACCCTGGTGGCGTAGTGGTTAAGTGCTACAGCTGCTGCTAACCAAAAGGTCGGCAGTTCAAATCCACCAGGCGCTCCTTGGAAACTCTGTGGGGCAGTTCTACTCTGTCCTATAGACTCGCTATGAGTCATAATCGACTCGACGGCAGTGGGTTTTTTTTTTTTTTGGTGTTTGCTTAGCAGGAGGGCAGTGGTGGCTCGGTGGTAGAAACCTGTGGGAGGCCCAGGTTTGATACCTAGCCAGTGCATCTCAGGTACAGCCACCACCTGTCAGTGGAGGCTTCTGTGTTCCTGTGAATGCTGGTTTCAGTGGTGCTTCCAGACTGAGATGGACTGGGAAGAAAGACCTGGTGATCTACTTCAAAAATCAGCCTGTGAAAACTGTATGAATCACAACAGCCTAATCCTGTTGTGCGTGGGGTCATCACGAAATTAGGGCTGACTTAATGTCAAGAAACAAAAATTTGCTTAGCGAAATTCTAAGAACTTAAGTATATATAGAGAGGAGCGATGTGGCAGTCTGCTTCTGTAAAGATTACAGTCTTGGAAACCCTATGGGGCAGTGCTACTCTGTCCTATAGGGTCGAAATCAACTCGATGGCAACAGGTTAGAGAGGAGTGAGACCAGTCTAGTTGGGGAGAATGGACATATCCATAAAAAGATAACGAACGATAACGGCCACTGAACCAAGGGTGAGACTACTGAGTGCCAGAGGAGTTTTAAGATGGAAGAGAACGCTGTGGCTTATAGTGCTCATGTAAGATTTCATGGAAAATTAGGTTGGTTGCTTTTCAGCTTGACAGATCTTTTGAGTAATTATATGTGCTCAGCTCTGAAGGTTCCTGATTCACCTAACCTGTTAAGTTACAGAGGTGGGACTTGATTACAGGTGTTTACCTGACTTCCATTCAAGTGCCATTTTCCACAGTTCCACACTGTTGTGCATAGGACAGCTGAAGGTTTCTGTCTGGGAGAATTCTGTATCTCCTTATCATTCCCAACTGTGTTTGCCAGCAGATAGTGTTTTCCCTGCTCGTCTTGTGAAGGAAACCCTGGTGGCGTAGTGGTTAAGAGCTATGGCTGCTAACCAAAAGGTCTGCAGTTCGAATCCACCAGGCGTTCTTTGGAAACTCTATGGGGCGGTTCTACCCTGTCCTATAGGGTCGCTATGAGTCAGAATTGACTTGATGACAGTGGGTTTGGTTTTTTGTTTTGGGGTCTTGTGAATGTTGCACGATGGCGCACTCTCTGGTTTTAGTTATACCTTTCTGTTACCTTATTGTCAAAATAGCTAAAATCGCTAGTTAAATGTGAGTTTGGTGGATTTTTCCAGCTAAGGTAATCCTTTTACTAAACCAAAAAACCAAACCTACTGCCGTCGAGTAGATTCTGACTCATAGTGACCCTATAGGACAGAGCAGAGCTGCCTTGTAGGGTTTCCAAGGAGCACCTGGCAGATTCAAAGTGTCGACCTTTTGGTTAGCAGCCGTAGCGTTTAACCACTATGCCACCAGGGTTTATCTTTTTACTAAGGAACTATTAAAGTGAGACGGTCTATTTGCCTATGAGTTGAAATCAACTCGACAGCACTGGGTTTGGTTTGGTTTATACAAAGCATGGATGGCACAGGACCTGGCAGTGTTTCATTCTGTTGTAGATAGGTTGCTGTGGGTTGGAACCAACTTGACGATACCTAACAACAACAACATATAAAGCATAGCAGCAGCTGGACTTATAGTGGTCTTTTCGGTTGTTCAATTAGATGATTTTGGTATTCTGTTATGAATCATTAACTTGAAGATTGGTAGAAAAATAATACTGTTAAATATAATAAGATAAATTTAGAAACAGCTACATCAGAGAATGAACATACTTACCAAAACCCATGTTTTCTCTCTACCCAGATATTTTTGCATTCAAATGGTATTTCTCATTTTAGCACAAATAAGGGCCTATAAACCTGACAGAAAAGAATTTAGTCTAACCAAGAAATATGAAAGGCATTAGGGCTTGCAGTATATAGCACAAGCCTCAACCCACCGCTGATTCTTTAAAGCAATGATTTTTAACCTTTTTCTTTTCTTATTTCAATGTAGTGGGCCCTTCTTCAAAGAAAATCTTGCTTGGAATTCTGTTATTTAAAAAAAAACAACAGCCAATAAAAGCAGAGTAGCTTTGATTGAAGCAGGGGATCTGGGCCCAGAGCTGTCTACTCGCTTCGTGCTTGTTCCCCTTGGCCCTGAGCCTCCATGGAATCCTTAGGATACCATGGTGCACAGATTGAAAAACATTGCTTTTCAGGAAAAATGAGCTAAACACTTCTTAAAAATAAGCTGTTAATTGAAAAGGAATTCTTAATGCTTTATAAAATGCTTTACAAAGTTGAATGGGTGATGAAAAATTAATTGATCCTTGTTACCCATCTTTTTTTTTTTTTTTTTTTTATCCATCTTTACTGCCTTTGGGCATGAGTGCTATTCTGTGATTTTTCTGGAGGAAAAAAACTCCCCAAATCAGCTTCCTGATGTTCAAGGATAACATGTTTTATGTGTACACACATATATAACTGTAGTCACATTACGCATGTTAACCTATGTGTGTAACAGCAGCTACATATGTGTGTATATATATAATTTCTTTAACCACTTTTTCTATAAATATCTCCAACTGCTAACTAAAACTCTCTCACGCTCTTTCTCCCTTTCACGGTGTGTGACCAGTGGTTGGGCCGTTATGACTCTCTCTCAATCTGTGTATCCACAAGATCTGTAGGTTCTGAATATGCTATAGGTAGTCTGTATGGACAGGAAGTTCTGAGATTAGTTTACCAAAGCAATGACTTCTCAGAAAGTGATTTATCAATGTTCTTGAAACATTGTACAATTAAATGCAAGGCACTGGGATATGACAGTGAACAAGAGAGACATGATCTTGGCCCTGACAGAACTCCCAGCCTGTTGAGAGTAAGGATAAAATATCAGGAGTGATAAATGCTGTCTGGGAGGTGTAGGCAGGCTTTTATGGGAATGTGTAGGAGTGGCATTTAATCCAGACTTGGAGAGTCAGCATGGACATTCAGGTGTAGAGTGACATGTAGGATAAATAAGAGTTGGCCCAAAAAAAAAACAAAAAAAAAAAAAAATTAAGGGTGAAAAGAGATACAGGCAGAAGGGAGAGCATGTATAAGGGGCAGAAGATAAGAGACGAGTAAAAGCACAGCACATTCTAGAAATTTCACATAGCTGGGTTTGGCTGGAGCATGATGTGTTCATGAAAGAGTAGAATAGTTGAGACAAGGGACCATATTTAGCTTTGTATGCTAAAACAAGGAGCTTGATACTATGCTATAGGAAATGGGGTTATGGAAGTGTTTCAAGCAGGAGGAAGTTACGATGACTTGTATTTTTTCAGGAGAGGGTGCTTTGACTGACTGACATACTGACCTTGGGCGGCTGTTTGGATGATAGAGCCATTCTCTGAGTGTGGAAACATAAGAGTATAGAATACTATATAGCTTGTATTTCCATAACATCTCTGGTTGTCTTCTTTATAAAATCTTTCTTCATTTTATTTTTATGGTCCACCTTATCATAAGGCTAGAGTAATTCAAAAGAACAATGCTTAACATTTAATGTTTTTATAGAAACACAGATATGTCTTCTTTTATTTACAGATGCTTCGATGATGCCTGACACATAGCAGGTACTCAATAAATGTTTACTGATGTAAAATAAAAAGAGGATATATTGAAGGAAGATATGTTAATTCAGTAACTTTTTTCCTAATCTCTTCTCTGCTACTCCCAACATGTCCTTTAGGCTCAGATAATTTCAACTTCAGACATTTCATAACAAACCTGCAAGTGTCTAACCATTGTATACTAGTACTAATGTTAATTAATGAAGCATTATGCATCTTAAGTAGTCTTCAAATTCACAAACGTCCATTTTACTACTTGATCCCAAGTTTATTTAATAGTTGAATATGCGGGTATGATAATCATAGAACAGCAGAAAACTATTTACCTCAGCTAACAATTATGCTTTGGAAATTAGTGAAGGATAATTTATGAATTTAAAAGTTTACGTATCCCTTCAGCGAAACTTTGTTTTTAACATATATCTGAGAATAATCACGAGGGAACCTTTTTAAAAATAATATTTTGCATTTTATTAAACTTAATTTACAAAATCCTTTCATGGTAGTAATTGCTTATACTAAATTAAATTAAAAAAAACCGAACCAAACTCATTGCTGTAGAATCGATTCTGACTCATAGTGACCCTATAGGACAGAGTAGAACTACCCCACAAGGTTTCCAAGGCTATAATCTTTACGGAAGCAGACTGCCACATTTTGTTCCCGCTGAGCAGTTGGTGGGTTTGAACTGCCAACCTTTTGGTTAGCAGCTGAATGCTTAACCACTGCTCCACCAAAGCTCCTAAATTAAATTGCCACCACCACTGGAAACTAAATTAAATTAGTACTACCTAATTTATCTTTTAAAGTTAAAACCCTTTCCTAAAATATTGCCCAATTTCTGAATATAAGCAAAATCAAAGCTGTTTTTCAATGATTTATAATCATTTTGACCCTAATTATTTAGGTGATCAAATTGTCCCATATTTACCCAGTGGGAACCCCTTGAAGTAGCCTCCTGTGTCCTTTTGACCTGCTTCCATAATTTTTTTGTACATTTTATTACTTGATGAATATCTTAGTTATCTAATGCGGCTATAACAGAAATACAAGTGGATGGCTTTAGCAAAGATAAATTTATTCTCTTACAGTCTAGAAGGCTAGAAGTCCAAATTCAGGGTACCAGCCCCAGGGGAAGGCTTTTGCTCTCTTTTGGGTGTGGGGGAAGGTCCTTGTCATCAATCTTCCCTGGTCAAGGATCTTCTCAGCTCAGGGACCCCAGGTCCAGAGGATGAGCTATTCTCCTGGCTCTTGTTTCTTGGTCTTTCTGCACACTTCTCTCTTTTATATCTCAAAAGACGTTGACTCAAGACAGAACGTAGCCTTGTAGATTCAGTCCTGCCTCATTAACATTATAGAGATAGAATTTACAACACGTGGGAAAATCATATCAGATGACAAAATGGTGGACAGTCACACAATACTGGGAATCATGGCTTAGCCAAGGTGACACACACAGCTTTGGTGGACACAATTTAATCCATGACAATGGAATAACAAGATGTTTCAGGCCCATCTTACACTTGCCCTGCCTCAGCGGTGGAATCACCTCTTTCTCTCAAGAGCCCTGGATCCTTATAATGGGGAATGGCATTAGGACCTAAGATTTGGGTGCTAGATTTGCTCATTCTTGCTGGGATGTCTTTGCTTCTAGGTCCTTACAGGGTTCTTTTTTGTCTTTCCTCTTATATATTTGTATCTCCCTTCATCCAGAGAAGGAGCTGTGGTGGCGTAGTGGTTAAGCACTTGGCTGCTAACTGAAAGGTCTGTGGTTCGAACCCACCAGCTATTCCACGGGAGCAAGATGTAACAGTCTGCTTCTATAAAGATTATAGCCTTGGAAATCCTATGGGGCAGTTCTACTCTGTCCTGTAGGGCTGCTGTGAGTCACAATCAACTTGACTGCAGTGAGTTTGGTTTGGTTTTTGATTTAACCCAGAGTAGGAGTCCCTGGGTAGTACAAATGGTTAATGTGCTTGGCTGTTAACCAAAAGGTTGGAGGATAGAGTCCACCCAGAGGTGCTTCAGAAGGAAGTCCTAATGATCTACTTCCCCCAAATCAGCCATTGAAAACCCTATGGATCACGGTTCTACTCTGAAACATATGGTGTCACCATGAGTTGAAATCAACTTGACAGCAGCTGGTTTGGTTTAACCCATGTGAATGTCAACTTTATCATATACTAAGTTTCTCTGTGTCTTTGGGTTGGTCTCTGGGTTTACTATTGTATTAGTTATTTTTACAGTACAGAACTAAATGGCTTAAAACATTTATCTCACAATTTCCAAGGGTCAGAAATCCAGGAGCAGCTTGGCTCCATAGTTCTGATTCAGGGCGTCCCATGAGGTTGAAGTCAAGATTTCTGCCTGAGCCACAGTGATAAGATGGGGGAACTGAGGCTGGAGGATGTGCTTTGATGGTGAATCGTGACTGTCAAGTGAGCTCTGGCTACTCAGTTCCTCTCCACGCCTGGGCTGTCCTAGGGTTGTTTGTCCTAAGGGTATGGAGGCTGGCTGCCTTGAAGGAGGTGAGATCTGATAGGGATAGAGGGGGGAAAAGAGACAGGGAGAGGGAGAGGGTGAAAGGAAGAGGGGAGGAAGAGGGTGAATGGGTGTGAGCATGCTAGGGGACGCTATCCTTTTTATAACTTGCCTCAGAAGTCATACAGTATCACTTATGCCATATTCTGTTAGAAGCAAGTCACAAAGTCCAGCCTACACTTAAGGGGAAGGGCAGTAAGCTCTACATTTTGAAGGGAGTTGTGTTAAGGAATTTGCAGATGTATTTTAAAACTATCATGGCTTCATTTTGCCTGATGCTTGTATTTGTTTACTTCTGTATTTATATCACACTGTTTAATATGTTGTTGTTAGGTGCTGTTGAGTCTGTTCCGACTCATAGCAACCCTGTGTACCACAGGACGAAACCCTGCCCGGTCCTGCGCCATCCTCACAACTGTTGCTCTGCTTAATCCCGTTGTTGCAGCCACTCTGCCAGTCCATCTCATTGATGGTCTTCCTCTTTTTCACTGACCCTGTACTTCACCAAGTGTGATGTCCTCCAGGGACTGATCCCTCCTGATAACATGTGCAAAGTGTGTGAGACATAGTCTCGCCATCCTTGCTTCTGAGGAGCATTCTGGCTGTACTTCTTCCAAGACATTTTTTTTGTTCTTCTGACAGTCTGTGGTATATTCAGCACCCTTCGCCAACACCACAATTCAAAGGCATCAATTCTTCTTCAGTCTTCCTTATTCATTGTCCGCTTTCACATATATGTGAGGCGATAGAAAATACCACGGCTTGGGCCAGGCATACCTTAGTCCTTAAAGTGACATCTTTGCTTTTCATATTTTAAAGAGATCTTTTGCAGCAGATTTGCCCAGTGCAACGCGTCTTTTGATGTCGACTGCTGCTTCCGTGGTTGTTGATTGTGAATCCAGTAAAACAAAATTCTTGACTTCAGTCTAACACAGGTTGTTAGTCTTTTTTCAATCCTGATGCCCTGTTCTTTTTCATATAGTCCAGCTTCTCTTATTATTTGCTTAGCATATAGATTGAATAATTATGGTGGAAGTATACAACCCATTTAATATAGTGAGCCATTTAAGGAGGCATATCAAACTGAAGGAATTTCATATAATGCTATGCTGTACTAGATATGACAGCCTTTGGGTTTTATGGGAATATACTGGTCAAGTATCTAAAACCAGTTATACAAAATATTACATCTTATATATATATACAAAATGTATTAGATATTGATAATAATTGATAATAATCTGGTGACGTTTTAAGTTGCTTGACTTCCTTAACTTCTCATGCTTGAGGGGTCATTCTATGTCATTGCGGATGCCTGCTTAGAGAATTTTTTATGGTTTCACATTGCTTTATGCTTCCATGAATAATTTTTAATGCCCTGATTGGCAGGTACATAGTATTGCATTGCGTGCTGATGAATTTTCACAGGCTTCTTACAGAGTATCTCCTACTAAATAGGCAAATATGCAAAATCAAAATGAGGCATTTATGTGTAGGTAGCAATCTAACCATCTCTGCTCCATATGCCGTAATACTCAGTAGAGGCTCATTATAATCCCTGAACTTTTGTGCACGAGACACTAGAGTCCAGAGAGCAGCGTGCTCCATCTGTCTTAGTCTCCAGGCTGCACAGTGTGAGCTTTTTTGTACTGTGCCCTCTTGGCTGCTTTTTTTTTTTTAACATAAGCAAAACTTATGTTGCTAGCCTGGCCTTTGACGCGATTTTACCAAGTTTGTGTGTGTGTGTGTGTGTGTGTGTGTGTGTGAGTGTGTGTGTGTAAGGATCACAGCCGCTCATTCCGCATGAGTTGGTTGTCATTGCTTTCACCTTAGATTGTGTAAGCTTTTTTTTACCTCGTGGGCCTGCATCTTTATCCAGTACTGAGCCTGTGCCGTTCCTGTTTGCACTCCCCGTGGAATTGCAGGTGCCACAGAAGGGCTGTGGGCAGCCTTCCAAAACTGCTGACCAAAGACTGAACAGGGTTTATTTTTGACGAAGTAATCAGAGCCTTAATGTGATTACCTGCTGAGTGAAACCGTGTTTCCAGCTTTTGCATTTATTGTTCTGTAAAGAGGGGTAACAGTCCCTGGGTAGACCGTAAATTTGTTGGTGAAATGGTACTCCCTAGTCCTATGTTTTTGTAATCTTCCCTTCCCATCTTTGGGACCCTGGTAGTGCATGGTTAAGAATTTGGCTGCCTTTATAGGATCCAGTGGCCTTGGTTATTTTGAAAAACCTTCCTAGTCCTCATCCCCAACCTTCATCAAAGAAAAATCCATGATGTTGGTCCTTATCTTTTGATACGCATTTGAGTTGGTGTATCTTCTTATTTGTAGGAGTCCCTGGGTGGTGCAAATGGTTAAGCACTTAACTACTTACTAGCCAGAAGGTTGGTGGTTTCAGCCCACCCAGAAGCACCTTGGAAGACAAGTCTGGTGATCTGCTTCCAAAAGGTCACAGCCTTCAAAACCCTATGGAGCCGTTCTACTCTGCACACATGGGGTCATCATGAGTGGGAATCGACTCGATGGTAGCTATCAACGACATAGGCATTTGTATTTTGGTTAAAAAAAAAAAAAGCAAAAGAAAAACTAGTGTATTTGAGGGATAAAGGGTAGGGGTCAGGATAGGATCTTCACGAGACCCTGAAATTGGTTTCCTTAAAAAAATTGCCTATTCCACCTACTGTCAGACCCTAATGAGATGTTTGTACCATTTTAAAATAGAGCAGAAATAGGATTGGTTTGAAAAGTAACTAAGAGAAATGAGTGAAACAGTGTTAGATAGTAGGCAGGTAAGGTGCAGTAAAGCTGATGCTCCAGAGAACCGTGCTTCAAACACTGTATGTTACGTTGTGTTTCCAGCGATGTATGCCCATAACTCGTGTTATTGCCTGATGCTCACTGTCTAATATTCTTGTTTATTTTGTGCCCCTCCTTTTTTACGTTCTGAATGTTATCATTATTTTCTTATTTCTCCTGTCTCACTTCTATTTCTTAGTTTTTATTTTCAGAGGATTTTTGAGATTTTTTTGAAAAGTATGCTTGATCCTTTTGTAGAGTCTCAGTTTTCAGACCAATTTCACACACAGCCCAAATGCTAAATAATGAAGCATTTTCTTTTTAGCTATTCAGTAAGTATTCCCTATACTGGAAATATGTTCTCTTACCAATTCAAAATATTATTGCTTTAGGAATAAATAGGCTTATGGTGGAATAGTCCAAAGTCCTCTAATTGCTTTGTTTGAGTTGTGGGTAAGTACCTGATCTCTTTCATTTACACATGTGTTTAAGTTGCCACATTGTAAGCTTAAAATCCATATTACCTTTAGTTTCTACTAAATGACAGTATTTTTATGGCTTTCTTTTAAATTGGAAAAAAATACAGAGAGTGCAGTGATGAAATCCAGATTTTGTGGTTATTAGATTTTAAAGCTTACCAAGCTTCTCCTTGCTAATGGTTATCATTTAATAGTATTTTTCTCATTGTATAAAAAACTATTCTTTGTTCTGTTAATTTTGTGGCATACTATTTTTACAGAATTGATGACATTTTAATAACTGAAATTTGAGATTGGGCCTTAATTGTAAATGCTGTTATATGGTGTCTATATGGAGCTAAAAGAAAAAAAAAAAAAAGTTTTTTTTTTTTTTAAACAATTTATAGGATTAGAGTGGCCTGAGCAAGCTCTTGGTGAGGCCGAATGTGGTGCTATGGATTTTGTTTTATGTGGTTTCAAAAGAATATTGGAGCCATGAAGATTTACATATTAGTAAGTAAATAATAAAACAAAGCAAAAAATTAATATTAAATACAGCCTCATTTTTCACCTTTATTAATATACATCCCACTTCTTGAGTAGGCCATTTACACTCTAGATCCCATAGCCATAGCTTCCTGTTGCCTGATTTACCAAATATAGTTTGTTCTTTTATTTCCAACATCTTATTATAATTTTTTTTTTAAACATATAGAAAAGTTGGAAGAATTATAGTGAACATTCTTATACTCAGCACCTGGATTCTAGTAATTTCTTTTTAAGATCTAGAATTACAGCCTTTCTTGTCATGAATTTTTTTCTTGAATCTCCAGCCCTTAATTTTCTCTCTTTTGATTTTTTTCTCAATGACTATTATATAGTTTATCCCTGTGGTCAATTCTGGCATTTAATCATGTATTTTCTTGTATTCTGCCTTAAAAAAAAATTCTCAAAACACCTAAGAAAGTGCTGAACACTGATTGGATGATCCATACCAGATCAAAAGCAGTTGCTGTCAAGTTGATTCTGGGTCATGGTAACCCCATGTTTGTCACAGTAGAACTGTGTGACGTGAGGTTTTCAGTGACTGATTTTTTGCCAGTAGATCACCAGGCCTTTCTTCCAATGCACCCCTAGGTAGACCTGAACTTACAACCTTTCAATTAGCAGCTGAGTGTATTAATCATTTGCACCATGCAGAGACTACAAGAATTACAGATTGTAATTACAATCTGTAATTCTTGTAGTTGGTTGAGATTAATTATTGGGCTTGTGCCTAACCAGTCAAATCTTAGAACAGGATTAATTTCAAAGCAGAACAAAACTATCATTCTACTTATTAGGTATTCTGTCACCTATCACAGTGACTGCAACAATGGTCTCAAGCATAACAGTGATTGTGAGGATGACGCAGGACCCAGCAGTGTTTCATTCTGTTGTACATAGGGTTGCTGTTAGTTGGAACTGACTCAATGGCACCTAACAACAACCACATCACCTAAGAGATGGGCTTTATTGTTTGACCTTGGTTTAATTGTATGTAATGTTGTTAGGTGCCGTCGAGTCGGTTCCTACTCATAGCAACCCTATCCACAACAGAACAAAACACTGCCCTGTCTGGAGCCATCCTTACAATCATTGTTATGCTTGAGCTCATTGTTGCAGCCACTGTGTCAATCCACCTCGTTGAGGGTCTTCCTGTTTCCCGCTGACCCTGTACTCTGCCAAGCATGATGTCCTTCTCCAGGGACTGATCCCTCCTGATAACATGTCCATAGTATGTAAGATGCAGTCTCGCCATCCTTGCCTCTAAGGAGCATTCTGGCCACACTTCTTCCAAGACAGATTTGTTCGTTCTTTTGGCAGTCCATGGCATATTCAATATTCTTCGCTAACACCACAATTCAAAGGTGTCAACTCTTCTTCAGTCTTCCTTATTCATTGTCCAGCTTTCACATGTACCTGATGTGATTGAAAATACCATGGCTTGGGTCAGGCGCATCTTAGTCTTCAGGGTGACATCTTTGCTCTTCAACACTTTGAAGAGGTCCTTTGCAGCAGATTTGTCCAATGCAATGCATCTTTTGATTTCTTAACTGCTGCTTCCATGGCTGTTGATTGTGGATCCAAGTAAAATGAAATCCTTGACAACTTCAATCTTTTCTCCATTTATCATGATGTTGCTCATTGGTCCGGTTGTGAGGATTTTTGTCTTCTTTATGTTGAGGTGCAGTCCATACTGCAGGCTGTGCTCTTTGATCTTCATTAGTAAGTGCTTCAAGTCCTCTTCACTTTCAGCAAGCAAGGTTGTGTCATCTGCATAACGCAGGTTGTTAATGAGTCTTCCTCCAATCCTGATGCCCCATTCTTCTTCATATAGTCCCGCTTCTTGGATTATTTGTTCAGCATACAGATTTAATAGGTATGGTGAAAGAATACAACCCTGCCGCACACCGTTCCTGACTTTAAGCCAATCAGTATCCCCTTGTTCTGTCCGAACAACTGCCTCTTGATCTATGTAAAGGTTCCTCATGAGCAAAATTAGGTGTTCTGGAATTCCCATTCTTCGTAGTGTTATCCATAGTTTGTTATGATCCACACAGTCGAATGCCTTTGCATAGTCAAGAAAACACAGGTGAACATTCTTCTGGTATTCTCTGCTTTCAGCCAGGATCCATGTGACATCAGCAATGATATCCCTGGTTCCACGTCCTCTTCTGAAACCAGCCTGAATTTCTGGCAGTTCCCTGTCGATAAACTGATGCAGCTGTTTTTGAATGATCTTCAGCAAAATTTTGCTTAGATGTGATATTAATGATATTGTTCTATAATTTCCACATTTGGTTGGATCACCTTTCTTGGGAATAGGCATAAATATGTATCTCTTCCAGTCAGTTGGCCAGGAAGCTGTCTTCCATGTTTCTTGGCAGAGACAAGTGAGCACCTCCAGCGCTGCATCTGTTTGTTGAAACATCTCAGTTGATGTTCCATCAGTTCCTGGAGCCTTGTTATTCACCAATGCCTTCAGAGCAGCTTGGACTTCTTCCTCTAGTACCATTGGTTCCTGATCATATGCCACCTTTTGAAATGGTTGAATATTGACTAATTCTTTTTGGTATAATGACTCTGTGTATTCCTTCCGTCTTCTTTTGATGCTTCCTGCGTCGTTTAATATTTTCCCCATGGAACCCTTCACTATTGCAATTTGAGGCTTGAATTTTTTCTTCAGTTCTTTAAGCTTGAGAAGCGCCGAGTGTGTTCTTCCCTTTTGGTTTTCCATCTCCAGCTCTTTGCACATGTCATTATAATACTTCACTTTGTCTTCTCGAGAGGCCCTTTGAAATCTTCTGTTCAGTTCTTTTACTTCATCAATTCTTCCTTTTGCTTTAGCTGCTCTACGCTCAAGAGCAATTTTCAGAGTCTCCTCTGACATCCACCTTGGTCTTTTCTTTCTTTCCTGTCTTTTCAGTGACCTCTTGCTTTCTGCATGGATGATGTCCTTGATGTCATTCCACAACTCGTCTGGACTAATGACCGTAGGGTTATTAGTGTTCAATGCATCATATCTGTTCTTGAGATGATCTCTAAATTCAGGTGGGATATACTCAAGGTCATATTTTGGCTCTTGTGGACTTGCTCTGATTTGCATATGAGCAATTGATGGTCTGTTCCACAGTCGGCCCCTGGCCTTGTTCTGACTGATGATATTGAGCTTTTCCATCGTCTCTTTCCACAGATATAGTCAATTTGATTTCTGTGTGTTCCATCTGGCAAGGTCCATGTGTATAGTCGCCGTTTATGTTGGTTAAAGAAGGTATTTGCAATGAGGAAATTGTTGGTCTTGCAAAATCCTATCATTCGATTTCCAGCATTGTTTCTATCACCAAGGCCATATTTTCCAACTACTGATCCTTCTTCTTTGTTCCCAACTTTTGAATTCCAATCGCCAGTAATTATCAATGCATCTTGATTGCATGTTTCATCAATTTCAGACTGCAGCAGCTGATAAAAATCTTCTATTTCTTCATCTTTGGCCCTAGTGTTTGGTGCATAAATTTGAATAATAGTGGTATTAACTGGTCTTCCTTGTAGGTGTATGGATATTATCCTATCACTGACAGCATTGTACTTCAGGACAGATTTTGAAATGTTCTTTTTGACGATGAATGCAACACCATTCCTCTTCAAGTTGTCATTCCAAACATAGTAGACTATATGATTGTCCAATTCAAAATGGCCAATACCAGTCCATTTCAGCTCCCTAACGCCTAGGATATCGATGTTTACGTGTTCCATTTCATTTTTGACGATTTCCAATTTTCCTAGATTCATACTTCGTACATTCCAGGTTCCGATTATTAATGGATGTTTGCAGCTGTTTCTTCTCTTTTTGAGTTGTTGCACATAAGGAAATGAAGGTCCTGAAAGCTTTACTCCATCCATGTCATTAAGGTCGACTCTACTTTGAGGAGGCAGCTCTTCCCCAGTCATCTTTTGAGTGCCTTCCAACCTGGGGGACTCATCTTCCAGCACTGTATCAGACAGTGTTCCGCTGCTCTTCATAAGGTTTTCACTGGCTAATGCTTTTCAGAAGTAGACTGCCAGGTCTTTCTTCCTAGTCTGTCTTAGCCTGGAAGCTCAGCTGAAACCTGTCCTCCATGGGTTACGGTGCTGGTATCTGAATACTGGTGGCATAGCTTCCAGCATAACAGCAACACGCAAGCTCCCACAGTACGACAAACTGACAGACGTGTGCACGACAAACTGAGAGATATCCGTAATCTGTTTTTGATTTGTTATTGACAGTTCTCTTCTTTAGACATGGCTAATGCTTTTATCTGAGGAAATTACCTTTTATTTAATGAGCTAGTCATTGTTCTCTAATACAGGCATACCTCATTTTATTGCAGTTCACTGTATTGAGCTCAGATATTGCATTTTTTTTTTTTTTAATAAATTGAAGGTTTGTGACAACCCTGCATCAAGTAAGCCTGTTGGTACCATTTTTCCAATAGCATATGGTCACTTTGTGTCTCTGCGTCACATTTTGTTAATTCTCAAAATATTTTAGGCTTTTTCCTTATTATTGCATCTGTTATGGTGATCTGTGATCATTGATCTTTGATGTCACTATTGTAATTATTTTGGGGCGGCTACAAACTGCACCTACATAATACGGCACACTTAATTGACAAATGTCGTATGTGTTCTGACTGCTTCACCAACTGGCTGTCATTGCCCCCGTCTCTCTTCCTTTCCTCGGGCCTCCCTATTCCCTGAGGAAGAATATTATCGAAATTAGGCCTTTTAATAACCCTACAGTGGCCTGTAAGTGTTCAAGTGAAAGGAAGAGTCACACATCTCTCACTTTAAATCAAAAGCTAAAAATGATTAAGCTTAGTGAAGAAGGCATGTCAAAAGCCGACATAGGCTGAAAACTAGGACTTTTGTGGTAAACAGCGAAGTTGTGAATGCAAAGGAAAAGTTCTTGGAGGAAATAAATAGTGCTACTCCAGTGAATACATGAATGAGAAGAAGGCGGAACAGCCTTGTTGCTGATGTGGAGAAAGCTCTAGTGGTTTGGATAGTTTTTCTTTTAAATTGATAACTTTAATGTTTCTAGCTTTATTTTATTTATGTTTTTATTGGACTTCAGATGATGGTGTACAGATCAAACCAACTTTTCCTTAAACAGTTAGTACACGTATTGTTTTATGACGTTGGTTCCTAGCCCCACGACATGTCAACACTCTCCCCTTCTTGACCTTGGGTTCCCTATTACCACCTTTCCTGTCCCCTCCTGCCTTCTAGTCCTTGCCCTTGGGCTAGTGTGCCCGTTTAGTCTCGTTTCGTTTGGTCAGCCCATCTAATCTTTGGCTGAAGGGCGAACTTTAGGAGTGACTTCATTACTGAGCTAAAAGAGTGTCCAGGGTCTGTACTCGCGGGGTTTCTCCAGTCTCTGCCAGGCCAGTAAGCCTGGTCTTATTTTGTGAGTTAGCATTTTGCTCTGCCTGTTTCTCCAACTCTGTCTGGGACCCTCTATTGTGATCCCTGTCAGAGCAGTTAGTGGTGGTAGCCAGGCTCCATCTGGTTGTACTGAACTCTGTCTGGTAGAGGCCATGGTAGTTGTGTTCCTTTAGTCCACTGGACCAATATTTCCCTTGTGTCTTTAGTTTTCATCACTCTCCCTTGCTCCTGATGGGGTGAGACCAGTGGAGTATCTTAGATGGCTGCTTAAAGGCTTTTAAGACTCCAGATGCTACTCACCAAAGTAGAATGTAGAACATTTTCTAGGAATGAAGTGTTTTTTAATTAACGTTTTTTTTTAAAAACATTAATGCTATTGCAGACTTAATAGACTACAGTATAATGTAAAAATAACTTTTATATGCACTGGGAAACCAAAAAATTCATGTGATTTACTTTATTGCTATTTTTCTTTATGTAGTGGTCTGGGACTGAACCTGCAGTATCTCTGAGGCATGTCTGTACTTTATGTATGATGCATTCAGACTCTAGTTTTATGGGTGATTTATGTTTTTCTTCATATATATGCTTACTTAAAAGAAGTACCTATTGACATTTGGAACCTCCAGAAACCCTACGAAGTTTCACAGATAACTGTGACTTACTGAGATGAAATCACTTTCAAAATCTTATGATTAAGGTCTGTTAGACTCACTAACTTCCCCCTCTTTCCCTCTTTGCTGATGCCATTGTGCCTCTGCAGAGCCCCACTTGACTCACCTGGGTGGGGGGAGAGCTTCTCTTCCTCTGAGGCAGAGGGCAGGATGGGCATAAATGCATGACGTTTGCAAGGTGAAAGAGTCATTACCAAAAAGTCAGGAAGCCTCTATGGATTTGTATACTCAACTTTTTTTTTTTTGGTGAAGGTGTTTTCTGTTTACTTTAGCCCGTGGATCGTACAAATGGTTAAGCACTTGACAGCTAACTGAAAGGTTGGGAGTTCAAACCCACCTACAGGTACCTCAGAAGAAAGGTCTGGCAATCTGTTTCTAAAAGCCTTGAAGACCATATGGAGCACAGTTCTATTCTAACGCACATAGGGTTGCCATGAATCAGAATGGACTTTATGGCAGTTGGGTTATGAGTTTCTCTTTATACTACTTATATACTAGAGCATGCCCTTGAAGTTCATTTGCTTTTCAAATATTCCTGACTTAAAATTCAATGTCAATTTTCACTTATCTTACTGTCCAGTTGCTCATCAGTTTCCTGACAGAGAGTTGCAGTTATCTCTATCAAATAAACTGTTTTGGGTCAAGATAGAGAACACTTATCTTCCTCAGTGCTGCCAGTGTTGACTTTTTCATTGGTATCTTTGCCAGACTATGACTTACTTTATGCCTAAACCCACTACATTTCCCCCTTCATTATTTTTGGCCAATTTTTCTCTCTTCTTTATTCTTGCTGTGTGATTATCTGACTGACCCTTGTCATTCCATAGTGGATTTTAAAACTCCATGGGGCTGCATTTGCTCACTGTTGTCTGTATCCCCAGTGCCCTGTATGGAGAAAATCCTTAGTAAGTATTAGTTGTGAGAATGAATGAGTGGATAGGTAAGTGGGTAGATGATGGAACTGCCCCAGTGGGGCAGAGAGTCTCCTGGAAATCACTTTCTGGTGGAACCAGGCAGAGGTTAGAAAGCACAATTTGGAAATGGTATTTATTTTCCATACAAAGTTTGTTCTTCAGAAACTTTCTTAATCTACTAAGGAGGCAGACTAAGGGTGGGTGTGAGAAGATGCTCAAAGTTGATAGTTCTTTCCTAACTTTTTATTCTGTTCTCATTTGATGAAAGTAGTAAGC